>NC_061511.1:155779427-155928737 GCF_022539505.1 Lolium rigidum
TCTCGGAGGTGAACCGGAGAGAAACTTGAGATCATATGTGATGATCCTTGTTTCCACATGTACCTATGACCTAACCAAGCTCAAATGGAGGCATATGCCCACGGGGGACCCCGATGGGATGCGATCAAAGGGGTAGACCGCGCGGTCAACGAGAACTAGGGTTTCATCGGAAATCGAGCATCGGATCTAGGGAAGGGCCCCAAAACTTGTGTGTGTCCACATGGAATGCACAAAAGTGATTTGAGATGGTTTTATATCCAAGGCTACCCCCCGGTGTGTCCGGCTTCTCGGACGAGGGGGTTACTACACTTAGGCGGATCGCATGTATAGGGGGAACACCCTCGGAGTTGAACCGGAGAGAAACTTGAGATCATATGGGATGATCCTTGTTTCCACATGTACCTATGACCTAACCAAGCTCAAATGGAGGCATATGCCCACCGGGGACCCCGATGGGATGCAGTCAAAGGGGTAGACCGCGCGGTCAACAGAACTAGGGTTTCGTCAGAAATCGAGCGTCGGATCTAGGGAATGGCCCCAAAACTTGTGTGTGTCCACATGGCATGCAAAAAATTGATTTGAGATGGTTTTATATCCAAGGCTACCCCCCAGGTGTGTCCGGCTTCTCGGACGGGGGTTCCTACACTTGGGCGGTCTGCATGTATAGAGGGGAACTCCCTCGTACGTGAACCGGAGAGAAACTTGATATCATATGGGATGATCCTTGTTTCCACATGTACCTATGACCTAACCAAGCTCAAATGGAGGCATATGCCCACCGGGGACCCCGATGGGATGCGATCAAGGGGTAGACCGCGCGGTCAACGGAACTAGGGTTTCATCGGAAATCGAGCATCGGATCTAGGGAAGGGCCCCAAAACTTGTGTGTGTCCACATGGAATGCACAAAAGTGATTTGAGATGGTTTTATATCCAAGGCTACCCCCCGAGTGTGTCCGGCTTCTCGGACGAGGGGTTACTACACTTAGGCGGATTCCGCATGTATAGGGGGAACACCCTCGGAGGTGAACCGGAGAGAAACTTGAGATCATATGGGATGATCCTTGTTTCCACATGTACCTATGACCTAACCAAGCTCAAATGGAGGCATATGCCCACGGGGGACCCCGATGGGATGCGATAAAGGGGTAGACCGCGCGGTCAACAGAACTAGGGTTTCGTCAGAAATCGAGCGTCGGATCTAGGGAATGGCCCCAAAACTTGTGTGTGTCCACATGGCATGCACAAAATTGATTTGAGATGGTTTTATATCCAAGGCTACCCCCGGTGTGTCCGGCTTCTCGGACGGGGGTTCCTACACTTGGGCAGATGCTGCATGTATAGGGGGAACTCCCTCGTACGTGAACCTGGAGAGAAACTTGATATCATATGGGATGATTTTTGTTTCCACATGTACCTATGACCTAACCAAGCTCAAATGGAGGCATATGCCCACCGGGGGACCCCCGATGGGATGCAGTCAAAGGGGTAGACCGCGCGGTCAACAGAACTAGGGTCTCGTCGGAAATCGAGCATCGGATCTAGGGAATGGCCCCAAAACTAGTGTGTGTCCACATGGAATGCACAAAAGTGATTTGAGATGGTTTTATATCCAAGGCTACCCCCGGGTGTGTCCGGGCTTCTCGGACGGGGGGTTCCTACACTTGGGCGGACTCGCATGTATAGGGGGAACTCCCTCGTACGTGAACCGAGAGAAACTTGATATCATATGGGATGATCCTTGTTTCCACATGTACCTATGACCTAACCAAGCTCAAATGGAGGCATATGCCCACCGGGGGACCCCGATGGGATGCGAGTCAAAGGTGTAGACCGCGCGGTCAACGAACTAGGGTTTCATCGGAAATCGAGCATCGGATCTAGGGAAGGGCCCCAAAACTTGTGTGTGTCCACATGGAATGCACAAAAGTGATTTGAGATGGTTTTATATCCAAGGCTACCCCCGGTGTGTCCGGCTTCTCGGACGGGGGTTACTACACTTAGGCGGTCTCGCATGTATAGGGGGAACACCTCGGAGGTGAACCGGAGAGAAACTTGAGATCATATGGGATGATCCTTGTTTCCACATGTACCTATGACCTAACCAAGCTCAAATGGAGGCATATGCCCACGCGGGGACCCCGATGGGATGCAGTCAAAGGGGTAGACCGCGCGGTCAACAGAACTAGGGTTTCGTCAGAAATCGAGCGTCGGATCTAGGGAATGGCCCCAAAACTTGTGTGTGTCCACATGGCATGCACAAAATTGATTTGAGATGGTTTTATATCCAAGGCTACCCCCAGGTGTGTCCGGCTTCTCGGACGGGGGTTCCTACACTTGGGCAGATCGCATGTATAGGGGGAACTCCTCGTACGTGAACCGGAGAGAAACTTGATATCATATGGGATGATTTTTGTTTCCACATGTACCTATGACCTAACCAAGCTCAAATGGAGGCATATGCCCGCAGGGGACCCCCGATGGGATGCGATCAAAGGGGTAGACCGCGCGGTCAACAGAACTAGGGTTTCATCGGAAATCGAGCATCGGATCTAGGGAAGGGCCCCAAAACTTGTGTGTGTCCACATGGAATGCACAAAAGTGATTTGAGATGGTTTTATATCCAAGGCTACCCCCCCAGGTGTGTCCGGCTTCTCGGACGGGGGTTCCTACACTTAGGCGGTTCGCATGTATAGGGGGAACTCCCTCGGAGGTGAACCGGAGAGAAACTTGAGATCATATGGGATGATCCTTGTTTCCACATGTACCTATGACCTAACCAAGCTCAAATGGAGGCATATGCCCACCGGGGGACCCCCGATGGGATGCAGTCAAAGGGGTAGACCGTGCGGTCAACAGAACTAGGGTTTCGTCAGAAATCGAGCGTCGGATCTAGGGAATGGCCCCAAAACTTGTGTGTGTCCACATGGCATGCAAAAAATTGATTTGAGATGGTTTTATATCCAAGGCTACCCCCCAGTGTGTCCGGCTTCTCGGACAGGGGTTCCTACACTTGGGCGGATTACGCATGTATAGTTGGAACTCCCTCGTACGTGAACTGGAGAGAAAATTGAGATCATATGGGATGATCCTTGTTTCCACATGTACCTATGACCTACCCAAGCTCAAATGGAGGCATATGCCCACCGGGGGACCCCGATGGGATGCAGTCAAAGGGGTAGACCGCGCGGTCAACGGAACTAGGGTTTCGTCGGAAATCGAGCATCGGATCTAGGGAAGGGCCCCAAAACTTGTGTGTGTCCACATGGAATGCACAAAAGTGATTTGAGATGGTTTTATATCCAAGGCTACCCCCAGTGTGTGTCGGCTTCTCGGACGGGGGTTACTACACTTAGGCGAGTTCGCATGTATAGGGGGGAACACCCTCGGAGGTGAGCCGGAGAGAAACTTGAGATCATATGGGATGATCCTTGTTTCCACATGTACCTATGACCTAACCAAGCTCAAATGGAGGCATATGCCCGCCGGGGACCCCGATGGGATGCAGTCAAAGGGGTAGACCGCGCGGTCAACAGAACTAGGGTTTCGTCAGAAATCGAGCGTCGGATCTAGGGAATGGCCCCAAAACTTGTGTGTGTCCACATGGCATGCACAAAATTGATTTGAGATGGTTTTATATCCAAGGCTACCCCCAGGTGTGTCCGGCTTCTCGGACGGGGGGTTCCTACACTTGGGCAGATTCTGCATGTATAGGGGGGAACTCCCTCGTACGTGAACCGGAGAGAAACTTGATATCATATGGGATGATTTTTGTTTCCACATGTACCTATGACCTAACCAAGCTCAAATGGAGGCATATGCCCGCAGGGGGACCCCGATGGGATGCGATCAAAGGGGTAGACCGCGCGGTCAACGAGAACTAGGGTTTCATCGGAAATCGAGCATCGGATCTAGGGAAGGGCCCCAAAACTTGTGTGTGTCCACATGGAATGTACAAAAGTGATTTGAGATGGTTTTATATCCAAGGCTACCCCCCCCGAGGTGTGTCCGGCTTCTCGGACGGGGGTTCCTACACTTAGGCGGATTCGCATGTATAGGGGGAACTCCTCGGAGGTGAACCGGAGAGAAACTTGAGATCATATGGGATGATCCTTGTTTCCACATGTACCTATGACCTAACCAAGCTCAAATGGAGGCATATGCCCACGGGGGACCCCGATGGGATGCAGTCAAAGGGGTAGACCGTGCGGTCAACAGAACTAGGGTTTCGTCAGAAATCGAGCGTCGGATCTAGGGAATGGCCCCAAAACTTGTGTGTGTCCACATGGCATGCAAAAAATTGATTTGAGATGGTTTTATATCCAAGGCTACCCCCCCAGGTGTGTCCGGCTTCTCGGACGGGGGTTCCTACACTTGGGCGGTCTCGCATGTATAGGGGGGAACTCCCTCGTACGTGAACCGGAGAGAAACTTGATATCATATGGGATGATTTTTGTTTCCACATGTACCTATGACCTAACCAAGCTCAAATGGAGGCATATGCCCACGGGGGACCCCGATGGGATGCGGTCAAAGGGGTAGACCGCGCGGTCAACAAAACTAGGGTTTCGTCGAAATCGAGCGTCGGATCTAGGGAATGGCCCCAAAACTTGTGTGTGTCCACATGGAATGCACAAAAGTGATTTGACTAGGTCCGTCGGCTTCTCGGACGGGGGTTCCTACACTTGGCCGGATTCGCATGCATAGGGTTTGGACACGGTCGAGCCGGACCCATCTCCCCCGAGCCGCACCGCGCACCGCACCGGACCCATTTACTTGTTCCTATGACATAAATAAACGCAAACGTACATTAAAGTTCATAGGGGGCAGCGCCGTTGGAGGCCAGACAAAGGGGTAGACCGCATGGTCAAAGGGGTAGACCGCACAGTCAAAGGGGTGGACCGCGCGATCGATTTAACGTCGACGCGGTCAATTTTTTATATGAACTAATTATTATATATATATATTAGTATAATGTAGTCAGAAAAATAAATAAGAGAAAAAACAAAAAAAATAAAAAAAATTGAAAAAAAGGGTTTATGCCGAGGGCCACCCTCGGCGTATAGCCGGCCCTCGGCATAGGGGGGCCGCGCCGACCCGTTACAAGGGAGCTGGTCTGGCTCGACCAGCTCCCAACCCTATCCGCGCCCCCACCTCCACACGCTCCTGCCCCGCCCCGCACCTCCCCGTCGCCGGCCGCCCCGCCGCCGGCCATCGGCCGCCCGCGCTGCCCCTCCCTTCCCCGGCCGCCCTCCTCCCCTGCCCCGCCCTTCCCCGGCCACCCTCCTCCCCTGCCCCTCCCCTTCCCCGGCCGCCCCGCCCCGGCCCCCTGCCCCGCAGCACACCGCGCCCCTCCTCCCCTCTCGCCACCGGCCGCCCCTGCTACCTCCCTGCTCGCGCCCCCGCCGCCCCTGCCTCCCCATCGCTGCCGCCACGCGCAGGAGCCCCTGCCTCGACCCCGCCGGCCCCTACCTCATCTCTGTAAGTTTGTTTTTTTTAATTTTTTGTAACTTTTATTTGTAGTATTGTATGCTATTTAGAAATACAAATAGAATGGAAATAGTTTGTGAAATGTGAAATGTTTGTGAAATGTGAAAATAGAAAATGTGTAAATGTGAAATAGAAAATGTGAAAATGTGAAATAGAAAATGTGAAATAATTTGAATTTTATTGAATGAATAGGTGCTGTCGTGACCGCCGACCTCGTGACCGCCCCGTCGTGACCGCCCCGTCGTGACCGCCGTGTCGTCGTGTCCGCGATTCTCTCCGGTCGCCGAGGGTGAGCTAAAACATCGCCTCCCCATCTCCGCATTTTCTTATGTCACTAGATTCATTTTCCAAGTCCAGATGCGTAACCTAGGTGTCACTTCCCGTCCGCGAGCGTTACGCGGATAAATATGCATTAGTGGTCCGCATATTTTGAACCGTAACGCTTGCGGCATTTACGGGACGGTCGGCGGATGCGTAGTTGTCTACGTTTTCCATGTTCTACTCCGGTTCGAGTCGGGATTTCGGCGGCGCCTCCCCGGTGTTCTCCGGATGCACATCCTCTCGGCTTTTTGCCGAGACGTGTATCGGGAGAGCAGCGGGGAGGTGCTGCCGAAATTCTGACTTGGACCGAGGTAGAGCATGGAGAACGTAGCCAACTACGGATCCGGCGGCTGCTAGGAGCCCACCTAGTAGAGATGTAGGTTGATGCATGCGTTTCGCCCGGTAAAATAAATAAAAATATGATGCATTTAATTTCCTATTTGATATAAATGCTATGTACGTGGTTTGGCTCCCAATAAATCAGAGGATGGCTGATAATGGATGGATGTACAATGAGCGTGTTAGTGCGACTGACAAAACAGGATGAGTGGACAAGGAAGACCCATTTTCTAGTGAATGAGTTAGCGCGTGGTACAAAGGGGCTGGTTCGGGCACTTTGCCCCTGTGTTCGCTGCGTGAAGCGTCAACGTCGTGGGAAGGATGAAATGTATAGACACCTTACGCAATATGGGTATATGCATGGGTACGTCACGGAAATCGACTTTGATGAGCGCGAACGTGACGGAGGTGAGGTGATGCGGCGGCGGCTCAATGGCAATGAGTACGATGGAATTAGAGACTTTCTAGATGATCTCGTCCATGCCGATGTCCCGGATTCGCCACCTCCGAACCGGAGCGCCGCCGAAGCCGGAGCGCCGCCGGAGCCGGAGGAACTAGAGCCAACCGCGAAGGCCTTCTATGATATGATTGCCGCGGCTAAGAGGCCTCTGTACGAGGGCGCCGCGATTTCTCGGCTCGATGCCATCTCCCAATGTCTAGCCGACAAGACCCGGTACAACACCACCCGTGAGGGCTTTGAAGCAAGTCCGAAAACAGCCGGTAACATGTTGCCCAAAGATCATTGTACGCCTCAAAGCACGCACGCGACGAGGAGAATTATGAAGGACCTCAACATGGATTATCAAAGGATAGACTGTTGTCCGAAAGGCTGCGTTCTATTTTGGAGACAGGTATGCGGAGGACAAGTACTCGTCCCATCATGTAGCGATCTAGGTATGAAGAGGTAACGGGAAAGGATGGTCGGGTGAGGCGGTCAAGCACCGCAAAGTCGATTCTTCGATATCTCCCATTCATAAAAAGAATCCAGCGGCTTTACATGCACGAGGAGACATCCAAACAGATGACGTGGCACAAGTATGGGAAGAGATTCGTGGACGAAAACAAGAAGTTGAAGATGGGACATCCATCCGATGGTACGGCATGGAAGAACTTCGATACAAAACACCGCCTTAAGGCAGCCGAGGCTCGGAATGTCGAAATTGCGATAGCAACAGATGGCTTCAATCCATATGGTATGTCCAATGCCAATTACGGTTGCTTGGCCCGTGTTTGTTATTCCGCTCAATCTCCCTCCCGGAGTCCTAATGACGAGGAAGACCATGTTTCGTCGCTGATCATTCCAGGCCCTCATTACCCGGGGAAGAATTTGAGTGTGTACATGCAGCCGATTGTGGAAGATTTGAACCACTCTTGGCACCACGGGACATTGACGTACGACCGGAGCATCGAAGACAAACTTCGCATGAGAGTTTGGTTGCGGTATACCATGCATGACATGCCCGGGTACGCCCTAACATGTGGATGGTGTACAGTCTGGTAAGTGGCCATGCCCGAGTGTGCGGGCATCGGCTTGAGTTCCTTTGGCTACGGAAGGGTCGCAAGTATGTTGCGTTTGACACGAATCGACGAGTTCCTCAAAAGGAGGCATCCGTTTAGAGAAGACAAAAAGAACTTCAAGAAGGGCAAAGTTGTGCATGAAAAAAAAGATGTGCCGAAGTTTGATGGTACACTTGTTGAAGCCGAGCTACGTGCTCTCGTGCCGGCAGCGACGCCTAACCGGCCATCAATTTGAGGGATATGGTGTAACGCACAAGCTGGACTCACGAGGCGGCTTTAACGAAGCTCGAGTATTACAAGGACCTCGAACTTCCCCATAACATCGATGTGATGCACACTCGTAAAGAATGTCGCGGAGTCCGTCTTTCACACATGCCCGAACATTCCCGGGAAGTCAAAGGATAATGTCAAGGCTAGAGTCGATATTGAGATCCTCGTGATAGGGAAAAATTACACATGAAGCGTCCTATTGGCCGTCAAAAGAATTGGTTCAAGCCGCATGCCAACTTCTGCCTTGATTCCATCCAAAAGAAGGAGGCATTCAGGTGGCTCAAATACGTCGTGATGTTCCCGGATGGTTATTGCTCGAATATGAGTAAGGGAGTTAATCTTTCGACGGGAAAAGTCACCGGGCTCAAGAGTCACGACTATCATATATGGATTCAGCGGCTCATGCCGGTGATGCTTCGAGGGTATATCCCCGAGAAAGTCCGGCGAGTGCTTGCGCGGTTGAGCCATTTCTTCCGCACGCTACGTGCTAAGCGGATATGTCCCGAGGTTATTGCAAAGCTACAACATACGGTGCCGGAGTTGCTATGCAATTTGGAGATGATATTTCCGCCGGGCTTCTTTACTCCGATGGCACATCTCATTGTGCACCTCGCCAACGAGGCACTCTTGGGTGGTCCGGTGCGGTTTCGTTGGCGATTACGTATTGAGAGAGAGTTTAAGTATATTCGAAAGATAACCGGAAACAAGGCCAAGATTGAAGCATGCATAGCTGAGGCAATATGCCTTCGGGAGATGGCAGATGCCGCGACAACGTACTATCCCGATGATGTTCCCACTCAGCATAACCCGGTCACTCGTTACAATGTTGACGTGCCCGAGAATGACCCCAAGCTAAAACTATTCCAATTCCCCGGTGGCAAGGCTGATAAAGGAACAAAATATAAATTGGAGAACGAAGAGAAGGATTGTATAATGCTATATGTGCTTATGAACATGGAGGAAGTGATCCCATTCGTAAGGTAAAATGGTGAACAAATTACTTTGCAGCTAGTAACCTCGTCTCGGTCTAATGCTTATTTTCTCCTTTCAGCGAATTCACGGATGAAATGTGGCCGTATGATGAATTGCCCGAAACCTCGGAGATGGACACTCTACTTAAAGACGGTGCTCCCGGAATTAATAAAAACTTTGTGACATGGTTCATGGAAAAAGTAATTTCTAACCTTTCCTCTTACATTGCAACATGTGACTTGTCCCTCTTATTACACGTAACTAATGCACACAACAAATTTGAAATGTTCTTGTAGGGCCGTGAGAGAAACGTTGATATGATAGATGAGTTGAAATGTGTTTCCCAAGGTTATAGCCGTGAGGTGACCAAGTATGAGAAGTATGATGTGAATGGGTTTCGCTTCCACACAGAGCACGCTCGGAAGGGCCAGGCGAATCCCAAAACGATAAATATTGGGGTCTTCACCAAAGGAGCCAACAACTTTGATTACTACGGAAGGTTACAAAGTGTATACGAGTTGACATTCAATCGTACGAACGTGCAACTCAATATCGTCGTGTTCAAGTGTCATTGGTTCGACCCAATAGGTGGACAGAGAAGTGATAAGTCCATTGGGTTAGTTGAAGTTAAGCCTTCAACCACCTATAGCGGAGCCGATGTCTTTATTGTGGCTCACCAAGCCAAGCAAGTTTATTATTTGCCCTACCCATGCCAAAAAGCGGAACTCAAGGGTTGGGAAGTCGTCTTCCAGGTATCGCCACATGGTAACCTACCGATTCCCTCTGAGGATGATTACAACAACATTGACCCCGTGACATACGAGGGGATTTTCTATCAAGAGGAACAAGACTTCGGGGAATATATTTTAGAACCGTTTGTTCAAGAAGACCTCGGGAACGATGCAGAAACTCGTGGTGAGTCAGTGGTGGATCTAAAGGACATATCTATGCTCGAGAAGTTACTTGAGGCGAATGACAATTATGATGAGCCTCCACCCGTCGACCCTTCAACTTTGTACTCACAAGATAGTGATAGTGATAGTGGGCCAGAGAAAGAGAAAGAGATGGAGTATGAGAGTGAGCGTGAGAGCGATGATGGCTGGTGAGGGTCTTTTATTCTTAGTATTTATTTGTGAACATGCTTCTTAATTGCATTGTGCCTTTTATTCTTAGTATCTTCATTTTATTATGTCAACATGCTTCTTAATTGCATTGTGCCTTTTATTCTTAGTATCTTCATTTTATTATGTCAACATGCTTCTTAATTGCATTGTGCCTTTTATTCTTAGTATATTCATTTTATTATGTCAACATGCTTCTTAATTGCATTGTGCCTTTTATTCTTAGTATCTTCATATAATATGTCTTTGTGCTTAACTTGTTTTATTCTTCTCAATGCAGGTGGTCGGACAATATGAGCAGCGGCAAGGCGAGACTCCGAGAGCTTGCTTAAGACGCTGGCGCAGGTGAAGAGGAATATTCCTAGAGTGCCTAGACGGAGTGATCGAGCCCCGGTGCAAAATCCGCGTTACGCCGATGGTACCGATGGAGGACGAGGACGAGGAGGACGAGGTGGAGGACGAGGACGAGGAGGACGAGGTGGAGGACGAGGTGGCAGCGGGGTACACATGGACTTTGACGAGCCACCCTCCGCTTCTGGCGACGTGGCTCCTGAGTTGTACCTTGAGGGTCCGTCTAGTGGGGAGGTGGAGATGGAGACGGAGTCTACACACGAGTCGGACTCTAGGGCTGAGTTGGAGGTGATGGAGGATGGGGGTGCGCCGAAGCCCTTGAAGCTTCGTGGAGAAGCTAGAGTCCCCGATGCGAGGAAGGAGCCGAAGACCCATGATGACAAGGCCCTTATCATTCCTTCGAGCGATGAGTAAGTGTACTACTTCAGAAATTTCGAACATGTATTTTCATCTTGGGCATAATAAACAATTTGGCATGTGTACTAATGTGTGATTTATTTGCAACAATCGGACATGGGATGCCAAGCCCCCCCGCATGCCTAACAGACTTGCTTGGGGCTACGATTAAGAAGTTCTGGCCCGGCGGATACACTCCCCTTAGCACGGTCCCCGGTGGCGCGACGAAGCTAGCCACTACTTGGGCGGACTATGAGGATGCCCCTGCCGTAGGCTTCGCGACAGCTCGCTGAGGTCGTGACCACCAAGTTACGGGTAAGGCATATATTTCTCGAGCACCGTTCATAGTTGATGACCCTAATGTGCTAACTCATGACTTTCACAACTGATTTATGCATGATTGAAGTGCTTCTATCGTGTGGACCCGGAGCATGACACGCAGGCGCGTCTCACTTTGCGTGGCGCTTGCGAGAGGTTGACACCACGAGCGGTGGTACAACCAAAAGTTCACCGGCGCTAGTGCCTTCGGGCTAACAAGGGTAAGAGGGTCAAGAAGGAGTACTATGTTGGTAACCAGCCTACGGAGGAATGGGCAATGACCATTGAGGAGTACATGTCGGTGAGTAAAATGTCTATGAGATTCTACATTGCTGCTATGTTTTCATTGAATTATCTTGAGCTGAGTATTGCGTTTTCAGGTTTGTCCCGAGTGGGCCGAGCAGCATAGGGAGGCATGGGAGGAGCTGATTAGGGCGAGGTGGCTCAGGCGGGGACGAGGAGTTTGCAGCCGTGTCGAGGCGTAACATGGAGAACCGAGGCACCGGTGGCACACACTTGCGCGGGAAACCGCGACTACACCCGCTTCAAGGGGAAAAAGGTATGTATATACATGGAACGACCTTCTTTCATTTCCCGTCATGTCTCATTTGTGCTACGTTTAACTTTTCTTTTCGCGATGCGGTGGCCGAGGCACCACCTGGGGTGGTGCTTCATGATGCCCAGATATATGACATGATGCGGACGAAGCGTAAGCCCAATCCCGCATTGCCTCAGCCACGGTACTACGGCAATGCCAAGGTCGCCAAGGAGGACTACTCGCGACATGGTCAAGTCTCGTCACCCCGAGGTGGATGACCCCTTGAGCATTCCGGTCGACGAGGAGTCGTTGGTCCTGTCGGGGCACGGGCGTCCGCATGGCCGTTTCCCTTGGCTGAATAAGGCGGTCAAGCCTACCCACTCCACGAGCTACACGCGCCTCAAGCATACCCTCACCGCCGACAGCCCCCGGCCTCGTCCACGGCACTGCTCGTCCACCCGCCTACGATGTAAGTTTTCCTCATTTTCATCCTCTTTCCGGTTTTCCTTCCTACATGGCTAAGTGTTTACGAGATTCATTGTTTCTAAAATTGTAGCCTGAGTTTGAGGCGGCCTTCGAAGCCTGTAATGAAGCTTATCAGTAGGCCACTGCGCGATGGAATAGGCGGAATACGGCCTACATGGCGTATATAGGAGTAAGTACTGAATCTTTCTTCTCGCGCAAGTAGATGACAAGTCTCGGTTTGATGCTTTATTTCTGCAAAGCCTAACTTGTAACCTATCTTGCAGGAAATGATGATCTCTATGTCTATCGGTACACGCCACCGGCTCGAGTTACCGTGGCGGGGGACATGCCTATCATGCCATCGAGGGCAGCTTTCGCTGCGACTTACTACGGATCCACACCGGAGGTAAGTTCTTTGCCAAACCGGTAGTTACCACTTTTCTTTGCCTCGCAAGTTACTAACATGTAGGGAACATGTAGGGAACGGGATGGTCCGGGAACCGAGGCATCGCCGGGTGGGCGCGAGGTCACACCGGTTCATGAAGGTGGTCGGTCTCCTGGGCGTTCTGCTGGTGCCTCTCCGTCGACTACTCCTGGGACTACTCCCGGTGCCTCTCCGTCGACTTCTCCTAGGCATACCACCGGTCCTTCTCCAGGTGGTTCTTCTGGAGCTTCTACCGGAGCGCAACCCCGGGCTGCTCGTTTCGCCAACGATGTGGGCGGACACACCCCGCCCGGGTCCTTCCTCCGCTAGTCGGCACCGGGCTTCTTGCTTGCCATCACGTGCTACCTACTACTATGTATTGGATGACATGGCACTCTCCTCTTGTATGCTATTACATGCACCATGTATGCTACTATGTGGATTTCATGCTATTTATGTGAATTATGGTGATTTTGGATGTATTTGTATGCTACTATGTGGATTTCATGTTATTTATGTGAATTATGACGAATTTGGTCGATTTTGGATGAATTTGGTCGATTATATGATATTTATGTGAATTTGGTCGATTATATGAGCTCGGAACTGGATTGCATTGCAAGCTGGAGCTGGAACTGAAACGAGAAAAAAAAAATGGCGGGCGCCTATGCCGAGGGTAATGCCGTCGGCATAGACCCCGACATAGGGCCATATGGTCGGGTCTATGCCGAGGGGTTGCCCTCGGCGTAGCCCGACGCGCCCAGGTGCTGCCGCGTGTCCACGGTGGCGCCGCATGCGCCATGCATACGCCGAGGGGTTGCCCTCGGCATAGCCTCCGGCTACGGTGCGCCTCCGTGCGCCACGTCGCCTCTCCCGTCTCTCTACGCCGAGGGGTTGGGCCGTCGGCGTCTCCGGCCGCTCCGTTAACGTCGACGGCGCGCCGCCACGCTACGCCGACGGCGTCAACGCCGAGGGTCTTCTTCACCGTCGGCACGGAGCCGGGACGCCGACGGCTGCTTCTACGCCGAGGGCAAGGCGGGCTACGCCGAGGGACCTGGACGCCGACGAGGTACGCCGAGGGCTGCCGTCGGCGTAGCCTACGCCGAGGGCCAGGCGTGGCTACGCCGAGGGCAGCCGGCCGTCGGCGTAGAGGTCCATTCCTGTAGTGCAAAAACCAGTGACTCAAATATTTTATTGCACAAACCAGTGACTCTAGGGGTAATTGGTTGCATGGAGCTCTAATTAATAGATTATGCAATTAAATAACATGCTTGCAGAGAGGATTAAAACGGTTATTACATGGATAGGCTCCAAACCAGTTTCCCATGAGCAGTTTTCTTTAAGTAGGTGCAAGGAATTAACCGCCTTCAATCAAATATTTTCGGAGGTGCTCGAAATTAAAACCTGTCTCCAATAATTTTGGAGGCGGTTAACCTGTCGGCAATAAAAGAATTTTCAGAGGTGGTGGAAAATAAAACCTCCCCTTGGGTCGATTGAGGGGCGGTTAGAAAATGCGCCCGCCTAGAGATTATATTCTTTGGAGGAGGCGTCAAATAAAAACCGGGTTCGAGGCATGATTTAGTATACAATGGCTAGTTTTTACTGTCCGAAAAAATTCGGAAATCCGGAAATAACGGCTATGTTGCACTAGAATTTCCGCCCGGCCAACGTTACCCAATTGGATTGTTTTCCCAAGGAATGGGAATCGCAAGGAGGGCGACGACGAATACCGGACGCTCCGGCTTATTCACCAGAGCGGTGTGATAATATTTAGATGGTCCGATGGGTGCAGACAACAACTGTGAAAACATGGATAGCCCGTAGACATTCAGACAGCCCATATATAGCAGGTCCGGATTGATTATTCGGTCATCACCGCCGCTTAGAGGCGGTGAGGTTTTTTTTTACACCGACTCCAATATCTTTGGGACGTCCGTAAAAAGTCGAGCGTCTCGGAGGTGTAAAGGCGAGTCGTATATGTAGCCAACTGTGTGTGTGCAAGCGGTTGATTATATCACCCACTCTGAAGAACGGATTTTTGGAGGTGGGCCAATGGAAATCCCAACCATGGGCGCACCTTGTGGTGACCCAGCGTACCACTGCATGGTGTAGTACACAAGTCGTTGACATAACACAAGTGAAACACCATTCCACCCATATTACATCTCTCAGAGTGGTACAACAGAAACATATGCGAGTCCAAGGTATGTCTATAGAAGTACACACGAACTGTTTACATAAGATCCACACAGCCTCCTACTTTACAGTGAGGTAAAACTTCAAATAAAGCTCCAGAAGAACGACTCGTAGTCTATCTTATAGCTAACTCAAGCTTAAGAGCTAATTGGCTTGCTATAGAAATCTAGCTACTTAGGTGCTAGGATTAGGGAAAGGTTCCCTTCTATTACTAGTCTAGGTTTCCATAATAGCTGATGCAGAAGTTGACTCCATTGACTTCTTTGATTGGATTCTTCATCTTGTTGCAGTTGACTCCTTTGTCTTCGAGTTCCACGGTAGTTTCTCCTTCGGTGTCTTGATCTAAGAAGGGGGTTCAAATGGGATAGAATGAGTACGAGCATACTCAGCAAGTTCATATTAGGAAATATGTGTATCATGCACTAGCTACAGCCATAGACCAGAAAGTCATAGGCCAATGCAAGTTTTCATAAACATTTCTTCAAAAGGTTTATTTTATTCTGAAAACTATGCCCGTCAGTCTTCACGGAGTTGACTAGAACTTCGTGGAGTTCCTTTCTGCCCGCGTTCGCAGTTCCTTCCCGAACAGGGAGTGACGAGTCACAATTCTTGATACCCTCTGCGAGAGGTGCGTTACTTTACCCCACAAGAGATCTTAACCATGTTGCCGGCCGAGAGTATGTCCTCAACTCGTCCACACTTCCTTTGGTGTGAGGCCCGAGTATAAGATCCAAGCCAATCACTGCCTTCTCCGCGACCCTGCAAACCCACCCTTTTGTCCAACCGTACACCTCCAGTAGACTTCCCCCGATAATACGGCTTTACTCATGGTGTACTCCAGACAATCCCTCATAGATCGTAGAGCCATCATCACTAATGGATGGGGATTTAAAAGGCTATCCCAACCTACGGCAGTGCCTCCAACACCCCGCCAGCTCTACCAATCCGTTGGCGTGCAGAAGGGAAAAGATACGACTGACTTCCCCAGAGCCATTATAGATCTTATGGATAACGCGATATGTACGGCGCTAGAATCACTGGACGGCATTGGTAGTTAGTCCTAGATGAGTAGTACCCATGCAATGGAACCTCCACCATATCAACACATACCATGGTTCCATTGCCCACCACATAGTCATATTCATAATTGTAAAGTAATACTTTGCTTTTCAATGCATGAGTGATAAGTATAGTACTTTGCATATAGTTTGATACAAATAATCAAATGACATGAGCAAGTGATGAACTTGCCTTTCTTGACTGCAAGATTATGCGAGCAAAAGCTTCGATACGTGAGAACTCCAAATGCTGAAATACCATCATCGTCCGGTAAGGACAATGTTTAAAGAACTGGCAAAAATGCTATAATGCATAGTATGAGATGCAATCGTCCCGAGCGTAACCTACCTCGATGATTTAAGATTGATGAGTTGTAAAGATTTCTTTAGGGTTGGTTGCACTTTTAGAATGGTTCTCAAACAAGGTTCTTATTAGGGTTTGGTTATATTAGCATCATAACCAAGTGATATAAGACATAATAACAATCATACACATAAAGAATAGTAGTGGAATAATATGTAAAGAACAGCTTGTCAATTTTTAAGTTCTACATGATATGGTTGATGATTACTTATATTATACTTCAAAAGAATAACTTTTGAAGAACATGTTGTTTAAGAAATAATGAGTATTTCAAAGAAGAATTAGGACTTCTAAGGTTTGATTGACATTTGTACTTCAAAAGAATAACTTTTGAAGAACAGATTAAATAAGAACAAAAAAATAGGGGTTATGGCTTCTAGGGTTTACTATTGGGTTCATTTAATTTCACTAATAGGAACTAGTTGGTTCTTAACTTGGAATGGGTTTCTATATAACAAGTATTGGTAGGTTTATTGCTATGGTTTCTTCTAAGCATCATATCAAAGGATGATTATCAAGGTGTTGCTATGAGTTAGGGTTTACTATGACTTCATATTTTCTTTATCAAATAATCTCTAATAGTTTCTAAGCTAAGTGGTTTATCATTTCCTAAGTAAGGTTTAGTTGGATAGGAACATGTGATGTGATTTGCTACACAAAGTTGATACTAGGATTTATCATTATGGTTCTACTAGGGTTTAATGATTGAGGTTGATCTTAATGGTATGGTACATAGGAGTGGTGATCAATGGTACTAATTCAATTAACAAGTTAGGGTTTATACCTAGGTGATACTAGTGCATCATGTAGGTTTTAATTAAGAATAGGAACATGAAATGATAATCTCATGTGACTTGGTTTTATGCTAGTGGGTTATGAGCATGCATTCATTGGTTTATTATTAGGGTTCTATATGTCAAGTAAATCTCCCATGATCATATGTGACACATATCTAGGGTTTTAGAGTTGGTTCTAAGGTGGAATGATCACATGAAATAATGGGATCCAGTGTCTTACTCAATTTGAAACTAGGGTTTCTAAATTATGATCCAATTCTTAAAGTAATACTTGGTACTAGAATTAATGTGATTAAGTACTTGGAATAAAGTTATTAACAATTTTAACATGCTATTAATTTTTAGAGGGTTTAAGAATTACCACTAATATTTAAGTTAATGCAAATATGATAAAGAAAATTAATCTTAACATTTTAATTAGTTACTGAATAGTTAAAATTTAATTTTTGAAACTTCACTAATTATTGAATTCCAATTGTTTTTTGAATAAATGAAATGGCATAATTAATAAGGTTAAAAATAAGTGAAATTTTATTTTGACACACATTTTTGTTTTATATTTTATTTGAATAGAGTTTATTTTTGTGAACATTTTGATATATTATTTATATTTTTCTGAGTTGAAATGGATTTTATATAATTTTGCAAACTTTCAGTATTTTACTGGAATTTGAAATAAAACGAAAACACTAAACGTACCGGTTCGAGTTACACACACGAGAGGCCGACAGGTGGGTCCCTTGATCGGGCCGGTTGCCACGATGGCAACGACCAGTCAACCAATGCTCGAGGCCCCACCGCCACGCCGGCGTTGCCGGCGGTTAAACGCCGGCGTCCAATTCATGGCGGCGCTACGCTACAGGGCCTCCCAGGACGCGCGACTAGGGTTTTCTGGCTCTCCTCGACTCGCTGAAGCTGATGGTGGGGTTGGTTTGGCGAGGGGATCACCGGAGCTACGCCGGCGACCATACCCCGCGGTGGTTTACTCCGGCGAGAATCAAATCGCAAGCTATAGATGATTCCAGGAAACGAAAGTATGCTCTACCGGCGCGCAAACTCACCCTGAACATGATGGTGTGGTCGGCGACGACGATAACCGCCGGAGACGACGGCGATTGATCCTTTCCTGCGAACCCGAGAGAAAGGGAACGGCAAAATTCTTCACCGGCTTGGCTTCCCTCGATGCTAGACTCCTCCGGGATGCTCTACGCGGCCACGCGCTTCCAACGAGCCACCGCACGGGAGCTAGGGGTGGTCTCCTCCGTCGAACTTCGTCCACGACGCCGGCGACGAGTACGTGGAAGAATGTGAGAGATAGAGAGGTTCCGGGAAGAAATGGATGGGCGGCAAGGTGCTAGGGTTTCCTGGCGGTGTTCTAGAAGTATTTATAGGGCAAGAGAGGGTCTAGTTCGTCGGCTCGCCGGCGGCACTGGCCAAGATGTGATGGCGACGGTGAGCTGCATTCGGGCGTGAATCTTGATGTCTTCGGATAGACTCGGACGCGAGAGAGATAGTGGAGGGTTCTGGAAGCTTCGTTGGCGTCCGGGGCATCCTTATCGGCTTCGAGGACGTGGCCGAGGCTTCACCTCTGCGCTGTCGTCGTCGGGGAAGAAGAAGAAGGTGGCTTTCTTCTTCGCACGATTCTTAAAGCAACCCAAACGGTAAGTGGTTTTGGGCTGGGCTGATACTGGGCTTGGTGGACGTGGTGGTGATGGGATGCTGCGGTGCTGCTCGGCCTGCCAGGTAAGTTTCCCTCCATTTTCTTTTTCAAATTTCTGTTTTCTTTTTCTGTTTTTATTTACTGGTTTTAACTTGATTTGAATTATGTGTTGTTTTGCAGATTCTAAAATATTTTAATATCAGAACAATTTGATAATGCTACCTGTTGTATTGTTTTGTTTATAAACAACCATTTCATAATTGATTAATTTGGTGTTCTTGTGAAATGCATTTTAAATTGAAAATAAACATGGTTTTAAATGTTTATCTCTATTCCTTTTATTTAGGAACCACTCTGTTTGAATGGTTGAAAATTATAACATGTGCTTGGTGAACACTTTGTTAAGTTTGACTTGTACATCATAATATGGATTGTGCACATATTATAATTATAGCTAGAGTTTAAAATAAATGGCAATAGGAATGGATTGGTTCATGATTTTATGTGAAGAATTGTTTCCAAAGGTTTAAGAATATGGTTGTCTTCACTCTGTGTTAAATAATCTTGCTTAGCAAACTACTGACTTGAATTATTTAAGATAGATCCTAAGCTCATTATGGTTAATTCAATTGCCGTGGTTATTCTTCTTATGAATTACTATTTTATTTAGTTCACTAAACAAGGTAGTTGGATAGCAAAGTAAAATGGAATATTGATTTCATTCTACTCACTAGATGGCATCTAGTCTTAAGTATAAATGGCTTGGTTTGTATTTGTGATCCATGATATACAAGTTAGGACATCATATTTTATGTAGGGTGAATTCTACTTGAAAGGTTTAGAGTTTTGGGAATACTTCACTAATTGAAGTATTAAGTAGGCATGAGGTATGGCAGGGTTCTACTTATAAACCAAAGTGATATTTGAATTGGGATTCAAATATGGTTTAGGGTTTTAGTACTTGACTTATATTTCTTGTATCATTGGTTAGTATCAACAAGTACCTCAATTGGATAAGGTTTAAATAGTAATCTAGGTTCTATTCAATGCATAATATAAGCATATGAATGATTCTCTCTTTTCTCTAGGTTTAATGGCATGAGTTAGGAAACAAGGTTGGAATGATCCAAAGTTAATGATGAATGAATATGAATGTCCTTGACATGGATTCAATTATTGTAATTGAAAAGATATACCATGTGACTCATGGTAGGAACATTTATTTAGTAGAAAACATGGATAATATAAGTATAGAATAGTTTCTTATTTATTTGTGTTCTTTGATTTATAGTTGAATAATTATTCATGTGTTGTTGTAAGGAATGGCATGTTGAGATCCTTTATAAGATCTTGTAGTTAATCCTTACTTAAGGTGTTGTTTGTTGTGAAACTACTTCTATATGATCTAGCCCATAGATCAAATCATCTCTACCCAAAACAGGGTTTTAGCAAAGATCACAGTGAAGTTTATAGCGCTTGACTTGATGATCTACTTCAGTTCCAGCAAGTCAAGTGAAACTTCGATTCATCGTGGTAAGTTTTATTTGAAAGCGCGAAAATCCCCCGGATTTTCTATGCATGAATGCAATGCACACTTTGGTGTTCTCTCATTTTATTGCCTCTAAACCTGGGATATTACATTGCCTTGGCTCGCGGTTTTGATAAAAAGTTTGTAAAATATTGTATTAAGTAATGTTACATGGGCTAGATCACTGATGTACCAACTTAAAATAATACAAAATGGAATGTTGCAAAATTAAAGGATAACCTAGGAAACGGGCAACCGTGAAAGCGACACCACAACAACCAGC
The DNA here is from genome assembly GCF_022539505.1 of Lolium rigidum. NCBI lineage: Eukaryota > Viridiplantae > Streptophyta > Magnoliopsida > Poales > Poaceae > Lolium > Lolium rigidum. The sequence goes on from NC_061511.1 coordinate 155,799,836, forward strand.
AATTTTCTCTTCTCAAACCCTCTTTGCTGAACTATACCTCAACAACATACATGCCTTGTTGTATATTTTTTTTCCTGATCAAACAGAAACCACACGTGAACATCAAAACACATCCTGCAATGCTACAACATATGAAAGCAAAGTAGATGATATATTTTTCAGTGTTCACCAGGCTGGCACTGGCTACATCATTGATTTTTTACCATGAGGCTATTAACTTATAATGCAAAGCTGAATTGCTGATGGTGAGACCAAACGTGCCACGTTGAACTTGAGGAGAGAACCTACATTTCTCAGCAGTACAGAACTTTCAGCAAATGTGCACGCAGGAAATAGAGAAGTACTCGACTACATGAAAATAGGGTATAGTTATTTACCTTTTTTTTGAAAGATATAGTTATTTACCTTCAGCAACAGTGGAAATAAATCTTTCATGTAAGAAAATCACTGAAGAGAAAGGCCTGCACATAAGGGCGACATGATAAAAATTAATAAAATCCATGTCGTCACCTGCAATTTATCACCTTTGAGAATAAATATTTTGTCTAGCCAGTTTCTTCTCAGAATCTGAAACTCTTTAATTAGCTTTAAATTCATGGATATGAGCATATGTATCCTGTGAATGATTAAAAGATGTCAAATATGATCGTCAATTTGGAATTTCAGTTCTAGAACATGTAAAAAAGGAAATCTAAAGCATATTCATAACTTAATCATATTACTACGAAAAACTTATCTTACAGATAACTACGACTGTAGACTATTTGGTCCATTCCTTGTAACATATTTAAAGATGGTCTTACAGCATCAAGAGCAGTTTCATGACATTCTCTGATGTGCGCTTCCATTGTCACAATAAATGATAGAGAGGGCTAAGAAAAATACAGGTAAAGTTCCAGTTTGGTACCCAAATTTTAATGCTATGAAGTGAAACTGATAAAAATGCTAAGTTAAGTAATATGATTTCCTCTCTTAGAACTGGAACCTGCAAGTTCCAGATCCTCATCTTGCCCATTCCCTCCCTGATAAACCAATCAAACAAGCACCAATACAGAAGGACGATGGATGAAACTTAATATATAACAGGAAATTCAAAAGTCTCAAGCGCATCAGGAACATTCATAGTCTCTCCCGTAGCCATTGCATACATATAAATGTGTATAGTCATAATTAGTTTCTTTATGTGAAGTCTGAAAGCTATCTTCTGATTCCCATGATGGCAATTCAGTTTAAGACATCAGCCCACTATGCAGCACACGAAAACATAAAAAAATTCTAAATAAAATGCAATAATATGCGCTAACTTGTGACCGTCATTACACAATAAAGTAACTTGATGCCATGAGAACTACCTAATAAGTTGATGTGACCCCACAAGCTTTGTAATCCATATTGTTGAAAATTACTTACTCTAAGAAGAAGCTGCAGCAGAAATATACAAATATTAGGTTTGGGGAAGAAAACGTTAAAAAGCATCCCATGTGAACTTGAAAGTGAATTAGAAATATTAGCTCTATTTCTCTCTCATGCATCTGTCCTAAAAATCAAATTGTTCAAAGAAAAGTTAAGTACTCATATTCCTGCGGTATGTTTGCAAGGAACATGACATTGATATGCAGCATCTATTATTTTCAAGGGAACAATACTCTCAAAATTGAGGCTTCTGGAACCTATAGTAGTTTGAGGCTCAGTTTATCCAAGCCACCTATAGTAGTTTAAGGCTCTGCAACCTACTCCCAAAATTAATTGTATATTTTGAGGCTTCTGTAACCTACTTCATCCAAGCCACCAATAGTAGTTTGAGGCTCAGTTCTTATGAGTGAAGTTTATTGTTATTATCTGATATAAGATTATTATCTGGCATTTAGAGTCCACCCATTCTTATCTTTATTCAATTAATGAATCGCTGATGACACATTTGCCCTTCCGGATGTGCCAGTTTGCCAATAGACAACCAATCTGGCGGTTTTGGAAGCAAAACCATTGGAAAAATTAGACCAAAAATACAACAGTCTACCTTCCTTTTTTCCAAAATAAATACATCCCCAATAGTCTACCTTCCTAAGAAGGTAACTATAATTTTGTAATGGGAAGCACAAAAAAAGTCCTCTGCACCAGGAAAAGCCATGAGAGATAAATGTCGAACAGTGGATAAAGCTCATCGTTGAAGAGAAGACATCTTACCTTCCGGGTGAAGCATTCAAATATAAAATATCAAGGATGCAGGGCATCTTCTGAATCCTGCAAGGCATTTGCAAATATAGGAGTTAATACATAGTTATAGTCCTGCATATTTAGCTAACGTAGTTACTTACTCTCAACTCCAGTTACCAGATCTGATTCCTATGACTTTTAATTTGACACTATGCTTCCAAAAACTCGAGGTTGCTGCATTTGTTGGTGCATAATGAACACTCCCTTCTCTGCATCATGATTGAATAAAACAACATGAAAACAGAGTAATCAAACTGAAACTACATTGGATAATTCACCTTTAAGGCACTAGCAAAATAGCCTAGTTACGCAATGACCCGGATAGCATGACATCCCCTCACATTAAGACTGCATCTGATGACAGTAAAGATCGATATAAGCTATAATACTTGAGACAAAGAAAACACAGTTTGGTAGAGGAATTAATTTGGTCCCTACTTTTTAGACACATCAAGAAGGATAATACTTGAGACCATGCGAGAGGAAGATCGATAAGCCAAACTGAAAAGAAACAGCAACCATAGTGTAAATGCCCTATAGACTGCAAGAAGAACACAGTAACTACTAACCACTCCACTAAAACAAAAAAAACAAATTGCTATTTTGATGCAAATGAATACCAAAAAGAATAAGATGATTCCTTTATATATATATAGCAGTAGAAAAAACTAAACATTACAGGAGCAACTTGCTCAGGCCATGGATACAACTTAAATATAGACCTTCACAGTTTGTTGCAGAGCAAAGGAAAAGCTGGTGGAAAATTACCCTCCTATTTTTTAAACATGGTAGAAAGAAATAAACCAACAAACAAATGCTTTATCTGCGAGCTTATAAACTATTTGAGGTATCCTAATCGTAGACGCAGTAAATTAACTAATACATAGCAAGAACATTTTAATTTTCTGCATAGTACGATAGTACAACCTGAATAGCACATAAGCCAAGCAGTACTAAAGTATAGCTCTATAGGTGCAAACACAAAACATGCACTACTACTTACTTGGGGAACGTGTAACATCATATAAACGGACAGAGATTTGGTGCACATGGGCACCAGTGATCTCGTTTTTTTCTAAAAATCAAATATCATATTTTTGAGTTTTAAAAAATTCTGGAAAAAAATCCGCACATAGTCAATGATTTATCCCAAAAACGTGCAAAAAATCAATTTCAAATACTTAATATTTTGAGCTACACAAAAATGACAAAATTGTAGATCTGAGTAGTCATTTTCAAATCTTCAAAACATATCCGATTTTGTCATTTTTATATAGCTCAAAATAAAAAGGATTTCGGATTGGGATTTTGCATGATTGTGGAATGTATCAATGACAGTCTTCAGAATTATTTTCATGATATTTATAACTTGTAAAAATATTTTTAAATTTCACTTGACATAGCGAGAGCACTGGAGCTCGTGAGCTAAAAACACTTTTCCCATATAAACAGAATTCAGATAACTATGCTAGTTGATTTTAGCTGCTCAAGATAATTATAACTTCCCAGAATAGACATAGGAATAACGTGACATCTTTTTATCATCCTTGTTGTAAGCTTACCTTATTAAGGAATAGTCCTAGGTAAAGTGCAATATGAATGGACTACTATTTAACCACTTGAACGGTACACGGACATACACATTTTCTTCAATTAACACACGTACATGCGGGAGGGATGCAAAGTAGGTATCAGACTTAGGGTGCAAAATTAATGCTGAAGAGTATCTGCAAATAGCCGCCATGTCAAGCAGTTTTGGTGAATAAGATCATAAGAACTTGAACACTTCTAAAATTCAGAGACTTATATGAGCTGCTGCACTTTCAATAAAAGACCTGCAAGCAGACCTAAAGAAATTAGCTTCCGACTAACATGAGGTACTTCACTATCAAAAGAAGAATATGAGACATGCAAGAAGAATAAAAGAAATCGGCTTGCAACTTATATAAGCTACTGCATTTTCAATAACAGAATAACAGGGGAGTCTAGAATCGCATAATATTGATGCACTCACAGCATCTGATGCAAACAAAATCGAACACCAATTGCGCTCAGGGCATCCTATGCAAATAAATTGGAATACCAATGAATTCCATGCATCTCAATGAGGCTGGGCAGAAACTCCAAGCCAGCAATAATTTGTATTCTTACACATAGCATTATTAAGAGCGAAAAAGACATGGAAAATCAACAGTCCAACGTGCACAATCAAACTCTTCTTTGTCTTGGAAGGATGATTTTATTCTCATTTTAGCTCCTTAGAAGTTAGAACCAGCACTATATAGGGCAGCGGAACAAATGAGGTTTCTTCTTGACTCATACAAAGAATTTTAGCTTAGTGCAACACCGTATCATGTAATATTATTTTCTAACCATTAGGATTCTTTTCTACTGCTTTCCATAGTTACACTCTGCACCATACTAAGCTTTCAAGACCAAGTTAGACATAGGTATATCATAGTAGCTTTCTTACAATAGAATCCAGAGACAACATTTCAGTTTAAATGAGCATAGACCAATTCAAATTGCAGACGAAGAAAAATGACAGCAACATTATTATTCATAAATCCCAAGGAGAACATGATTTTGGTGCTATGTTCTCAAGTCCCAAACACTGCAGCATTACTACGAAAAGAACACACATAAACTGAAAAGCAAACGGTAGGCAAAAGAAGCAAGGTAACTGAGGGAACGTACCTAATAATGAAAGAGCGACACCAACCAGAGCAAGTCATCGGATATTATAAGAACCAAACATTTAGCATCTTGAAATTGTTCCGCCCAGTAGAAAATTCAGTGCCCAATCTCGCCCCAACCATGACTCAATTTCATTTTGTGTTAGTTGTTTGTTCACTGCTCCATCACCTCTCCGCGTGCGCATCTCCGCGTTCAGCGCTCCATCACCTCTCATTAAAATTGGTGAGCTTCGGCGGCTGCAAAATAGCACAAGAAGGATAAGCTTGTTAATGTAAAAACTGGAATATATGACAAAGTGTACCGCATAAAACTAAGGCAGAATGAACTGGGCAGCATAAGATTCAGATGCTTTGCTAGCCAAATCATTAGTGGAAAAACGGTTGAGCTCAGTTCAGTATTGATTATAAGTTAAAATGTTTAGCAATTTAGTGAAGATTAACATTGGAGGGGATATCCTGAAGTATATAAATGGGTAACAGTGAAGATTATACCTCAGAGTAATCATGGATAAAATATGCATTGCTTAATGCCTCAACAATTTGTCAAAACAAAATGTGCAAGCCATATGTCGAGGGTGCTCCTCGGCAATGCCCTCCGATAGGAACTTAGGGTTGATGGAATTCTGCAAGCTGACACGAGACATCGGTTCACAGACAAGCGGGGAGAGCGATTTACCCAGGTTCGGGGCCCTCGATGAGGTAAAACCCTTACGTCCTGCCTGTCTGTTCTTGATTATGATGATAATGGGTTACAATGGGGTGCCGAATAGTTCGGTTGAGATCTCGTCGAGATGGCTAAGCGCTAAGGTGACCTAGCTTTAAGCTTCTGTTGGCTAAGATTGCTAAGATTAATTGTGCCTCGACAGCCCCTCTCCTGGCCTTTATATAGGAGGCTAGGTCTCAAGAGGTCTAATCGAGTACGACTAGGTTTACAGTAGATCTATCTCTAGACTTTCCTTGTTCGGCTCCTTCCGCGTATTGTACTTCAAGGAATCTTCCGCTGCACCGCCCTAGTGGCCCATCTTGCTGTCGAGTGCCTTTATGGGCCTCCAACTAGGAAATACAGGATAGGGTAACATTGGTTACCCAAAGGGTAACGCCCACGTCAGTAGCCCCCGAGTGTCTAGCCGAAGGTAGTTCGGGTAGAGACTAAAGCATGCCTCCACCCAATGTTCTTCTCCTTGACTGTTCTTGTTCTTCTTGAATCTGCATCATCTTCTTCTGTCGGGTGCGCGTCAGCGCTCCCGATGGGAGTAGCCCCCGAGTCTAGGTACGGATGCTTACAATCCGTGCGTAGACTCAAGTTGTACCACTCGAACATTTTGCTCTGCCGAAGTTTTTCCGCGAGTCTTCGTGGGTTATCCGATATACTTTTCTCATGCAAGGGATAATGAGTAACGTGCCCAACTTTTGCTGGTTAACTGCCGATGGCAAAACAACGTTACCCTACACAGAATCAAGTCCCCGGGCATGATCCTGGAGTGCGAAAAAGTTCTATCGGGTGTGCGCCCAGCGCTCCCGGTGGGAGTAGCCCCCGAGTCTGGGCACGGGTGCTTGCAACCGGGTGCGGACTCGAGTCGAACAATTATCTCTTCCTTCAAGGCCTTTTTCCTTCGAATCTTCATTCTGTCGGGTGCGCGTCCAGCGCTCCCGATGGGAGTAGCCCCCGAGTCTAGGTGCGGAGGCTGGCAATCCGTGCGTAGACTCAAGTTAACCATCCGATACATTTTCATTCCTTCGAATGCTTTGAGCATTTCTCATGACGTCATTGATGACGCTTTACTAATATCTTGATTTTGATTGACATGACGTAACCTACTGGGCCTACTCTTTCTTTGTCTGGCCCTTCTCGCACAGTCACCAAGGCGTCTCCTCGATTTCTGCAATCTTTAATAGAAAAGATCCACTGAATGAGCCGGTAGCAACGACACGTGCCCACACAGCTCTCAAGTTCTCCTTAAAATCTCCAAAGGGCGAAAAATCCCTAATCTTCTCCCACATTTTCCGTAGCATCTTCTCGTTCTTCTCCTTCTTCCTTCCTTCGCTACGCTGCGCCGCCACCATCGCTTTCCGATCTTCCCCAGATCTCGCAATGGTGAAGAAGAAGAGCCTTACTACCACCGCCAGTTCTACTAGCGGAGGCGCCGCCGTCAAATGTTCCTCGAATCTTCCGAAGGGGAGAGCCCCGAACGCTCCTTCCCCAGCTCCGGCGCCGCCAGCGCCGCCATGTTCGGTAGCCAAGCCCGAAGATTGGATAGCGTCAACCGTCACCAAGCGTGACGAGAAAAGATCCCGAAGCCTGGGATTAATCTCCTCCGACGAGGGGAATGTGATCTTTCCAGGTGCGATTTCTCGGCCTAATCCCCCGCTGGCTTTACCGTGATGTTCTTGTCGTTCCTATATCGGGGTCTTTCGCTCCCCGCTCATGAATTCCTCCTTCATCTTCTGCGGACTTACGAAATCCAATTGTGGCAACTTACTCCTAACTCAATCCTTCACGTTGCCGTGTTCATTACCCTCTGTGAGGCGTTTTTGGGCATCGAACCTCATTTTGGATTGTGGAAAAAGATCTTTTATGTAAAGAGGTACAGCAGTAGTAATGGATCCTTCGTCACCGGAGGAGTGGGGTTTGTGGCTTGTTCGGAGGTTAATTATTTCAATTTCCCAATGAGAGAATATGTGCAAGGGTGGAGACTGAAATGGTTTTATGTCAAGGATTCCCTGTCACCCGAATCCCAGCTTCCTTGCTTTACCGACGTCCTCGAAGCCAAGCCCAAGAATTCCTGGAAGAACATTCTCTCTCCCGACGAAAGAGTAGCAGCCGATGAATTATTTGCCAAATTTCTTCGAATCAAAGAGGCCGACGGCCAACTATGGTCGGCACAGAGGTGGCAGCGGTGTTCCTGAAACGTCGAGTCCGACCAGTCGTGGCCAGAGTTCGCCCGATGTGGTTGTATTCAGGTCCAAAGGATGAAACCAGGATTAATGTTGCCGAACTGTCGGAAAAGGAGTTGCTTGATGAAGTCCGTCGCCTTACTTACTTTAGCCAGGAAGACTCGATCCCATTGATATCTTCTTACACTCCTCTTGATGTTGATCATCCGCCACCACCAGAGGTAACTTTCCTTTTGATATTCTCACTATGCCATTTCCACTTGGCCAATATGATTACTATTATCCTTATTTGTTCTTCTTTTCGACAGACCCCCATAGTCTCTGGAAACTTGCATGATTCGCCAAATGATACTTCCGAGGGAAGAGGCTCCTCAATACCTGTTGATTTTCACACTGTCGAACACGCAGGCCCAGAGAGCGAACACGATGATCCGATAGATTCCGAAACTGTTCACACCGATCTTCCTCCTTCAGCCGACGACGCTTGCGACACAGAGGGATCAGTGCGTAATGATGACGCTGATCGTGATGCCTTTGTTAATGCAGCTGTGGAGGCGACTAGAGCTTCGCCCGTGAAGAGATCAATCGGTGGCTTTGCCGACGAAGACGATCTCTTCGACATGTAAGCACCTTCTTCCCTGATGCCATAGTTTGTCCCTTTATTTCTCGCATTTTCATAACTCCTGTCGATGATTTCATTTTTGTAGTGATGAAGGTTTCACTGAGCCTCCGTCTAAGAAGGCCAAATCTGGCGCTGCTCCGCCGGTTGTTGCGGCTTCCGAAGCTTCGGCTCCTAAAGCAGCCCCCGTGGCTCAAGCGTCGACCGCTTCTTCCCTTTCCAAGGGGAAAGATGTTCCTGTTGCCACCGCGACTCCTCCTTCTGTAAGTCCCCTTTGCATACAACGCAAATTTCTTGAAATGTGCCTTGTCTAATGATTCTTTGTAAAACGTCCTTTTTTTCCTTTAAGGATCTACGAGGTGTTATTTCTTCTTTGGAGGCCTTTGCCTCTCAATTTACCTCTCTGGAAGCGGACAAAGTTCGACTGCAGGAGGAAGTTAAATCTTCCTCTTCGAAGTTGGACGGCGCCATTAAAAGGCTGCCACGGCTCGCCAGGAGGTCGACTCCCTGAAAGAGGAGCTGGGCAAACTGAAGGAGAGGCTAAGAGAGGAGGAAGCTCGGGCAGCTGAAAAGGATGAGCTCCTTCGTCAGTCTTCTTTGGCTCTACTTGGTAAGTTCTTTTATACACCTCTGTCGATTATTACGCTTATGGATTCGTTCCTTTATCAATGATCTTTTCCAATTCATTTCCTTGTAGAAGCCGCCAACATTCCTGCTGCTGCCTTGGACAAAGTTCCAAACAACTCTCCGGCAAATGGTGTGTCGATGGCTCTCGCCTCCCACCAGCTTAGGCGGGAGCTTCTTGAAAAGGGAAAAGGTGCCCTGGCGCGGATGCACTTGATGATTTTCCCCAAGATCAAGCAGGACAAAACTCGGGGCAGTTGATCGATGCCTTCGCGGTTGACACCAAGGAGGTTATCGAGGTATTCAAGCGTACTTCGCGTACCTATGGTGCCCTCCTTGCCTTCCAACTTATGATGGGTTACGGCTTTAAGGCTGACATCGAAGAAATGACTAAGGAGCTGCCGAAAGAGCAAGATGGGCAATTTGTTGACTTAAGCGCCTTTAAAACGTCTGCCCTTACTTGCGCTCGCCAGCACCTTGAACTAGTTTCATCAAGGAAGACATCGGCTGGACCCAGTTTATCGACTCAGACCCAAGCCCCTTGATTTTTGTAACAAACTTATCTTCGAGCTGATGTGAAACATTGTTCTGTTGCAAAACTTATGTTTGTAATAAACTCCGTGCTGGCAATGTTGCTAGCACACCTTTATCATGATATTTTTACTTGCACTTCTCCCGATGGGAGTTACTCTCGGATGCTCGAATTGACCCGATCTGTCATCCTTTTTGACGCTGTTTTCCTGCAGGTTTTCCCAGTGCCTTCATTTGTCGACCACTCTTCGGGTGCTCTTCCTGAAGGTGATCGAATCCAGTGTATGAAGGATCGGATCACTCAGATGGAAAAAGATCTATGCAGCACTTATGCCTTAGCTGCTATTGTCAATAAGAAGAGCGAGATTGCAGCCGAAGTGGAGCGGTACGCTCTTACTGAACTGCATAAAGCTACCGAGAGTTTGAACTGTAAGTTTCTTGTGCCTTGCGCTTTTTGTCAACAACGCCTTGTTTGATCCTCTGTTTGATTCGTTTGCCAGTCATAGCCTTGAACCGTGCGGAAGAGAACAAACGGATTCACGAGCGTGTGCACGCTTTAACCCAGCTTTCATCAGCCGAAGAGATTTTCTGGCGGGAACACTCGAAGGCTTCAGCTGTCGCACAATTTCAGGATCGGGTTCAGCAAGTCCACCATTTCTTCGACAAATGCTACAAAGCCATGAGGGTATTTTGGAAGACGATGTTTCCTTTAAACGCGATTCCCCCTACGCTTCTGACTTTGATGTCTGAGTTTGGGAATGCCAAGAAGATTCGAGACTTGGTGCGAGCTCAGGTTTTCGCAGGGGCCAGGTTTACACTTGTGTGGTGACCCTGCATACCACTGCATGTTGTAGTATGCCAGTCGTTGATATAACATTCACGAAGTACCATTCCGCAAATGTTACATCCCTCAGAGTAGTACAACAGAACATAGCAGGGTCCATAACTCATTCACTTATTATTACAAGCATCAAACATATATCGTCTCGGAGCTCCTCTTGGGTCCTAAGAGGAATACTCCTGTGTTCGAGGCGAACCCACCTTAACTTACAATATAGAAGTTTCACTAGGTTATACATTTATTACCTCGAGCAGCTAAATACTAAGAGTTCCCACTGCTCGGCTACTACTGCTACTCAGTGCTTCTAGGCTTGTTCTCCTCCCGGAAGCCTCCCGGTTTCGTAGACTATGAGGTAGTCTACGCCTTCAATACCTCCCGAGAGGTCTGGTTCTTCATAGCCGATGATCTCGGCTCCTTCATGGTTGTCGTAGTCCTCCTCCAGACGATTCAGACAATCTAAGCAAGGGATTTAAGAGTGGTATGAGTACAAGCGTACTCAACAAGTTCATTATAGATAAGAGGTGTTTAATGCACTAGCTACGGTATTAGACCAGAAAGTCTAATACCACTGAAGGTTTTGATAAACATTTCTTCAAGAGGTTGCTTTTATTTCAAAGAGCTATGTCCTTCAGCCTTCACCGGTTTACTAGAACTTCATGGAGCTCCTTTCCGGCCGTGTTCGTAGTTCCATATCCCGGAACAGGGAGTGACAGGTCACGGTTCTTTACACTCTGCAGAGGTGTGTTGCTTTACCCATAAGAGATCTTAACCTTGGTGCCAACCGGGCAGCTTTCCCGTCCACACTTCCTTCGGTGTGAGGCCCGGTATAAGGTCTAGCCAATCATGTTCCTCCGCTACCTCGAACACCCACCCGTTGTTGCATGCCCCGACCACGGGTCCACGCCGGTCCCATTATTCCCGTAGATTTCAGGGTGGACCCCGACCACGACGACAGTGCTGGGCTCTACCATACACTCCTACGTCGGTAGCTGCAACCCATCATAGACCGCATTACCGTGGGGAATTAGAATGGGATCCCCCCTCCGGTTGTTCCGCAAGACACAACTGCTACGGTAAGCATTGCATTACCGTGGGGAATTAGAATGGGATCCCCACCATCCGGTTGTTTCGCCAGATACAACTGCTACGGTAAGCGCATCCGTTGATGAACGAGAGGTGGAAACACTTTTGACTACTCCGTCCCACTCCGGATCTTATGGTTAACACGGGTATTACGGCACAAGAATCACTGGCGACATTTGTTGTTTAATCCTAGATGGATATAAACCCTTGCAATGGAACCTCCACCATATCAACACAATCCATGGTTCCATTGCCCACCACATAGTCATATTCATAGTTATGAAAGTAGTGGTTTTGGTTTTTATGCAATTGTGATAACCATAGTACTTTGCAAGTAATTTGATAGAAATACTCAAATGACATGAGCAAGTGATGAACTTGCCTGAACACTGCAAAGTTCTGCAGTTGGAAGGTGTGGACTGACCCTTGTCCTCTGTTTCTGAAAAATAGCATCATTGTCCGATAAGGGCAATGGTTAAAGAAGCAATTATGCATGATTCCAGTTTTAGGGTTTGTTCCCCCCTTCCGATGACATTATTATTTCATGTAAGAGGTTAATACTAAGATTTATTTGGAGATACTATATTTAGGGTAAATACAACCTTGAAATGTTGTCAAGGTGTTTTTAAAGTCCAAATGCATTAATGGACTTATTTTTATTATTGAAAATAATATGTGTGATTTAAATGACTATTTAAATCATCAAATTAAGACTTATTCTTAGTTGTCTTCAAAAATTTCCTTTTGTATTTTATTATGATAGAGAATTTTATGCTGATCATTTTTCATATTTTTAATTATTTTTTTAGAGCTTTTAAACATTTCTTATGAAATTTCAAAGTTTCTGTATTTAAGGGATTTTGTGAAATGACCAAAATGCCCTTGGGCCCCACCTGCCAGGGTGGCCCAACGGGTTAGGTCGAACCCGAGCCACTCGGTTGGCTCGGTCGGCCCACTCGCTCTCTCCTCTCTCCTCGCACCGAAACCCTAATCCCCTTCTCCTCTCTGGCGATTGCCTCGTCGCCGCCCCTTCTCGGAATTTCTCCGGCCGGCTCGAGTCGTCGCCGCCGGCGAGATCGGGTGGATCCGATCCGCCTCCGACGGCGGACACGGTGGTCCGCGTCGATCTGGAATTCGTCCCCGTCTTCGTTCGCCCCCGTCGCGTTCGCCCGCACGGCGCTGCGTTGCTCACCGGCGCTTCTGGTGTCGTGACGCCGCCGTGGGCGCTGTCGTGGTGATGATGGGGCGCTCGCGCTCGGCGACGCCAGGCCAGGCGCGGCTTGGCGCTACCGTGGGTGGCCCGTTCCGCCGTGCCGCCATGGCACGTCGGGTGCTCCGCTCCAGGTACACGCCTCCGTTATTCCCCTCCTTCCTCCTTCTCTGCGTTCTGCTCCAGTGCTTGGCCTGCCTCTCCCCATGGAGATGCCGTGCCGTGCCCACTGCTTGCGCTTGCTGCGCACGCGTGTGTGCTGCTGCTGCCCTTCTGGCTAGCTGCTGCTCTTGCTCTGTTGTTGTGGCCTAAGCTGTGCTGCTGCCATTCTTGCTATTAGCCTTACTGGCCTTGACCAGTGTTGCCCAGGCCGTGCTAGTGCTTGCTATTCTTCCTGAATTCCTGTTCTGTGCCTCTATGCTAGTTGCTATTCTTGCCAGAGTTCAAGTGTAATCATGTGTGATACCCTGGCTTGATTACAGTGTGCCATTTCTTGCAATTATGCTAGTGCTAGAGCCATGGTGGCTTATTCTGATGCTCAGATTTATGATTGTGCTCAATTGAGCATTACTGTGGCTTAACAATGTTATTTAATAATAAGTTGATGTGTGCCTTGCTTGTGCATCTTGATCCAGTGGCTCATCATGCCTTTGTTGTGCTCTGGATACATTCATGAATTATTACTTGATTATCTGTGAAGCATTTATTGATTAACTGTGGCTGTTTAATTCATAAAATTCCTGTGTGATGCCAGTGATTGATTCTAGCATGCTTTGATATGCTTTAGCAGGCTCTGGTGATCAATTGATCACCACTTGCTTGTTGATTACATGCTTGCTAGTTGCTCGTGCTTATCCGGTGCTCCCTCCGGTGTACGTGTGACACATATGCTTATGCTGATGTGTTTTGATGCTTGCTCAAGCATCATCCGATGCTTGCGATAAGCCATTGGGTCACCGGCAAGATGTTGGTGCTTTTGTTACTTGGACTGTTTCATTTATCTGTAATTCCTTGCTTTACTAGATGGATAAATGATGTGAACTGTTTAACAGTAATGATCATGTGGATGAATTTGATGTAGCTAGAGGGATGCCAACATCTGTTGGGTACCCTAGCTCATACTGAACCCCTCTGGGTAATGATGCAGTGGCTTGGTGTGTGGTCTTTTGGGTTTGAGGTAGCCCAGACAGTCTTTTGATGCTGTCCAAGGGTAGCTCCCCCCTTGTTGGTTTGTTGTGGCTCACTAAATGCTTTCTGGGTGATCCATTTATTGGATTGCCAGTAGCCCTTGATGTTGAAATCAAATAGACAAGGATTTGTCTATGTCTGATGGCCTGACTAGCTGTAGGTGCTAAGTGTGTAGTTAGGCTAGCTTGTGCTTTCATCTCTTGCTGGATTTCTTCAGTTATGCATTGATTTTCATAGTTGTTGTTCCCATTAGATGATTTACTAATGGCCTTACTACCTTTGCTTGCACCATATGGCTTAGTAGCCAGATGATGACACAAATTGGGTATCACACCCTTTTGCTTGTGTGTGATTGGTGCATATGCTTATATATGAACAAAACCATCTGGTTTGTTCATGATGATTTGTATACCTCACTCCAGCTCCTAGAATTTGATGTTGGTGTAGAGGATTGCTTCAGCAATGAATTGATGCTTGCCCTGCTCCTCCTTGTGAGCTTGAGATGCTTGGTTTATTTTCTGGTAACTTGGGAATAGATGAAACAGCTCTAGCTGTTCACCTGTTCTTTGTGTTCTTGAGCTTTGCTTGGTTTCTGATGACTTACCCTGCTGCCTGTCGATGGATGAAGCTAATGGCTAGGGTTTTGGGCTGTGAAAAGCTTTTATATGATCTTCTTCTTCTTCTTCTCTGGTCGACAACAAGGCCTGGCATGTGTTGGTGACTCACTAGCTGTGTGTGTGTGTCTGTGCTCCATGCACACGATCTTGTGAGCGAGCTGTGTGTGTGTGTATCCTGATACTTTGCACTTGGCTGTGAGAGTGGATCAACTCGGCAGGACTTGGTATTATCCACCATTTCCATTTCTTTCTAACCTGCCAAGTGGCATAGCCACTTGGCATAACTTGTTTTTGCTTTGATCTATGCAGGTTTCAAGTAATGGATCAAGATGATCAAGAAGATCATCAAGTCCAAGATCAATTGAAGATGTTCTTGTAGTATTTAGGATAGAATTTATCCTTGTACATTTCTTTTTATTTTATTTTCTATTTTTCCCAATTTGTGTAATGTGTTGTAATATTTCACATTGCATTTCTGGATATTGTAATTGACAATGTATCATATGTGATTATCAATAAAGCTCCCATTTTCCTTAATGAGCTTTACATAATTGTTGCATTATTTATAATCTTGATTAATGATAATTGTTTGTTAAATTATCTCAAGTTTGATTTATGTGATATCCATTTGATGTTTGAATTTGAAATTCAAATTCAAATTTGGTTTGAATTCAATCATACAACTTAATTTAGAATTCAATCATGCAACTTAAGATTGTAATGCAATCTCTCTTCTCTCTTCTCCAAAACCCTAATTTAGACAAGTAGGAACAAGTTCATCGCACTCTCGAAACCCTAACCCTGTAAGGTGTCGAGAGAGAAACCTGTCCCCCTTTGATGCAGTTTTGTTTTTAAAAGCGCGAAATTTCCCCGTAATTTACAATGCAATGCACATCCCTTTCTAAAAACTACCCCTCGATCGTCTCTAAACCTGGGACATTACAGCCTTTCCCCCTTAAAGAAAACTTCGTCCCGAAGTTGTGGTTGTAATACCTGAAAAGTTCGGGGTATGTTTTCCTCAGGTCTTCCTCCTTTTCCCAGGTGGCTTCCCTCTCGGGATGATGCTTCCATTGTATCTTGCAATACTTTATCGCTCGATTCCTGAGTTGTTTCCAGTTCTCCTCGAGAATCTTTGCTGGCTTCTCGATGTATGTTAAATCTGGTTGTAACTCGAGCTCTTCATGTGATACTGGTTCATCTGGGGTCTTCAAACATTTTCTGAGTTGCGACACATGGAATACGTTGTGAACCTGAGATAACCTTCCCGGTAGTTCCAATTCGAAGGCTAACCCTCGGTTTTGACTCAGAATCTTGAAAGGTCCGATGTACCTAGGGCTTAGCTTTCCTTTTACTCCAAACCTCTGAAGGCCTTTCATTGGGCTCACCTTAAGATATACCATGTCTCCAACTCGTGGCTCCCAAGTTCTCCTCTTTTGATCGGCATAACTAATATGTCGGCTCTGGGCTATCTTGAGCCTATCCCTGATAATGTCAATGATTTGTTGCTTTTCCTTGACATAATCAGGGTTGAACTCTTTGTTTGCTCCGGCTTCATACCAACATATCGGTGATCTACACTTTCTTCCATACAGAGCTTCAAATGGTGCCATCTTGATGCTTGCTTTGATAGTTGTTATTGTATGAAAAATCTGCTAGTGGTAAGTGCTCCTCCCATGATCCTCCGAAGTCTAGGGCACAAGCCCTAAGCATATCCTCTAAGATCTGGTTGGTTCTCTCGGTTTGTCCACCATGTCGGGGATGATAGGCGGTACTATAGTCCAGCTTGGATCCTAAAGCTTCGTGTAATTGCTTCCAAAATGCTGACGTGAACACGGATCCTCGATCCGATACAATCTTCTTTGGTACTCCATGTTTACTCACGATCTCTTTGATGTAAAGATCGATGAGTTTCTCTCCTTTATCTTGCTGGTTTACCGCTAAGAAGTGTGCACTTTTCGTCAACCGGTCCACGATTACCCATATCATGTCCTTCTTTTTATTGGTCATGGGTAGTCCGGTGATGAAATCCATTCCTATCTCCTCCCATTTCCATTCTGGAATAGGTAAAGGTTGTAATTTCCCTGCCGGACTCTGATGTTCAGCCTTCACTCTTTGGCAGGTATGGCATTCCGCCACGTATTGTGCTATCTCTCTCTTCATGTTGTTCCACCAGAATAGCTCCTTTATATCCATGTACATTTTTGTACTTCCCGGATGAATGGAGTATGGTGTTTGATGTGCTTCCCGGAGTATTACTTCCTTGATTTCTGCAATATCCGGAACGCAAATCCTCTTTTGAAACCATAGTGATCCTGATTCTCCTCGGTGAAATTCTGATGGTCTCCCTTCATCTATCCTTCTCATCTCCTCCATGATGAATGGATCGTCCAACTGACCCATCATTATCTCATTCTTCAGGTTGACATTTAGCTCATCGGCTACTTGTAAAGATGATAGTCCTTCATGAGCTTCCTTCTCCCAAAGTTGTATTTGGGCTTGGCTTATTTCCTTCCTCAATTCCGGTGATAACTCTTGTTCCACTCCTCCAGTGCTCTTCCTACTCAAAGCATCTGCTACAACATTGGCCTTTCCTGGAGTGTAATTGATGGTCAAATCATAATCCTTGATTAATTCTAGCCATCTTTTCTGCCTCATGTTGAGTTCCTTCTGAGTAAAGAAGTATTTGAGACTCTTATGATCTGTATAGAGCTCACACTTGGCTCCATAGAGAAAATGTCTCCATGTTTTAAGTGCAAATACGACTGCTGCTAATTCTAGATCATGGGTTGGATAGTTCACTTCATGAGGTCTGAGTTGCCTCGATCCATAAGATATCACTTTCCGATCCTGCATGAGTACGCAACCCAATCCATGCTTGGATGCGTCACAATACACGGTGTAATCCTTGCCAACTTCAGGAACTGCCAACACCAGTGCTGTGGTGAGTTTCTCCTTTAAAGTTTGAAAACTCTTCTCACACTCCTCCGACCACACGAATGGTGTGTTCTTCCTTAATAGTTTGGTCATTGGTCCTGCTATCTTGGAGAATCCTTCAATAAATCTCCGATAGTATCCTGCCATTCCTAGGAATCCTCGGATTTCCTTGACAGTCTTGGGTGCTTCCCATTCTAGAACTGCTGCTACCTTGCTCGGGTTAACAGCTATTCCATTTTTGCTAATGACATGACCAAGAAATTCCACTTGATCTAGCCAAAATTCACACTTGCTGAATTTGGCATAAAGTTGATGTTCCCTTAGTGTTTGCAATACTAACCTCAGATGTTCAGCATGTTCGGCTTTGTCTTTGGAATAGATCAAGATATCATCGATGAATACGATGACGAACTTGTCTAGGCATGGCATGAAAATCTTATTCATGAGATTCATGAAAATTGTTGGGGAATTAGTTAATCCAAAAGGCACTACAAGATATTCATGATGTCCATACCTTGAAACAAAGGCAGTTTTCGGAACGTCTTCCTTCTTGATCTTTATCTGATGATAACCGGACTTTAGATCAATTTTGGAAAAGACTCCCGCTCCTCTAACTTGATCAAATAGATCTTGTATTCTTGGAAGTGGATACTTGTTCTTGATTGTGACATTGTTCAAATTTCTGTAGTCTCCGCACATCCTTCTACCACCATCTCTTTTATCCACGTAGATTACAGGTTATCCCCATGGTGAAACACTTTCTTCTATAAATCCTTTTTGTTCCAAGTCATCCAATTGCTCCTTAAGTTCTTTCAACTCCTTAGGCCCCATCTTATATGGTGCTTTAGCAATCGGAGCTGTTCCTGGAATTAGGTCGATAGTGAATTCTATCTCCCTATCCGGTGGCATTCCGGGTAATTCCTTAGGAAACACATCCTGGAATTCATTCACTACAGGTATATCCTCTAACTTCACCTCCTTCATATTGTTCAGCTGTAACTCAACTTCAATCTGTGTATGCTTGTCTCCTTGGTAGATCATTCTACTTCCATCGGGGCTTTTCAAAGACACTGTCTTGTTCACACAGTCGATCAATGCTCCGTTAGCTTCTAACCAGTTCATACCAAGAATGACATCAATGTCCTTCATCGGTAAAATGAACAGGTCCATGTCAAATGCGCACTTATTGATCATAATGACTTGTTTTTGTTTGGTATGAGTTACTACTATCGTTCCCCCGCGGAAAGTATGGTTATGGGTGTATCGAACTTAGTGCAACTAATCCCATGTTTGATGATGAATTGCTGAGAAATGAATGATGTAGTTGCACCAGTATCAAAAAGTACTTTGCCGGGATGAGTGAGTATCCGGAGCGTACCTATCACCTGCCCGATCGGAGTTGACCACCTCCTCCGGACTAGTGCGGTTCAGCTTGCCGAAGGGTTTCTTGTTCTTCCAGTTCCCCGGTGTTTCCTCCTCGGCTTCCACCTCCTCCAGACTGACCTCCTCCGGTATTTCTCTTGGGGCAGTCCTTCAGCATGTGCCCCTCCTGGCGACAACCAAAGCATATGATCTTTGGCTTCTTGCAATCCTTGGCAAAATGCCCTATGAATCCACAGCTTCTGCAAACTATTTGATTTACAGTTTGGAATGCTTGGTTCTTCCTACTACCGTAGTAGTTGATGTTGTTGTTGTTGTTGGTGTTGTATCTTGGCTTGAAGCTCAAGCTGGTATTGGGCTTGTTGCTAACAAACCTCTCAGGCTCAAACTTGGCCTTCTTCCTCTTCTCTTCTTGCAGTTGTTTGAAATCATCTTCAAGAGTGATGGCTGCATCCACCAACTCTTGGAATTCTGTCGCTCTCATCATACGGAGTTGTACCTTGAACTGGGGACTTAACCCCCTCAAAAACCTCTTCTTCTTCTTGTCCTCGGTGTTGACCTCCTCAACAGCGTACCGGGACAGCTTTGAAAACTCCCTGACATAGGTCAGGATGGCCTTGTCCTTCTGCTCGAGACTTTCAAATTCTCGACGCTTCAGTTCCACAATACTTTCAGGGACGTTGGATTCCCTGAACTTCCTCGCAAACTCCTCCCAGGTAAACACTTTTCCAGACGGATAAACGGCTACGATGTTGTCCCACCATGATGCGGCAGGTCCACATAACAAGTGGGTAGCATAACGAACCTTCTCCTGGTCGTTGCAACCAACGGTGTTGAGCTTTCGCTCGGTGTCCACGAGCCGATCTTCCGCGTCCATTGGCTCGGGCGCGTATGCGAAAGATATAGGTTTTGTGTTCTGGAAGTCTGATAAGGTGACTCCCCGATTCTCAGGTCTCTCAACTCTGTTCTGCTGCAGCAATTCCTGAAAGAATTTATTCTGCTGCTCCAACGTAATACGTTGCCTCTCCTCCACCAATTGCATGTATTGGACGAAATTCTGTTGCGTCATGGGTGGTGGTGGTGGAAACTGATTCCTGGCTGCTTCGTCAGCCTCTTCCTTTTGCTTTGCTTCGCGCTCCATGCGCTGCGCTTCGGTCTCCTCTCCTAACGCTCCCGACATAACCCCCTAGTTCTGCAACACAAGATGATACTCATAGTTACTCCATGCGCAAGTTTTCTGAGCTCAACTTTGTGTACAGAACTAGTCACGCAATGGAAATCAAGAAGCAAATCCAAATCATACAAAACATATACCGTATATTTACATACATAAGTGGCCTTATTACAATACTCAAGTTGATGTGAGTATGAAAACTCACTTATTAAAGTATATGTACAAATTTCTACAAAATATTACACACTACAATACACGTGGTACTTGTGTATTGTAGCCTTGCTTCCCCTTGGTGGTCTCTATTCGATCTTCACTCCCGATACATTCCAGGCTTCCATCCGGTCGAACGTGTCGTCCTCCTGACAAAACCTCGGAACATAAGGTCTCCCCGTTGGCTGGTAGTTGGAATCAGATGATGATCCTAGGGAGAAATCAGTGTTCACGAACTGATCATTCAGTGCATCGTAGTCCACCCATCGGGTGTACTCCCCTGTGCCTACACCATAGGTATTTCCTACATTCGTATCTGACTCAACCTGTGTCGGATACCCTCCAACTTCTTCCCCATTCCACGGATAACTCTGGTGCTGGGTCGTGGCATCTTCATTCATCTCCCCGTCATAATACGCTGAGGTACTATGAGTTCCAATATCAGACCCCCAATGCCAACCTGTGGAGTTCTCTATAGGAGTCACGGAACGCTGATTGTTTCCGGATTCCTCTCCACCCTCATATCCTCTATAGGAACTACTAAGATAGTTCCCAGGTGTAATGGGTGTAGTTTCTCGTTCAGGGTGGTCAATACTAATATAGTCACCAGCTGAGTAAACTGGTGTGTGCACCTCATTCTCCATAGGTTCCTTCCCCTTTGTCTCCTCCTTGGGTTCAGTAAACTCCTCAAGCATTGTATCAATTGCTCCCGCCAAATGACGGTTCAAGCCGAAAGAACAATGATAATAAGTTGCGGCTATTGTCCATGTATTTTGCTGCTTTTGCTGGTTTGCGTTTGGCATATTTGAAATGGTTCAGCATGGGATCATCGTCCTCCTCCATATGAGGAATGTGTGTGAATTCGGAACCCATAAACTCTTTCGTCTTATGCTCCCGAATATCAGTTATGGCTCTCATAACGGCTATATGGTAGGCGGTGTTCATAGTTCTGGCTTCCCCTGCTGGCATTACTACGCTCATTCCCAAAGATTCGGGAAGTCGTAGCCCTACCCTACACTTGGCCAATACAGTACCATCATAGTACATGTATTTCTTTACTTGAATCTGGGGATCACACCCAAATTCCAGTAACATGGCACGAAGAATATCTGCGAGTCCTCCTTCATATTCACTCAGTGTGGAATCCATTACTTTCACGTTTCGTCCCGGACGTGAACTTGCCATGTTGGCTGTAGAAATAGAAAGATTATATGATTAGTAACAATGCATCATAATAGAGATAATAAAGAATTATCGCACTAAAAGATATGATTGTTGTATTCTCAATTGAATATACACCATATTTTTAGAGAATTCTTTACTAATCCTATTTGATTCCTAACGTTTGGTCCCATTTACTAGGTTCCAACCTAAGGTCAAACCTTTTGCTCTGATACCAACTGTGGTGACCCTGCATACTGATACGTCTCCAACGTATCGATAATTTCTTGTGTTCCATGCCACATTATTGATGTTATCTACATGTTTTATGCACACTTTATGTCATATTCGTGCATTTTCTGGAACTAACCTATTAACAAGATGCCGAAGTGCCGGTTCTCGTTTTCTCGCTGTTTTTGGTTTCGGAAATCCTAGTAACGAAATATTCTCGGAATCGGACGAAATCAACGCCAAAGATCTTAGAATCCCCGGAAGCATCCAGAACACACGAGAGGGACCAGAGGGGGGGCACAGGCCCACCACACCATACCCTGGCGCGGCCTATAGGGGGCCCGCGCCCCCCTAGGGTTTGGCCAGCCCTTCGACCTTCCTGCGCCGCCTCTTCGCCTATAAGAAGCCCCTGGATCAGAAAACCCGATACCAATTGACGAAACCCACAGAAACCTGCCAGAGCCGCCGCCATCGCGAAGCCAAGATCTGGGGGACAGGATCTCTGTTCCGGCACCCTGCCGGAGCGGGGAAGTGCCCCGGAAGGCTTCTCCATCGACACCGCTGCCATCTCCACCGCCATCTTCATCACCGCTGCTTGCTCCCATGAGGAGGAGTAGTTCTCCATCGAGGCTCGGGGCTGTACCGGTAGCTATGTGGTTCATCTCTCTCCTATGTAGTTCAATACAATAATCTCATGAGCTGCCTTACATGATTGAGATTCATATGATGATGCTTGTAATCTAGATGTCATTATGCTAGTCAAGTGGGTTTTACTTATGTGATCTCCGGGAGACTCCTGCGTCCCACGTGTGTAAAGGTGACAGTGTGTGCACCGTGTGGGTCTCTTAGGCTAGATTTCACAGAATACTTACTCATTGAATGGTGTAGTGAAGTGCTTATTTATATCTCTTTATGATTGCAATGTGTTTGTATCACAATTTATCTATGTGCTACTCTAGTGATGTGTTATTAAAGTAGTTCTATTCCTCCTGCATGTGTGCAAAGGTGACAGTGCGTGCACCGTGTTAGTACTTGGTTTGTGCTATGATCATGATCTCTTGTAGATTATGGAGTTAACTATTGCTATGATATTATTGATGTGATCTATTACTCCTACATATGCATGAAGGTGACAGTGTGCATGCTATGCTAGTACTTGGTTTAGTCTGTTGATCTATCTTACACTAAAGGTTACTAAAATATGAGCATTATTGTGGAGCTTGTTAACTCCGGCATTGAGGGTTCGTGTAATCCTACGCAATGTGTTCATCATCCAACAAAAGTGTAGAGTATGCATTTATCTATTCTGTTATGTGATCAATGTTGAGAGTGTCCACTAGTGAAAGTGTAATCCCTAGGCCTTGTTCCTAAATACTGCTGAGTTACTACTGCTTGTTTACTACTGCTGCGTTACTACTGCTGAGTTACTATTGCTTGTTTACTACTGCTTGTTTACTACTGCTGCGTTACTACTGCTTGTTTACTGTCCTGGGCAGAGCACTTTTCTGCCGTTGCTACTACTTATTCATACCACCTGTATTTCACTATCTCTTCGCCGAACTAGTGCACCTATTAGGTGTGTTGGGGACACAAGAGACTTCTTGCTTTGTGGTTGCAGGGTTGCATGAGAGGGATATCTTTGACCTCTTCCTCCCTGAGTTCGATAAACCATGGGTATCCACTTAAGGGAAACTTGCTGCTGTTCTACAAACCTCTGCTCTTGGAGGCCCAACACTGTCTACAAGAATAGAAGCTCCCGTAGACATCACATACCACTACATGTTGTAGTATGCCAGTCGTTGATATAACATTCACGAAGTACCATTCCGCAAATGTTACATCCCTCAGAGTAGTACAACAGAACATAGCAGGGTCCATAACTCATTCACTTATTATTACAAGCATCAAACATATATCGTCTCGGAGCTCCTCTTGGGTCCTAAGAGGAATACTCCTGGGTTCGAGGCGAACCCACCTTAACTTACAATATAGAAGTTTCACTAGGTTATACATTTATTACCTCGAGCAGCTAAATACTAAGAGTTCCCATTGCTCGGCTACTACTGCTACTCAGTGCTTCTAGGCTTGTTCTCCTCCGGAAGCCTCCCCGGTTCCGTAGACTATGAGGTAGTCTACGCCTTCAATACCTCCCGAGAGTTCTGGTTCTTCATAGCCGATGATCTCGGCTCCTTCATGGTTGTCGTAGTCCTCCTCCAGACGATTCAGACAATCTAAGCAAGGGATTTAAGAGTGGTATGAGTACAAGCGTACTCAACAAGTTCATTATAGATAAGAGGTGTTTAATGCACTAGCTACGGTATTAGACCAGAAAGTCTAATACCAATGAAGGTTTTGATAAACATTTCTTCAAGAGGTTGCTTTTATTTCAAAGAGCTATGTCCGTCAGCCTTCACCGGTTTACTAGAACTTCATGGAGCTCCTTTCCGGCCGTGTTCGTAGTTCCATATCCCGGAACAGGGAGTGACAGGTCACAGTTCTTTACACTCTGCAGAGGTGTGTTGCTTTACCCATAAGAGATCTTAACCTTGGTGCCAACCGGGCAGCTTTCCCGTCCACACTTCCTTCTGTGTGAGGCCCGGTATAAGGTCTAGCCAATCATGTTCCTCCGCTACCTCGAACACCCACCCGTTGTTGCATGCCCCGACCCTGGGTCCACGCCGGTCCCATTATTCGCGTAGATTTCAGGCTGGACCCCGACCACGACGACGATGCTTGGGCTCTACCATACACTCCTACGCCGGTAGCTGCAACCCATCATAGACCGCATTACCGTGGGGAATTAGAATGGGATCCCCACCCTCCCGTTGTTCCGCAAGACACAGCCGCTACGGTAAGCATTGCATTACCGTGGGGAATTAGAATGGGATCCCCACCCTCCGGTTGTTCCGCCGGATACAACCGCTACGGTAAGCGCATCCGTTGATGAACGAGAGGTGGAAACACTTTTGACTACTCCGTCCCACTCCGGATCTTATGGTTAACACGGGTATTACGGCACAAGAATCATTGGCGACATTTGTTGTTTAATCCTAGATGGATATAAACCCTTGCAATGGAACCTCCACCATATCAACACAATCCATGGTTCCATTGCCCACCACATAGTCATATTCATAGTTATGAAAGTAGTGGTTTTGGTTTTTATGCAATTGTGATAACCATAGTACTTTGCAAGTAATTTGATAGAAATACTCAAATGACATGAGCAAGTGATGAACTTGCATGAACACTGCAAAGTTCTGCAGTTGGAAGGTGTAGACTGACCCTTGTCCTCTGTTTCTGAAAAATAGCATCATTGTCCGATAAGGGCAATGGTTAAAGAAGCAATTATGCATGATTCCAGTTTTAGGGTTTGTTCCCCCTTCCGATGACATTATTATTTCATGTAAGATGTTAATACTAAGATTGATTTGGAGATACTATATTTAGGGTAAATACAACCTTGAAATGTTGTCAAGGTGTTTTTAAAGTCCAAATGCATTAATGGACTTATTTTTATTATTGAAAATAATATGTGTGATTTAAATGACTATTTAAATCATCAAATTAAGACTTATTCTTAGTTGTCTTCAAAAATTTCCTTTTGTATTTTATTATGATAGAGAATTTTATGCTGATCATTTTTCATATTTTTAATTATTTTTTAGAGCTTTTAAACATTTCTTATGAAATTTCAAAGTTTTTGTATTTAAGGGATTTTGTGAAATGACCAAAATGCCCTTGGGCCCCACCTGCCAGGGTGGCCCAACGGGTTAGGTCGAACCCGAGCCACTCGGTTGGCTCGGTCGGCCCACTCGCTCTCTCCTCTCTCCTCGCACCGAAACCCTAATCCCCTTCTCCTCTGTGGCGATTGCCTCGTCGCCGCCCCCTTCTCGGAATTTCTCCGGCCAGCTCAGGCCGTCGCCGCCGGCGAGATCAGGTGGATCTGATCCGCCTTCCGACGGCGGACACGGTGGTCCGCGTCGATCTGGAATTCGTCCCCGTCTTCGTTCGCCCCCATCGCGTTCGCCCGCACGGCGATGCGTTGCTCACCGGCGCTTCTGGTGCCGTGACGCCGCCGTGGGCGCTGTCGTGGTGATGATGGGGCGCTCGCGCTCGGCGACGCCAGGCCAGGCGCGGCTTGGCGCTGCCGTGGGTGGCCCGTGCCGCCGTACCGCCATGGCACGTCGGGTGCTCCGCTCCAGGTACACGCCTCCGTTATTCCCCTCCTTCCTCCTTCTCTGCGTTCTGCTCCAGTGCTTGGCCTGCCTCTCCCCATGGAGATGCTGTGCCGTGCCCACTGCTTGCGCTTGCTACGCACGCGCGTGTGCTGTTGCTGCCCTTCTGGCTAGCTGCTGCTCTTGCTCTGTTGTTGTGGCCTAAGCTGTGCTGCTGCCATTCTTGCTATTAGCCTTACTGGCCTTGACCAGTGTTGCCCAGGCCGTGCTAGTGCTTGCTATTCTTCCTGAATTCCTGTTCTGTGCCTCTATGCTAGTTTCTATTCTTGCCAGAGTTCAAGTGTAATCATGTGTGATACCCTGGCTTGATTACAGTGTGCCATTTCTTGCAATTATGCAAGTGCCAGAGCCATGGTGGCTTATTCTGATGCTCAGATTTATGATTGTGCTCAATTGAGCATTACTGTGGCTTAACAATGTTATTTAATAATAAGTTGATGTGTGCCTTGCTTGTGCATCTTGATCCAGTGGCTCATCATGCCTTTGCTGTGCTCTGGATACATTCATGAATTATTACTTGATTATCTGTGAAGCATTTATTGATTAACTGTGGCTGTTTAATTCATAAAATTCCTGTGTGATGCCTGATGACCCACAAGTATAGGGGATCGCAGCAGTCTTTGAGGGAAGTAAAACCCAAATTTATTGATTCGACACAAGGGGAGGTAAAGAATACTTATAAGCCTTAACAACTGAGTTGTCAATTCAGCTGCACCTGGAAAAGCACTAGTAACAGGGGTGATGTGAAAGTAGCAGTGATATGAGAGCAGTAGTAACAGTAACACAGCAGCAGTAATAGTAGTATGAGAGCAATGGCACCAGAAAATAGTTGACATGTAGAACGAGTATATGATGATGAAAGATGGACCGGGGTTCCCAGCTATCTACACTAGTGGTAACTCTCCAATAACAAGTGTTGGGTGAACAAATTACGGTCGGGCAATTGATAGGATTGAAATAGCATTAAGACAGAATATCAAGATCATTAATCATGTAGGCATGTTTTCCAATAATAGTCGTACGTGCTCGCAATGAGAAACTTGCACAACATCTTTTGTCCTACCAGCCGGTGGCAGCCGGGCCTCAAGGGAAACTACTGGATATTAAGGTACTCCTTTTAATAGAGTACCGGAGCAAAGCATTAACACTCCGTGAAAACATGTGATCCTCACATCACCGCCATCCCCTCCGGTTGTCCCGATTTCTGTCACTTCGGGGCCTTTGGTTCCGGACAGTGACATGTGCATACAACTTGTAGATACAATCTAAGCAATAAGTATAGAGCTCAAATCTAAGATCATGCCACTCGGGCCCTAGTGACAAGCATTAAGCATAACAAGATTGCAGCAACAATAACTTCATAAACTTTGTAGATAGACAATCATAACGTAACAATCCATCGGATCCCGACAAACACAACACCGATTACATCGGATGAATCTCAATCATGTAAGGCAGCTCATGAGATCATTGTATTGAAGTACATGGGGGAGAGAATACCAACTAGCTACAGCTAGAACCCGTAGTCCATGGGGGAACTACTCACGGAGCATGATGGAGGCGATGGCGTTGATGGAGATGGCTTCCGGGGCACTTCCCCGTCCCGGCAGGGTGCCGGGACGAGACTTCGTCCCCCGAATTGTAGTTTCGCGATGGTGGCGGCGCCCACGGAGTCTTTACTCGGAGTTTCGTCAAGTGGTACGGTGTTTTTAGGTCGAAAGGGCTTTTATAGGCGAAGAGGCGGCGCGAGGGGGCACTCGGGGCGCCACACCCTAGGCCGGCGCGGCCTAGGCCTGGCCCGCGCCGCCATGTGGTGTGGTGGCCCCCCGGCCCCTCTCCGACTCTTCTTCGGTGTTCGGAGCCTTCCGGAGAAAATAGGAGGTTTGGCTTTGATTTCGTCCAATTCCGAGAATATTGCCCGAACAGCCTTTCCGGAACCAAAAACGAGCAGAAAACAGGAAGCTGCACTCGTGGCATCTTGTTAATAGGTTAGTTCCGGAAAACGCATAAAAACATTATAAAGTGCAAGCAAAACATGTAAGTATTGTCATAAAACAAGCATGGAACGACAGAAATTATGGATACGTCGGGGACGTATCAGCATCCCCAAGCTTAGTTCCCGCTTGTCCCGAGCGAGTAAACGATAAAAAGAATAATTTCCGTAGTGACATGCTACTTACATAACCTTGATCATACTATTACAAAGCATATGAAATGAATGAAGTGACTCAAGGCAATGATCTATAGTTGCTAACAAGTAGATAACATATAGCAAAACTTTTCATGAGGAGTACTTTCAAGACAAGCATCAAAATTCTTGCATAAGAGTTAACTCATAAAGCAATAAATTCAAAGTAAAGGCATCGAAGAAACACAAAGGAAGATATAAGTTTCAGCGGATGCTTTCAACTTTCAACATGCATATCTCATGGATATTGTCAACACAAAGTAATATGATGAATGCAAATATGCAAGTATGTAAGAATCAATGCACGATTGACACAAGTGTTTGCTTCTAAGGTGGGAGGAATTAGGTAACTGACTCAACATAAAAGTAAAAGAATGGCCCTTCAAAGAGGAAAGCATCGATTGCTATATTTGTGCTAGAGCTTTGGTTTTGAAAACATAAAGAGAGCATAAAAAGTAAAGTTCTGAGAGGTGTTTGTTGTTGTCAACGAATGGTAATGGGTACACTAACTACCTCGCCAACCGGACTTTCAAGAGCGGCTCCCATGAATTTTTATTTTTGGGTGGCACTCCTTCCAACCTTTCTTTCACAAACCATGGCTAACCGAATCCTCGGGTGCACTGCCAACAATCTCATACCATGAAGGAGTGCCTTTTTATTTTAGTTTTATTATGATGATGACACTCCCCCCAACCTTTGCTTACACAAGCCATGGCTAACCGAATCCTTCGGGTGCCAGTCCAACAATCACAAACCATGGAGGAGTGTCTATTTAAGTTAATTAATTCGGGACTCGGGAATCCCATTGCCAGCTCTTTTTGCAAAATTATTGGATAAGCGGATGTGCCACTAGTCCATATGAGAGTCCGTCAAAAGTAAATGACAAGGTTGAAAGCTAAACACCACATACTTCCTCATGAGCTATAAAACATTAACACAAATTGAGAAGCATTTTGAATTATTTAAAGGTAGCACTCAAGCAATTTACTTTGGAATGGCAGGAAATACCACATAGTAGGTAGGTATGGTGGACACAATTGGCATAGTGGTTGGCTCAAGGATTTTGGATGCATGAGAAGTAATCCCTCTCGATACAAGGCTTAGGCTAGCAAGGCTATTTGAAGCAAACACAAGTATGAATCGGTACAGCAAAACTTACATAAGAACATATTGCAAGCATTATAATACTCTACACTTGTCTTCCTTGTTGCTCAAACACTTTTACCAGAAAATATCTAGACCTTAAGAGAGATCAATTATGCAAACCAATTTCAACAAGCTCTACAGTAGTTCTCCATTAATAGGCTTAGACTACATGAAAAAACTTAATCATGATCTACTTGAGAGCTCAAAACAATTGCCAAGTGTCAAATTATCCAAGACATGATGAGGCATTTTCTGTTTCCAACCAAATATAAATAAGTGCAATAGCTTCCAACTTTTATCATTGAACATTAAAAGTAAAACGAAGAACACATGTGTTCATATGAAAAAGCGGAGCGTGTCTCTCTCCCAAACAAGGATTGCTAGGATCCGATCTTATTCAAACATAAACAAAAATAAAAACACACAGACGCTCCAAGTAAAGCACATATGATGTGACCGAATAAAAATATAGTTTCGGGGAGGAAACCTGATAAGTTGATGAAGAAGGGGATGCCTTGGGCATCCCCAAGCTTAGACGCTTGAGTCTTCTTGAAATATGCAGGGATGAACCACGGGGGCATCCCCAAGCTTAGACTTTTCACTCTTCTTGATCATATATCATCCTCCTCTCTTGACCCTTGAAAACTTCCTTCACACCAAACTTCTCATAAACTTCATTAGAGGGGTTAGTACTCAAAAAATTTGAATCCACCTTGGTCCTGTAGTGGCACATTGCAAGAACTCAATAAAACATTAGCTACAGCCCTCTACGTCTAGAAAATCTCGCTTAAAGTCCACAAGAGACAATGCAAAAAACAGAGACAGAATCTGCCAAAACAGAACAGCCAGTAAAGACGAATTTTAATAAAATACTTCCGTTGCACAAATCAGAAAACTCAAAACTAATGAAAGTTGCGTACATATCTGAGGATCACTCACGTAAATTGGTATAATTTTCTGAGTTACCTACGGAGAATTAGACCCAGATTCGTGACAGCAAAGAAATCTGTTTCTGCGCAGTAATCCAAATCTAGTATCAACCTTCGATTAGAGGCTTCACTTGGCACAACAAAACACAAAACTAAGATAAGGAGAGGTTTCTACAGTAGTAAACAACTTCCAAGACACAAATATAAAACAAAATACAGTAGCAAAATAACACATGGGTTATCTCCCAAGAAGTTCTTTTCTTTATAGCCATTAAGATGGGCTCAGCAGTTTTAAATGATGCACTCGCAAGAAATAGTATTCGAAGCAAAAGAGAGCATCAAGAGGCAAATCCAAAACACATTTAAGTCTAACATGCTTCCTATGCAAAGGAATCTTGTACACAAATAAATTCATGAAGAACAAAGTGACAAGCATAAGAGGATAAAACAAGGATAACTTCAAAAATTTCAGCATATAGAGAGGTGTATTAGTACCATGAAAATTTCTACAACCATATTTTCCTCTCTCATAATAATTTTCAGTAGCTTCATGAACAAACTCAACAATATAGCTATCACATGCATCATACTTTTCATGATTTCCAAACACATAATTTTTATCAAATTCAAGAATAGTGGAATTAAAACTTTCAAACTTACTTTTATTAATAATATAACAAGGTAGGTGATCAATCTCAATAGATATGGGACTCATAGAATAAGTCAAGAATTCTCCAATCCCATTTTCATTAGTAGTACAATTAATATTATCAAGTAACATAGGACCATCATCTAGAGCTTTATCATAAACATTTGCCAAGCAAAATTCTTTAGTACCATGCATTTCGACATCGAGGCACAAACAAAGCATTATCATAAGATTTATCAAAGTAGCATGGATTATCATATATAACAGTAGCATAATCATTCTCACAAGTATTACTCATAGGTACTATTTCAAGAGAATCCACAGGAACATAACATTCAACCTCGTCTGGTAGGCATGGAGGACAATCAAATAGTGTAAGAGATAAAGAGTTACTCTCATTAGACGGTTGACATGGGTAGCTAATCCATTCTTCCTCCTTTTGTTCGTCGCTCTCTTCTTCTTTTTCATCCAATGAGCATTCAGGTTCATCAATTTCCTCCTCTTTTTCATCCAATGAGCTTTCAGGTTCATCAATTTCTTCTTCCATCGGTTCCTGCAAATTGTGAGTGCATTCTTGTGCATTAATGTGTCTCTCTTTATAATCAAGGATATAAGGATTCCTACTGTAGCATTCTATGCAAGAATTAAGGATAGTAGAGACATAATCTTTAAGGCCCTTACAAACAACACAAGTTTCATAATTCTCAACCATGAAGGATTCTATCTCGGAGGCTCCCATAAATAAGACAAATTTTTCTACCTCTTCGAACCCATAATGAATATAGCAATTCCGATTATAGTTCTTAATTAAAAATTCCTCACTAAAGCCACATTGAAATTTAAGATGTTTAGTATCCTGTTGAGAGCAACAGTTTATATTATGGCGTTCAAGCAAGATTTCAGCAATTGTATTCAATTTTTCTATCATAGCACTCATTATTTTACCAGTTCTTGATTCTCTATAACAATTATAACATTCTATAAGCTCCAAGTAGGTTGTTGGTTCTCCCATAACAGCAGTTTTTAATTTTTTTGGTTTTTCAAATTTTTATGGATTTTTGGGTATATGAGACAAATAAAACAAGACAAAAATAAACTAAGCAAAAGTAAACTAAGCAAACTAATACTAGACAGAAATAAACTAAGCACAAGTAAACTAGGAAAAAGTAAACTAAGCAAAACAAAATAAAACAAAATAAAAACAGAGGGAAAGGTAGAGTGTACTCCCCAGGTGAACTTATGAGTAGAGCTATGCCTCCCCGGCAACGGCGCCAGAAAATAGTCTTGATGACCCACAAGTATAGGGGATCGCAACAGTCTTCGAGGAAGTAAAACCCAAATTTATTGATTCGACACAAGGGGAGGTAAAGAATACTTATAATCCTTAACAACTGAGTTGTCAATTCAGCTGCACACTGGAAAAGCACTAGTAACGGGGGTGATGTGAAAGTAGCGATGATATGAGAGCAGATAGTAACGAGTAACACAGCAGCAGTAATAGTAGTATGAGAGCAATGGCACCAGAAAATAGTTGACATGTAGAACGAGTATATGATGATGAAAGATGGACCGGGGTTCCCAGCTATCTACACTAGTGGTAACTCTCCAATAACAAGTATTGGGTGAACAAATTACAGTCGGGCAATTGATAGGATTGAAATAGCATTAAGACGAGAATATCAAGATCATTAATCATGTAGGCATGTTTTCCAATAATAGTCGTACGTGCTCGCAATGAGAAACTTGCACAACATCTTTTGTCCTACCAGTCGGTGGCAGCCAGGGCCTCAAGGGAAACTACTTGGATATTAAGGTACTCCTTTTAATAGAGTACCGGAGCAAAGCATTAACACTCCGTGAAAACATGTGATCCTCACATCACCGCCATCCCCTCCGGTTGTCCCGATTTCGTCACTTCGGGGCCTTTGGTTCCGGACGGTGACATGTGCATACAACTTGTAGATACAATCTAAGCAATAAGTATAGAGCTCAAATCTAAGATCATGCCACTCGGGCCCTAGTGACAAGCATTAAGCATAACAAGATTGCGGCAACAATAACTTCATAAACTTTGTAGATAGACAATCATAACGTAACAATCCATCGGATCCCGAGCAAACACAACACCGATTACATCAGATGAATCTCAATCATGTAAGGCAGCTCATGAGATCATTGTATTGAAGTACATGGGGGAGAGAATACCAACTAGCTACAGCTAGAACCCGTAGTCCATGGGGGAACTACTCACGGAGCATGATGGAGGCGATGGCGTTGATGGAGATGGCTTCCGGGGCACTTCCCCGTCCCGGCAGGGTGCCGGGACAGAGACTTCTGTCCCCCGAATTGGAGTTTCGCGATGGTGGCGGCGCCCCTGGAGTCTTTCTGGAGTTTCGTCAAGTGGTACGGTGTTTTTAGGTCGAAAGGGCTTTTATAGGCGAAGAGGCGGTGCAGGGGGGCACCTGGGGGTGCCACACCCTAGGCCGGCGCGGCCTAGGCCTGGCCCGCGCCGCCATGTGGTGTGGTGGCCCCCGGCCCCTCTCCGACTCTTCTTCGGTGTTCGGAGCCTTCGGAGAAAATAGGAGGTTTGGCGTTGATTTCGTCCAATTCGAGAATATTGCCCGAACAGCCTTTACTGGAACCAAAAACAGCAGAAAACGAGAACCGGCACTGTGGCATCTTGTTAATAGGTTAGTTCCGGAAAACGCATAAAAACATTATAAAGTGCAAGCAAAACATGTAAGTATTGTCATAAAACAAGCATGGAACGACAGAAATTATGGATACGTCGGGGACGTATCAATGCCAGTGATTGATTCTAGCATGCTTTGATATGCTTTAGCAGGCTCTGGTGATCAATTGATCACCACTTGCTTGTTGATTACATGCTTGCTAGTTGCCTGTGCTTATCTGGTGCTCCCTCTGGTGTCTGTGTGACACATATGCTTATGCTGATGTGTTTTGATGCTTGCTCAAGCATCATCTGATGCTTGCAGTAAGCCATTGGGTCACTGGCAAGATGTTGGTGCTTTTGTTACTGGACTGTTTCATTTATCTGTAATTCCTTGCTTTACTAGATGGATAAATGATGTGAACTGTTTAACGAGTAATGATCATGTGGATGAATTTGATGTAGCTAGAGGGATGCCAACATCCGTTGGGTACCCTAGCTCATACTCGAACCCCTCCGGGTAATGATGCGATGGCTTGGTGTGTGGTCTTTTGGGTTTGAGGTAGCCCGGACAGGTCTTTTGATGTCTGTCCAAGGGTAGCTCCCCCTTGTTGGTTTGCTTGTGGCTCACTAAATGCTTTCTCGGGTGATCCATTTATTGGATTGCCGGTAGCCCTTGATGTTGAAATCAAATAGACAAGGATTTGTCTATGTCCGATGGCTTCGACTAGGCTGTAGGTGCTAAGTGTGTAGTTAGGCTAGCTTGTGCTTTCATCTCTTGTCTGGATTTCTTCGATTATGCATTGATTTTCATAGTTGTTGTTCCCATTAGATGATTTACTAATGGCCTTACTACCTTTGCTTGCACCATATGGCTTAGTAGCCAGATGATGACACAAATTGGGTATCATACCCTTTTGCTTGTGTGTGATTGGTGCATATGCTTATATATGAACAAAACCATCTGGTTTGTTCATGATGATTTGTATACCTCACTCCAACTCCTAGAATTTGATGTTGGTGTAGAGGATTGCTTCAGCAATGAATTGATGCTTGCCCTGCTCCTCCTTGTGAGCTTGAGATGCTTGGTTTATTTTCTGGTAACTTGGGAATAGATGAAACAGCTCTAGCTGTTCACCTGTTCTTTGTGTTCTTGAGCTTTGCTTGGTTTCTGATGACTTACCCTGCTGCCTGTCGATGGATGAAGCTAATGGCTAGGGTTTTGGGCTGTGAAAAGCTTTTATATGATCTTCTTCTTCTTCTCTGGTCGACAACAAGGCCTGGCATGTGTTGGTGACTCACTAGCTGTGTGTGTGTGCTGTGCTCCATGCACACAGTCTTGTGAGCAGACTGTGTGTATGTGTATCCTGATACTTTGCACTTGGCTGTGAGAGTGGATTAGCTCGGCAAGACTTGGTATTATCCACCATTTCCATTTCTTTCTAACCTGCCAAGTGGCATAGCCACTTGGCATAACTTGTTTTTGCTTTGATCTATGCAGGTTTCAAGTAATGGATCAAGATGATCAAGAAGATCATCAAGTCCAAGATCAAGTGAAGATGTTCTTGTAGTATTTAGGATAGAATTTATCCTTGTACATTTCTTTTTATTTTCTTTTCTATTTTTCCCAATTTGTGTAATGTGTTGTAATATTTCACATTGCATTTCTGGATATTGTAATTGACAATGTATCATATGTGATTATCAATAAAGCTCCCATTTTCCTTAATGAGCTTTACATAATTGTTGTATTATTTATAATCTTGATTAATGATAATTGTTTGTTAAATTATCTCAAGTTTGATTTATGTGATATCCATTTGATGTTTGAATTTGAAATTCAAATTCAAATTTGGTTTGAATTCAATCATACAACTTAATTTAGAATTCAATCATGCAACTTAAGATTGTAATGCAATCTCTCTTCTCTCTTCTCCAAAACCCTAATTTAGACAAGTAGGAACAAGTTCATCGCACTCTCGAAACCCTAACCCTGTAAGGTGTCGAGAGAGAAACTTGTCCCCCTTTGATGCAGTTTTGTTTTTAAAAGCGCGAAATTTCCCCGTAATTTACAATGCAATGCACATCCCTTTCTAAAAACTACCCCTCGATCGTCTCTAAACCTGGGACATTACAACTTGCCCTTGTGCTTGCACGTTACCCCTCAGCGAATCTGCTTGCTATTGCCAACGCGGTTGGTGACTTCGAGACTTTATATCCGAAGGTGTTGCTTCCTGCCAATGTAATTGTCAACAAGCTTGAGGAGTATTCGAAGGTACCTGAGGAAAAAAGAAACTCCGCAAGGGTGATTTCATGGATTAGGGTTGTTTTGTAAATAGATTATTTTGGCTACTTCATCCAAGTGTTAGGATTGTTCAGCCGAATTTTTTTATTCGGTAGATACATGTATATGTACTTTTACCGTGTTGGTGCCGTTGGCAATTTTTGAGGGAGCAAATCTGAATTGTCCGTTTAAGAGTTTTTTTTCCGTATTCGTTGGTCAGCAAACGTTTGAGTGATCAGCTCGTGTTGCAAGTCTTGCTAAACCTGTTGTATGTGCAACTTTGCTTTCAACCGATGTATGTTTCGACAGTCACTCCCGAATATTTCAGGTGCAATGATTCACGCCGATGAGCCCGTTGTTCTTTGATATTTCCATAAGTGAAATATCAAACGTGGGTTGTATTATGTGTATTTCCAAGCTCTTGCTACTTTCGGCGCTCGTAGAGGCATCTATAGCAGAGGGAGAGGTCATCGTCCTTATTTTTGCATCCTTTAGCGCTCGTAGAGGCTTTTTCGGAACACAATCTTTTGCCGCGTACTTCATTGCACCATTGTTCACCGAGGGGTGTAAGCAAAGGTTATGATGATGCGGATTAAGTGCTCCAAATTACTGCATGCTTAACAAGGGATAAAAACTGAAGTTCTCATTAATAAGGTAAGCACGAGACTAGAAGGCGAAAAAAGGAAGGCCCTGTTTATATGAAGGGAAAAAATTAAACGCTAATAAATTGCTTAGGCAAGGAAAGGGTTCTTCTCATCTTCTGGTTTTTTCACCACGTTAATGGTTGCTGCAGCGTTGTTGATTTCACCAGTGGTCTGGTCGATGGTTGCCAGCGCTTTGCTGTCTCCTATGTCTTCTGTGTTATCGACTGCCGAACCTTTTGCTGCCGAAACTTCTGCTGCCGAAGCTTTAAGAGCAAGGTCAGCTGGCTTCTTCTTGGTTTCCCTGACATGTTTTTCCTCCTTGATTTCTCGTAACGTCAACTTAGGTAGAGGGTCTACGATTTCTTGTTGTGACCCAAACTTCGCAGCAATCCTCTGAAAGTCGCGATCACAATTGTCTGAGCGTGAAAAACTTCCATAGACTGTGATGTTTGTCCCGTTGTTCCCAGGCATTTTCAGCTTGAGGTATGCATAGTGCGGCACAGCCATGAACTTGGCATAAGCTGGTCTCCCGAGTATAGCGTGATACTGTGACTCCCAGTTCACTACTTCAAACTCGATCTTCTCCTTCCTGAAATTCTCGGTTTTGCCAAAGACGACGTTCAGGTAAACTTTTCCAAGAGAGTAGCCCGGTGCAGTTGGGAGGATCCCATGGAAGCAGGTGTCTGTTTCTTCTAGCATCTTCATGGTGATCCCCATACTTTTGATTGTGTCGACGAATATCAGGTTTAACCCGCTTCCACCATCCATGAAAACTTTGCTCATCTTGAACCCCCGATTTGTGCCTCGACTACTAAGGCAGCGTGTCCTGGTTTTGGTATGGTCATCGGGTGATCTGTTCGACTGAACGTAATGTTCTGAGAGGACTACTCGACATACTCAGGGATGTTCGCCATGATGCTTTCTGCCAGGTTAATCTCTCGGGTGAGCTTCTTCATCTCTCTTTTTGAGACACCTGTCCTATGGATCATGCTCATCTGCCCCCGTGGTGGTGGAAACGCCTCGTTGGGTTGATGAGGTTGAGCCTGCTGGACTTGATGCTGCGGTGGAGGTGGTGGTGGTGGTGGTAGCGGTTGCTGGCCTGCCTGCTGGATGAGTTTGTGCATGTCAATGAACTGCCGACAGTCCCTGAGCAGGTGACTCGACTTCGTTTTTCCGTCCTTAGAGTCGACGAACGAGTGCAGGTAACAGGGGGCGTTGATCTGCTCAGCGTAAGGCAGTTCGGGAGCCCTCTGCTGCCGCGGTTTATAATTGCCACGGTTCCCGGAGTTGTTCCGATTACCGTCCTGTCGATCGTCTCTTCTGTCGTCATATCGATCATCCTGCCGATCAGAGTACCCTGCAGCTACCAGGTTGTTGTCATCATAGTTGCGGTTCTTCCTTCTCTTGTGACGACCCCTTCGGCTACCCGAGTCGTGCTTCGGCTGGTCATCGTCTTTGTCGTCACTGCGCTGCCGTGGCCTTCGCACGTTGTCCTCACCATCAGCCCAGCTGTTGGCGATTTCCATTAACTTGGTTATGGTTTTTGGCTTTTTGCGTCCGAGTTCTTCTATGTAGCTCTCACGCCGGACGCCATCGCTGAAAGCGTCGATTGCTCTGTCGACAGATACATCTTCGGCAGCATTTAGGAGTTTGGTGAATCTCCCGATGTATGAGCGCATCGACTCCTTCTGCTTCTGCTGGCAATTCCGTAACTCTTCAATCCCGACGGGTCTCTTGTACGTTGCTTGGAAATTGGCAACGAAGGCGTCTACTAGGTCGTCCCATGATTTGATGGAACCCTTCGGCAGCCCCTTAGCTGGGCTCGCGCTGAATCCTTGAGATAGAGCCGCAAGCACCGCATTGCTGCTATTTGGTTCCCCTTATGCGGAATCACGGTCCGCGGTAGTCGTCTATCCAAGATCTTGGCTCCTTCTGCCCATCGTATTTGGCAGCATCGGTAGGAGTAGGCTTGAACTTTTTGGGCGGCATTGCCTCGCAAATTTTGTGACTTAGGCAGTCGGCTCCCCTGAGCTCGCCGTCGAACTCCTGATCCTCGTCCGAAGAATCACTGTCATTCTCCTTCCTAGCGGCGCGTCGTCGCCTTGCTTTGTCGATCCTGCTCTGGGTGATTTCATCCCGAGCGTCTCTCGCATGATGCTTTGAGCCACTAACCTGCAGCGTGGTCTTTTCCTTTTGTGGAACTAGATTATTTCCCAGTATCGCGAGACTTTCCGGGCGCCTCGATGAGCTTGAGCCATGGATCCTTCAGGGCGCTGGTTGATGAGGTATGCAGCAAGGTTGGCAGTTGCTCCTGCAACGTTTTCGGCCGTGGCATGCCTGCGGTGTCCGTAGTCATAAAGGATTTGGTCAGGTTCGACGTGATTTCTCTGGCGTCATCTTCCAAAAGCCTGGATAGCCTCGACCGGTGCTTGCCTGCCCCTTGAGTATTTCGAGAGGCGCTCGCCTGCGAGCCTCTTCGCTGTTCACTGGATCGATCTGCCGCAGATAGGCGTCTCTCGAGGGTGGCTTGTTCTTTCGACAGGTGCTCCCGGTTTTTCTCTAGTATAGAGCGACAAGCATTGAGGGTTGCAACCGAGGTTCCTGCGGGGAGCGGTGTGTTGTTGAGTATCGCTGCCCCGGCGGCTGCCCACTCCTCGTCCGCGATGGTGTAGTCGGCTGTCGTGGTTGCTGGCGCTGTTTTCGAAACTCGCCCGTCTACTGGAACGAGGAGTATGGTCTCCGTCTCCTCTGTGCCTTGTGTTTCCTGTATTATTGGCGACATAAACCTGATGGTGTGCCGTTCTTCGGGTGGTTCCTTGGACGATGCTGTCGATACTATCCTCTCCCAATGAATACTGGGCATTGCAGATGAACGGCGTGTCGCTCGATCCCAGCCCGTGCTTGGTGTCGCAGTTCAAGCAGTAGTACGAAGTTAACTCCGAAGATGTGGGATCGTCGGATCCTACCGACATGGAAGACACAGAACGGGGAGTCGAGGGCGCGGGTGAACTCGTCGAGCCTGTCAGACCAGCCGAAAGGTCGAGTGGTGATGACGCGCTTGGACTCGTTGATCTGGAAGTGGGCGATTCCAGCAGTCGAAGGATTCCTTCCGCGTTGACGTTGTAGTGGACGCTGCCGAAGGTCATCTCCGTGTTTCCTTGTAGATATGAGAAGTTTGAGCGGGAGGAATCGCTGTGTGGGGTGAACTCATAGGAGCCGAACCGAATCGGGCTTCCCAGGTTTGGCGATGACAGTGTCGATGAAGTTGCTGATGAAGTTGCCGGTGAAGTCGCTGGTGTCATAATTGGATCTGCCGATGACCGATCTTGTGCCGACAGGGTTCCCACAGACGGCACCAATTGTCGAGGGTGCTCCTCGGCAATGCCCTCTGATAGGGGCTTAGGGTTGATGGAATCCTGCAAGCTGACACGAGACATCGGTTCACAGACAAGCGGGGAGAGCGATTTACCCAGGTTCGGGGCCCTCAATGAGGTAAAACCCTTACGTCCTGCCTGTCTGTTCTTGATTATGATGATAATGGGTTACAATGGGGTGCCGAATAGTTCGGTTGAGATCTCGTCGAGATGGCTAAGCGCTAAGGTGACCTAGCTTTAAGCTTCTGTTGGCTAAGATTGCTAAGATTAATTGTGCCTCGACAGCCCCTCTCCTGGCCTTTATATAGGAGGCCAGGTCTCAAGAGGTCTAATCGAGTACGACTAGGTTTACAGTAGATCTATCTCTAGACTTTCCTTGTTCGGCTCCTTCCGCGTCTTGTACTTCAAGGAATCTTCCGCTGCACCGCCCTAGTGGTCCATCTTGCCGTCGAGTGCCTTTATGGGCCTCCAACTAGGAAATACAGGATAGGGCAACATTGGTTACCCGAAGGGTAATGCCCACGTCACATAGGTCCATCGTTCTGTCTGATGTACAAAAGCTTCAGGTGATCAATCACCGCTATAACAACATTGCAGGTCTAATTCTTTGCACACAATCCTGAAACATGCAACAATGGAAAATATGCCTTAATGAGCTCTGAATGCATGGATCCTTTGAATACGTACACGGTAATTACAACAATGAAGAATATTCAGTGGGGGGAAGAGAAAAACTCACTGCGCCGACCTCTCCCGTGGTGCAGCGGTGGCTCTTCCTCTGTTGCAGCTTGGCGGCGGCCTAGAGGCGGATCGAGCTCCTCTCCGCTGAAGACGACGGCGCCGCAGCATCCGCCTCGCCGGCCTGAGGACCGGACGATCCGCGCTCCATCCCGCTGAGGAAGCGCCCCTGGTGGCGTCTCCTGCTCCTCCTACTGCCGCGTGCTCCACTCCGCCGAGCCCAAGGAAGAAGCAGGCCGGAGGAGAGGAGGAGGAGAGGCGCGCAGCGGCCGGGAAGAGGAGAGACGCGCGTCGTCCTCCCTCCAGCTGAGCCTAGGGAGGAGGCACGCCGGAGGAGAGGAGGCACGACACACGGCAGTGGCAGGAAGAGCTCGTTGACGGCAGCCAGCAGAGCACCACGAAAGCTCGAGCTCCATGGAGGAGGCCGGCCGACGAGGTGAGGACACGGGGCTAGGAGGAAAAGGTGGGTGGCGGCCAGGGAGGTGGAGCAGCGCCGCCGGGCACGGGGGAGGAGGACGCATGGGGATTGGGCGTGGCGGCTGGGATTGGGTGAGTGGGGAGAAGCCTCTAGGGTTTTCACCGTGGGATGTCTCTTTTATAGTATGATGCGGTGAAAAAACTGGACGGCTGAGATGCACTGAAGTAAAGATCCGACGGCTCACGTGCGAGGATCGCTGTGAGGCCCCCTATGGGGGGCATCATATATACCTTCAGATTGGCAAGAGCTTCTCTCAATTTATTCCTATTGTTTAAGTACATTTCAAATGCAATGCATCCCACCACAAAACAATGCATGATTGGCAAGAAATTACATGGAGCATGTCAGTGTCTTCTTCATGGACTTCCTCCCACCTCCAAGCACCACTTCATCGGCCTCCTCCCACCTTCTACACCACCTTCGAGATGGCATGGGCAGTGCACCTCGATGACAGCCAGGCCTGCTCCCGGAACCGCGTGGTGTGCGACGAGGACGGCGCCGTCGATCTTGGATCCACGCTGAGGCCAAGGGCCAAGGCCGCCACCACTGGGATAGTATTGGGGAAGGGGGGGGGCGTACATGGGTAGGTCTACATACGTCATGCCGATCGGAGGGGGCGAGGTGGTGGTGGCGCCGGAGTTGGGGAACAGAAGAGAACGACGACGACACCTCTCGCAGTCACCGAAGAACGAGGATACGATTCTTCCCTTGCCCTCTGCGATAGGCAGATGATGGGTTTGGACCAGTCTATTGGGATGGGTCGTCTGTTAGACCGGACCTGTCTACGGTATTTTTTCTGAGTTGCGAAAATTGCCACCGGTATGTAACATACTACTCAACTTTTGGACAGTGGTATGACACTTTTTGAGCCATTGGATGGACCAAAATAAAAGGTTGTCATTCATTTGAGGGTACCACAAAAGTACCCTATTTATATGCATTAGTTAACAGTATAACTTGCGTACTTAGAAGCCTCTACAACGATTTGGGAGCCGAGCCTAAACCGTCCAATTAGTCCATCTAACGATCTTAGATTAGAGACTAATTGTCGAACTGACATTACCGCACCTTTCCTCGATTGATCCCGTTAAAAAGCTTATTTTCGGTACACGGCTTCTACTCCCGAAATCACAATTTACATTTATTTTTCAACTAGTCCACCTTTTTTAGCTATTTATTTGTCTTTTTTATTTTTCCTGTTTACAATTCTATTTTAAAAACTAATGTTTTTCTGTTTCTTTTTATGTTTCTAAAATTTGTTCAAAATTTTCAATATATAGATTTTATAAATGTATGATTTTAAATTTTTTCAAAATTCAAAAACGTTCAAAATTCAAAATTTGTTTAAAATTTGAAAATCATTCAAAAAATATATTAGAAAATTTGGAAATCCCTAAAATTCGAAAATAACTCAAATTAATTGTACATTTTTAAAATTTTAAATTTTTCGATAATTATTGTTGAACAGAAAAATAATACGATAAAAAAGAAACACAGAAAAAGAAAGTAAAAAAGAAAGCAAGCCATGTGCATCTATTGATGCAGAAGCTGGGGCAATGCTCTTTTATCGAAAAAAAAGAAAAAAAAAACAAAAAAGAAAAAGAGAAACGAAAGAAAAACCTCAAAAGACCAACAGAAACTGGAGAAAAACGAAAAAAACTGCAACAAACGAAAAGCCCAATGTGATATATGGGCCAGGCCCATGCTCGGGGGAGGGTGTGCGGCCATCCCTATACACCGACCTGTGTGGGAGCTCCTATTTGACGCTTTTAGCGTCAAGTAGCGAGGAGACGCATGCTCTACTCTGGCTGCT
This sequence comes from Lolium rigidum, assembly GCF_022539505.1. NCBI lineage: Eukaryota > Viridiplantae > Streptophyta > Magnoliopsida > Poales > Poaceae > Lolium > Lolium rigidum. Next base: position 155,842,596 of record NC_061511.1, read on the forward strand.
GTGGGCTTGGCGTATTTAATGTTTTTTCGATTTCTTCACGTGCTCGGATACTGTTTTGCTGATTTCTTCACGTTTGTTTTGCTCGCAAAACCCAGGTTAGCTATTTCGTTTGTACTCATAGAAAAATGTTGGCACTGCACATGATAATGGGGCCAGAAAATGTTAATGAACTTACAGTGCAAAAATTGTTTGCGTATCTCCACAACAAAAAATTGTTCACATCGTTGAACTTTTTAAATATTTTTTGATTTAATATTCAAGGTGATACCAAAAATATTTATAGAGTTAAAAAAGTTTCATGGTGTTTAAAAAATGTTCACGGGGTCATAAAAAATATTCATGATGTTCAAAAAGAAATGTTCACGCTGCCAAAAAAATGTTCGCACACAATTCAAAAATTGTTCGTCGGTCTAAATAAATCTTAGATAATTCAGAAAGATTGTTCACGAGTTCAAAAAAATAACTCGTAAGTGAGGAAGTAAGATGTTCACTTGGGTTAGAAAAATCGAGGGTTTAAAAAATGTTCGGAAAATTCAAATAATTGTCCACTAGTTCAAAAATGTTCACCCGAATTAAAAAATGAAGATTTAAAAAAATGTTCAGGCAATTCAAATAATTATCCACCGGTTTTCAAGAGATGTTCACGCTTGTACAAAATATTTTTTCTAGGATAACAAAAATGTTTGTGTAATTGTAAAATAAAATATTGATAAGGTTTTAAAAAAGAAAAAAGGAACAAACCTAAAGAATAAATAAATAAGACAAAAGAAAATAAAATGTTTGTGCTTTTGGGAAAAAGAGAGGGGATGAAACAAAGGGTGCAAACAATGCATGTCTATGTCCGTACCGTGGAGAAAAGGCAAGAGAAAGAAACTGGGCCTGGCCCAATAGCGTGGCAAGGAAGGAAAAGGGTATGCGTTTGCACGCTACTTGACGCTATAAATGTCAAATAGGAATTGTCGGTCGGTGTATAGGATCTGTCGAAATCAACTTCGGCCGCACCAGATTGTCTGGGCCGTGAAATACTCAAATGGGCCGCAGTACCGTTTTGCGAGCAGCACGGTGCGGCCTCGTTCTATCTTCTTGTTCCCTCTGGAACCATCGCTCTGACTCCACATGGGCGAATCCTATACACCGCACTGGTCGGTGCCGACCGGACACCGCACATCCCTAATTGGGCCAGGCCCAATACTGTGTTGGCTTTTGCATCAGTTGGTTTTTCCTGTTTCTATTTGGAATTCTGCCCGGTTTTCGTTTTTTGACCCGTTTTTCTTCTTTTATTCTTTTAAAAAATATTTATATTTTCGGAAATTTTTCGAATTTCGAAAATTGTTCAGATTCAAAAAAAAATAAATTTGAATATTGTTCAGATTCGAAAATTGTTCCTATTTCGAAATTTGTTTAGATTCGATAATTGTTCAAATTTTGAAAATTGTTCAGATTCGAAAATTGTTCAAATTTTGAAAATTGTTCAGATTCAAAAATTGTTCAAAAAATTAAGATTACAAATTCTGAAATTCGAAAAAATAGATTCAAAATTTGTTTAAATTTAAAAATTGTTCAATTCGAAAATTGGTCAAATTTCAAAAATTGTTCAGATTCGAAAATTGTTCAGATTCGAAAATTGTTCAAATTTCGAAATTGTTCAGATCCGAAAATTGTTCAAATTTCGAAAATTATTCAAATTCAATTGTTCAGATTCGAATATTTAGTAGCGAACAGAACTTAAGTTTTTTTAGAGAACTTACGTAACGTTACGAGGGAGGAAACGAATCCGGTTTAATGGGCCCAAGCCCACATGGACAGGGGGTGTGCGGGGACGTGTTACGGCGCCGACCAGGTCGGCATATAGCATCACCCCTCCACATGTGCCGCCGTTCGTCGTCTGCCCATTTGCCGGTCAGGGTGAAGCTCTGCCTCCCCCTGCTCTCGGAGGCTCGCGCTGATGTTCCGTCAAACGCTAGCGGTGGTGCAAGGTGGAGGCCGCCTGGATGCGCTCTGACGACGTAGTAGGCTGCGCGATTACGATTAACTCTGTCCATAGTAGGCCGTGCGACGGCGAGTAGGTACGGCCGTCGTAGTTTTAGTCGTAGTTTTAGGTTAACTTGACTAACCATCTCTCTAAATATGGTCCTTTTTGCCAATCAATAGTTAATGAGAAACATTTTGCTTATATTTGTCACTGCTCGGCGAGCTCATACATAGCTAATGCGGACACTCGGACACACGGTGTGAATGCTACAAACACGGAGCATATTTGAGCCGCATTTGCGTCTTTGTTGACAGGCTGGTCACTATGTGCCGGGCCACTGGACCTAGATGCAAACGCATTTTTCGACCACGCGGTCGCAAACATATTTTTCGATCGCGCGGTCGCAAACACATTTTTCGATCGCGTGGTCGCAAACCAACGCGGCGTCTGACCGCCTGCTCCATCCTGGAAGCTCGCATGCAGTTGATATTCTACCTTCTTATCATGCGGACTGCTATGCCTGCATAACCTACCAAACTCGCACAACCCGCATGCGTCTGTCCACGGGCTCCTGCTACTCATGCAATCCATGGTCGCGGCTGCTGCGGGCCCGCCCGTGGACATGTCCACTTGCACCCTGACGCTTCCCCGATGAGTAGCTCTTTCCGGAAGGCCATTTTATCAATAGCGGGCGGGTGAAGAGGAGCATGCATTGCTGCCGTCAGTGGCTTGGGGTTGCAGTGAGAATATCAGGAAGCATCAGCTGTTGTGGCTTGACAATTCTAGAGAACACAGGGGCTAGGTTGTTGGCCCTGCTGACCTTTTTGTAATCTCTCTGCTTGCGTCCTGTGTATTTTTTGGGAGAATTGGTTATTTACCCAAAACTTCACCAGCCTTTGATCATATTGTAGGGATTCGTACCCTAGAAAACAAAAAATATTCCTACCACAAGAATGAATAACAAGCCAAGATCTAATCTAGTAGATGGTAGCAACGAGATGAGATCATCATACCCATGAAGATCGCTAAGCGTTAACGAGATAAATCTTGTGGTTGATGTAGTCGGTCACTTGCCGCTTTCATAAGCGCGTAGAAGATCTTGACGGTGCCCCAATCGAGCAGTACCTCCGCACTCGGTCACACGCACGGTGTCGATGAAGACGTCCTTCTCCCCGTTCCAGCGGGCAGCGGAAGTAGTAGATCCTCCTCAGAATCCCGGCAACACGACGGCGTGATGACGGTGGTGGTGGAGAACTCCGGCAGGGCTTCACCAAAACCGTGCGGGAGATATGTGGAGGAGGGGTCGCTAGGGTTTAGATGGAGGGGATTAGGGAGCCAGCCAGGGAGCCCTTGAGGTGGTGTGGCCAAGGTGTAGCCAGCCCCTCCCCTCCTCTCCCCTTTAAATAGGTGGAAATCCCTAGGGTTGACCCAAAAATCACATTGGAGTCCAATTCCATAACTTACAAAATTTGGAAAACCTAGACAAGGAGGGATTCCCCCCTTTACTTTTCATGTGGCCGGCCAAGATGATGGAGTCCACCATGGACTCCACCTTCCCACCTTGTGGGTCGGCTAGGGCTGGTGGAGTCCCTCCTGCCATAGTGAATTATTCTGGATGATTCTAGAAACTTCCATAAATTCTCGGACAACTCCCAAACTTGGAATGTGACTTCCCATATATGAACCTTATTCTCCGGACCATTCCGGAACTCCTCGTGATGTTCTGGGTCCCATCCGAGACTCCGAACAATATTCGAACTCCATTCCATATTTCATATCTACTTAAAACAACATCGAACCTTAAGTGTGTCACCCTACGGTTCGCGAACTATGCAGACATGATCGCGACACTTCTCTGATCAATAACCAATAGTGGGACCTGGAGATCCATAATGGCTCCGACATATTCAACGATGACTTCGTGATCGAAAGAACCATTAACATACGACATTGATTCCCTTTGTCACGCGATATTTTACTTATCCGAAGTTTGATCGTCGGTATCTCTATACCTAGTTCAACCTCGTTACCGATAAGCACTCTTTACTCGTATCGTGATATTACATCCCTTGTGAACCAGTCACATGCTTGCAAGCTAATTAGATGACATTCCACCGAGAGGGCCCAGAGTATATCTATCCGTCATTTGGACGGACAAATCCCACTATTGATCTACAGGCTTCAACCTATACTTTCTGAACACTTAATGCCACCTTTATAACCACCCATTTACAAAGTAGTGTTTGATGTCATCAAAGCATCCATCTGGTGTAGGTGATTAACATGATCTCATGGTCGAAGAATTATGTTACTATGTATCTTGAAGCTTGAAGCAAAACGAACTTAATGACTTGATCATATGCTACGCTTACTATGGGTGTATGTCCATCACATCATTCACCTAATATTATGATCTTGTTATTAATAACATCTAATGTTCATGATCAGGAAACCATGATCATCTATTAATCAACAAGCTAGTTTAATAAGATACTTTCTAGGGACTCTTTTATGTTTACACAACACACAAGTATTAATGTTTCCGGTTAATACAATTATAGCATGGGATGTAAATATTTATCATGAACACTAAGAGATAACAATAAACACTTTTCTTATTGCCTCTTGGGCATATCTCCAACAGTCTCCCACTTGCACTAGAGTCAATAATCTAGTTTACATTTGTAAAGATCTAACACCGTGGCCTTGTGGTGCTTATCATGTTTTCTCATGGGAGAGACTCTGACAGTATTTTGCAATTCATTTGTGTCTCCACGGTATTAATCGTATATGTTTGGTCTTCTGGTGGAACCTTAATTCCGCGGTCTGAAATATGTTACCAATATTGTCACACACTGACGAGGGATTAACTCATCAATGCCTACGTATTATAGACTTAGTGTCTCGTAAGAAGTAGAGGGCAAGTAGATCTCGAAGGTTCGGCCGAACAAAGGTGCTAAACTCAAGATTATGGTTGCTAGGGCTACAATGGTTTCGATCCCTTCTTTCTCCCTCAGCTTCTTCTTTATATAGGAGGCGAAGCCGAGGCTTTCCGTGTCGTACAAGTTACAAACTATCGAGCCACGTTGGGCCTTTCCTATATTGATATAAGTTTCCTATTACAACTCTACTTTCCTAAGCCGAAAGCCTTCAACCTTCCGGGCCTCCAAAGCTCCGAGTCCATGAGCCTCATACTTCCTCATAGACCCGGGGTACTTATTAAACATGCATGTTAGGCATACCTATGTCAGTAGCCACCGAGATCTTGCTTGAATCACAGAGTCAAGTAAAATCTCCATCGTACATCTATTTAACAAAACCCTTTGAGTTATGGTCAATTTTCACTTGGTGTATTTTGCACAGGGATAATGGTAAATGAGGTTGGTTCATCTGATGGATCAGGTACCAGTTAATTGCTCTCGTAGCAAACCCACATAAACCTACTTCAAGTTCAAGTCCTTGGACTCGAACCCGGAATACTGGCATAATTCGACACGTACCACTTCAGGATTTATCGTGAATCGAATTCCAGCTTATTTTATCAAGTACCCAACGTGTCCGTCTGGATTTTTCTTCACATCTGTTGATGCGGATAAAGTGGGAGAGTGCATTCATGTGCGATGCCATGTTGCACACGATGGATCCTGGGGTCTTACCTTCGTGAAATCTTTTTCGAGTCACGGCATCCAGAGTTTTTACCGCGGCAGACGCGTTATGAGAATATATTGTCGAGTGCCTTTGTGCGGCTGTTGGAATTCTTCATTTTTTCGAGTTGACATATTAAATAATCTCTTGACATCCCGATGGGAGTACATGACGAGTTATATGTAACTCGAAGATGTACGTAAAAATCCTTCGGCTTCTACTCTATATTGTTCTTTCTTTTCCCTGCTAGGGTGGCCTTGCTAGTACCTGACGATATAGGGTGAAAGCAGAGCAAGTGGCCTTGCTAGTACATGACGATAATAGCAACAAGGTCAAGCAGTAAAAGCTCAACCCAAGATGACTACGAAGACTAGATGTATTGGAAGAGGAGTGACCTGAGAGAGATGGAGGGTGCGGTGGAAATGCCAAACAGTGAAAATGATTGGCTATTTATAGTAGGGAGAGGGTAGGTCGGTTTAGCACAATTTGTGCCATGTGGGCTGCATGCACAGCCTTGATACACTTGTATCTCTTCTAGCTGTGATTTTTACAAGTGGGTGAAAGTGAGCTGGTTGTGAGTTGGCTATTACCTTCCCATTAAGCAATTGTGGGCAGGGACTAATTTGTAAATTTCGAATTTCTATTAGGGGATGAAAAGTGAAACTGATGTATAAGAACTTTGTAAGCAAATATTGCTGGGATTTTGGTGATTGAATTTTATTTAATATGAGATTAGCGTGAAATCATGTTTAGCGATTGATACGTCTCAAACGTATCTATAATTTCTTATGTTCCATGCTAGTTTTATAACAATACTCACATGTTTTACATACACTTTATATCATTTTGATGCATTTTCCGGCACTAACCTATTAACAAGATGCTGAAGCGTCAGTTCCTGTTTTCTGCTGTTTTTGGTTTCAGAAATCTTACACAGGAAATATTCTCGGAATTGGACGAAACAAAAGCCCACGGTCTTATTTTGCACGGAGCCTTCCAAAAAGTCCGAGGAGGAGACGAAGAGGGGCCGCGAGGCGCCCACACCCTAGGGCGGCGCGGTGGGGCCCCTAGCCGCGCCGGCCTGTGGGGTGGGCCCCTCGGTCGCCTCCCGACTCTGCCCCTTCGCCTATTTATTCTCTCTATCGCGAAAACCCTAGTACCGAGAGCCACGATACGAGAAAAGTTCCAGAGACGTTGTCGCCGCCAATCCCATCTCGGGGGGATTCAGGAGACCGCCTCCGGCACCCTGCCGGAGAGGGGAATCATCACCGGAGGACTCTACATCATCATGCCCACCTCCGGATTGATGCGTGAGTAGTTCATCCTTGGACTATGGGTCCATAGCGATAGCTAGATGGTTGTCTTCTCCTCTTGTGCTATCATGTTTAGATCTTGTGAGCTGCCTATCATGATCAAGATCGTCTATTTGTAATGCTACATGTTGTGTTTGTTGGGATCCGATGAATATGGAATACTATGTCAAGTTGATTATTGATCTATCATATATGTGTTGTTTATGATCTTGCATGCTCTCCGTTGCTATTAGAGGATCTGGCCAAGTTGATACTTATAACTCCAAGAGGGAGTATTTATGCTCGATAGTGGGTTCATGCCTCCATTGAATGCGGGACGAGTGACGTAAAGTTCTAAGGTTATGGATGTCTTGTTGCCACTAGGGCTAAAACATCGATGCTTTGTCTAAGGATATTTTTGTTGATTACATTACGCACCATACTTAATGCAATTGTCTGTTGTTTGCAACTTAATACTGGAAGGGGTGCGGATGCTAACCCGAAGGTGGAATTTTTAGGCATAGATGCATGCTTGATAGCGGTCTATGTTCTTTGTCGTAATGCCCTAAGTAAATCTCATAGTAGTCATCATGATATGTATGTGCATTGTTATGCCCTCTCTATTTGTCAATTGCCCAACTATACTTTGTTCACCCAACATGCTATTTATCTTATTGGAGAGACACCACTAGTGAACTCGTGGACCCCGGTCCATTCTTTTACATCCGAAATACAATCAACTGCAATCTCTGTTCTCTCGTTGTTCTTCACAAGCAAACATCATTCTCCACACCATACGTTTAATCCTTTGTTTACAGCAAGCCGGTGAGATTGACAACCTCACTGTTAAGTTGGGGCAAAGTATTTTGATTGTGTTGTGCAGGTTCCACGTTGGCGTCGGAATCCCTGGTGTTGCGCCGCACTACACTCCTTCACCAACAATCTTCACGTGGCCTTCATCTCCTACTGGTTCAATAAACCTTGGTTTCGTACTGAGGGAAACTTGCTGCTATACGCATCACACCTTTCTCTTGGGGTTCCCAACGGACGTGTGCTTCACGCGTTATCAAGCTAATTTCTGGCGCCGTTGCCGGGGAGATCAAGACACGCTGCAAGGGGAGTCTCTCACATCCAATCTCTTTACTTTGTTTATTATCTTGCTTTACTTTATTTTATTTCTTGTTTTGTTTGCTTTCTTTATATCAAAAACACACAAAAATTAGTCACTAGTTTTACTTTATTTAATTCGGTTCTGCTTAGTTTATTTTTATTACTGTTAAAATGAATACTCCTGAGAACACTAAGTTGTGTAATTTCACTAGCACCAATAATAATGATTTTATATGCACTCCTATTGCTCCACTCCGCCACTACAGACAGAATTTTATGAAATTAAACCTCGCTTTACTAAATCTTGTTATGAGAGAGCAATTTTCTCGGTGTTAGTTCCGATGATGCTCGCTGCCCATCTTAATAATTTTGTTGAACTTTGTGAAATGCAAAAGTATAAGGATGTAGATGGGGACATTATAAAACTGAAATTGTTTCCTTTCTCCTTAATAGGAAGAGCTAAAGATTGGTTGCTATCTTTTCCTAAGAATAGTATGGATTCATGGACTAAATGTAAAGATGCTTTCGTTGGTAGACATTATCCTCCTGGTAAAATCAACCTTTGAGAAGTAGCATAATGAATTTTAAGCAATTGGATAATGAACATGTTGCTCAAGCATGGGAAAGAATGAAATCTTTGGTGAAGAATTGCCCTACCCATGGACTAACTACTTGGATGATCATCCAAACCTTCTATGCAGGATTGAATTTTTCTTCACGGAACCTATTGGATTCAGCTGCTGGAGGTGCTTTTATGTCCATTACTTTGGGGGCAGCAACAAAGCTTCTTGATGATGTGATGATCAATTACTCTGAATGGCACACTGAAAGGACTCCACAAGGTAAGAAGGTAAATTCTGTTGAAGAAACCTCCTCCTTAAATGATAAGATTGATGTGATTATGTCTATGCTTGTTAATGTTAGATCTAATGTTGATCCTAATAATGTTCCTTTAGCTTCATTGGTTGCTCAAGAAGAGCATGTTGATGTGAACTTCATTAAAAATAGTAATTTCAACAACAATGCTTATAGGAATAATTCTGGTAACAACTATAGGCCATTTCCTTCTAATAATAGCAATGGTTATGGTAATTCTTACAACAATAGTAGGAGTGTACCCTCTGGTCTTGAAGTCATGCTTAAAGAATTCATTAGTACACAAACTGCTTTTCACAAATCTGTTGAGGAAAAGCTTGGTAAAATTGATATTCTTGCTTCTAAGGTTGATAGTCTTGCTGCTGATGTTGATCTTTTAAAATTGAAAGTTTTGCCTAATGAAGATAAAGATATTAAGTCATTTGCTACAGAAAACGCTATTCAAGTTCGAATTAATGACAATATTAGATTGATGGCGGAATTGCATGCTAGGTGGGAAAGAGAAGAAAAACTAGCTAAAGAGAATAATGTAGCTAAAGTTTGGACTATTACCACCACTAGTAATGATGATGCTTCACATGTTGCTAAACCTCCTACTATCAATGGTAAAATAATTGGTGTTGGCAATGTTTCTACTCCTAGTGCAAAGCGTGTAAAATTGCCTGAAACTGCTGAAACTGCTTGTGATAAAAGTGCTGAAATTTTTCAGAATATTGGGGACATCGATCCCATTGCTTTAGATCATAATGGTTTAGATTTTGATGATTGTCATATCTCTGGAGTTATTAAGTTCTTGCAAAAACTTGCTAGAAGTCCTAATGCTAGTGCTATAAATTTGGCCTTTACAAAACATGTTACAAATGCTCTCATTAAAGCTAGAGAAGAGAAATTAAAACTTGAAACTTCTATTCCTAGGAAGTTGGAAGATGGTTGGGAGCCCATCATTAAAATGAGGGTCAATGATTTTGATTGTAATGCTTTATGTGATCTTGGTGCAAGTATTTCTGTTATGCCTAAGAAACTCTATGATATGCTTGACTTGCCACCATTGAAAAATTGTTATTTGGATGTTAATCTCGCTGATAATTCTATAAAGAAACCTTTGGGGAGGATTAATAATGTTTACATTACGGTTAACAATAACCTTGTCCCCGTTGATTTTGTTGTCTTGGATATTGAATGCAATGCATCTTGTCCCATTATTTTGGGAAGACCCTTTCTTCGAACGGTTGGTGCTATTATTGATATGAAGGAAGGAAATATTAAATATCAATTCCCGCTCAAGAAAGGTATGGAACACTTACCTAGAAAGAGAATGAGGTTACCTTTTGATTCTATTATTAGAACCAATTATGATTTTGATGCTTCATCTCTTGATAATACTTGAGTTACACTTTCTGCGCCTAGCTGAAAGGCGTTAAAGAAAAGCGCTTATGGGAGACAACCCATTATTTTATTTCTGCAATTTTTGTTTTATATTTGTGTCTTGGAAGTTGTTACTAGTGTAGCAACCTCTCCTTATCTTTACTTTATTGAATTTTTGTGCCAAGTAAAGTCTTTGATAGTAAGGTTGATACTAGATTTGGATTTCTGCGCAGAAACAGATTTCTTGCTGTCACGAATTTGAGTAGAACTCTCTGTAGGAAACTCAGAAAAATCAGCGAAAATTCATGAGTGATCCTCAGATACGTACGCAACTTTCATTCAATTTGAGCTTCTTCATCTGAGCACGTTAAGTGCCTCTAAAAAATTCGTGTTTACGGACTGTTCTGTTTTGACAGATTCTGCCTTTTATTTCACATTGCCTCTTTTACTGTGTTGGATGGATTTCTTTGTTCCATTAACTTTCAGTAGTTTTGGGTGATGTCCAGAAGTGTTAGGAATGATTGTGTCCTCTCTGAACATGTGAATTTTTGATTATGCACTAACCCTCTAATGAGTTTGTTTTGAGTTTGGTGTGGAGGAAGTTTTCAAGGGTCAAGAGAGGAGGATGATACAATATGATCAAGAAGAGTGAAAAGTCTAAGCTTGGGGATGCCCCCGTGATTCATCCCTGCATATTTTAAGAAGACTCAAGCATCTAAGCTTGGGGATGCCCATGGCATCCCCTTCTTCATCGACAACTTATCAGGTCACCTCTAGTGAAACTATATTTTTATTCCGTCACATCTTATGTGCTCTACTTGGAGCGTTTGTATGCTTTTGTTTTTGTTTTTGTTTGAATAAACTCGGATCCTACCATTCTTTGTGTGGGAGAAAGACACGCTCCACTGTTTCATATGAACATTGGTGTTCTTAGCTTTACTTTTAATGTTCATGGCGAAGGTTGAAAAATGCTTCGTTCATTGCTATTTGGTTGGAAACAGAAAATGCTCCATGTGGTAATTGGTATATTGTCTTGAATAATTTGATACTTGGCAATTGTTTTGAGCTCTCAAATAGATCATGTTTAAGCTGTTGCATCATGTAGTGTTGAACCTAGTAGTGGAGAACTATCGTAGAGCTTGTTGAAATTTGGTTTGCATGATTGGTCTCTCTAAAAGTCTAGATATTTTCTGGTAAAGGTGTTTGAACAACAAGGAGACTGTGTAGAGTCTTATAATGCTTGCAATATGTTCTTATGTAAGTTTTGTTGTACCGGTTCATACTTGAGTTTGCTTCAAACAACCTTTCTAGCCAAAAGCCTTGTACTGAGAGGGAATGCTTCTCGTGCATCCAAAACCTTGAGCCAAAACCTATGCCATTTGTGTCCACCATAACTACCTACTACATGGTATTTCTCTGCCATTCCAAGTAAATTGCTTGCGTGATACCTTTAAAATTTCATTCCTTGTCTTTGCAATACATAGCTCATGGGAAAATAGCTTAAAAAAACTATTGTGGTATTGAATATGTTGCTTATGTATCTTATTTCTTATAAGTTGCTTGTTGAGCGGTAACCATGTTTCTGGGGACGCCATCAACTATTACACCTTTGTTGAATATCATGTGCGTTGCTATGCATGTTCGTCTTGTCTCGAAGTAAGGGTGATTTATCATGATTAAATGGTCTGAGTATGCATATTGTTAGAGAAGAACATTGGGCCGCCAACTAAAGCCATGTATCATGGTGGAAGTTTCAGTTTGGACATTAATCCTCAATCTCTTATGAGAATATTATCTGTTGCTGAATGCTTAAGCATTAAAGAGGAGTCCATTATCTGTTTTCTATGTTTTCCGGTACGGATGTCCTCAAGTTGAGATCTATCAAAAACGAGAAATCAAATGCGATCTATCTCCTTGGACCTTTGTACAGGTGACATAGAGGTACCCCTTTGTGACACTTGGTTGAAACATATGTAATGCAATGATAATCCATGGAAATCCGAGCTAATTAGGACAAGGTGAGAGCACTATTGGTATTCTATGCATGAGGCTTGCAACTTATAGGATGTCTTATGCATAACACATATGAATTATTACTACCGTTGACAAAATTGTTTCCATGTTTCCAAAACAAAAAGCTCTAGCACAAGAGTAATCCTCGCTTCCTCTCGCGAAGGGCCTTTCTTTTACTTTATGTTGAGTCAGTTTACCTACTTCTTTCTATCCTAGAAGCAAACACTTGCGTCAAATGTGTGCATTGATTCTTACATACTTGCTTATTTGCATTCATCATATTACTTTGTGTTGACAATTATCCATGAGATAAACATGTTGAAGTTGAAAGCAACTGTTGAAACTTATATCTTACTTTGTGTTGCTTCAAAATCTTCTACTAAGAATTTATTGCTTTATGAGTTAACTCCTATGCAAGACTTATTGATGCTTGTCTTGAAAGTACTATTCATGAAAAGTCTTTGCTATATGATCAGTTGTTTAGTCATTATCTTTACCATTGCTTTGAATCACTTCATTCATCTCATATGCTTTACAATAGTATTGATCAAGATTATGATAGCAGCATGTCACTTCAGAAATTATCCTTGTTATCGTTTACCTACTCGAGGGCGAGTAGAAACTAAGCTTGGGGATGCTTGATACGTCTCAAACGTATCTATAATTTCTTATGTTCCATGCTAGTTTTATGACAATACTCACATGTTTTACATACACTTTATATCATTTTGATGCATTTTCCGGCACTAACCTATTAACAAGATGCCGAAGCGCCAGTTCCTGTTTTCTGCTGTTTTTGGTTTCAGAAATCTTACACAGGAAATATCCTCGGAATTGGACGAAACAAAACCCCACGGCCTTTTTTTGCACGGAGCCTTCCAGAAGTCCGAGGAGGAGACGAGGAGGGGCCGCGAGGCGCCCACACCCTAGGGCAGCGCGGTGGGGCCCCTGGTCGCGCCGGCCTGTGTGGTGGACCCCTCGGTCGCCTCCCGACTCTGCCCCTTCGCCTATTTATTCTCTCCATCGCGAAAACCCTAGTACCGAGAGCCACAGTACGAGAAAAGTTCCAGAGACGTCGTCGCCGCCAATCCCATCTCGGGGGCTTCAGGAGATCGCCTCCGGCACCCTGCCGGAGAGGGGAATCATCACCGGAGGACTCTACATCATCATGTCCGCCTCCGGATTGATGCGTGAGTAGTTCATCCTTGGACTATGGGTCCATAGCAGTAGCTAGATGGTTGTCTTCTCCTCTTGTTCTATCATGTTTAGATCTTGTGAGCTGCCTATCATGATCAAGATCGTCTATTTGTAATGCTACATGTTGTGTTTGTTGGGATCCGATGAATATGGAATACTATGTCAAGTTGATTATTGATCTATCATATATGTGTTGTTTATGATCTTGCATGCTCTCCGTTGCTAGTAGAGGCTCTAGCCAAGTTGATACTTGTAACTCCAAGAGGGAGTATTTATGCTTGATAGTGGGTTCATGCCTCCATTGAATCTGGGACAGTGACAGAAAGTTCTAAGGTTATGGATGTGCTGTTGCCACTAGGGATAAAACATCGATGCTTTGTCTAAGGATATTTATGTTGATTACATTACGCACATACTTAATGCAATTGTCTCGTTGTTTGCAACTTAATACTCGGAAGGGGTGCGGATGCTAACCCGAAGGTGGACTTTTTAGGCATAGATGCATGTCGGATAGCGGTCTATGTTCTTTGTCGTAATGCCCTAAGTAAATCTCATAGTAGTCATCATGATATGTATGTGCATTGTTATGCCCTCTCTATTTGTCAATTGCCCAACTGTAATTTGTTCACCCAACATGCTATTTATCTTATTGGAGAGACACCACTAGTGAACTGTGGACCCCGGTCCATTCTTTTACATCTGAAATACAATCAACTGCAATCTCTGTTCTCTGTTGTTCTTCACAAGTAAACATCATTCTCCACACCATACGTTTAATCCTTTGTTTACAACAAGCCGGTGAGATTGACAACCTCACTGTTAAGTTGGGGCAACGTATTTTGATTGTGTTGTGCAGGTTCCACGTTGGCGCCGGAATCCCTGGTGTTGCGCCACACTACACTCCTTCACCAACAACCTTCACGTGACCTTCATCTCCTACTGGTTCGATAAACCTTGGTTTCGTACTGAGGGAAACTTGCTGCTATACGCATCACACCTTCCTCTTGGGGTTCCCAACGGACGTGTGCTTCACGCGTTATCAGCGATATGTGATCAATACTAATCTCGTAAAATGGTGTTTTTTTTTTTAAAATTTGGGGTTTTCACAGAAACTACAACAATAACAATCGCAACAACAACAACAACAACAGCAAGAAGGGCAAACCGTATGGAAAGCTGAACTGCACAACCTTGGAACAAGCGGGAGAGTCGGATCAAGCAGTCTTAGGTACGCTCAGTATCCTTACTCATCCTGGAAAAGTATTATTTGATACGGGAGCCATTACATCATTTCTTGCACGGGAGTTTGTGGAAAAATACGGGATTAGATCTTCTAAGCTAGAAAATCCTATAACTGTCTTATCTGCGGCGGGAACAATGTTACTAACCCATGTGAAAGAGGCACAGGTCATGACCATATGTGAATGTGTTTATTTCGCGGATCTTATCATCATTCCCATGAAAGATATATCAGTCATCCTAGGAATGGATTGGTTGACGGAAAATGGAGCAGTGATTAACTGTGGAGACAAAACAGTATCACTCCGCAATTCCATTGGAGGACAGATAGTGTTTCAAGGAGACAAGTATACCAAATTGGAGATAGGATTGGGACTTAACAGTTTGAAGGAGATAAAAATTGAGGAAATTCCTGTAGTAAATGAGTTTCAAGATGTTTTCCCAAGGAACTACCGGGTATGCCACCCGATAGAGAGATAGATGATACGTCTCAAACGTATCTATAATTTCTTATGTTCCATGCTACTTTTATGATGATACTCACATGTTTTATACACATTATATGTCATTATTATGCGTTTTCCGGAACTAACCTATTGACGAGATGCCGAAGGGCCGCTGTCTGTTTTCTGCTGTTTTTGGTTTCAGAAATCCTAGTAAGGAAATATTCTCGGAATCGGACGAAATCAACGCCAAGCATCTTAGAAATCCACGAAGCTTCCAGAACACCCGAGAGCCACCAGAGGGGAGCCCTGGTGGGCCCACACATGGGGCCGGCGCGGCCAAGGAGCCAGGCGCGCCGCCCTATTGTGTGGTGGCCCCGTCGGCCTTCCGACTCCGCCTCTTCGCCTATTTAAAGGTCCCTGACCTAAAACCTCGATACGGAAAAGCCACGGTACGAGAAACCTTCCGCAGCCGCCGCCATCGTGAAGCCAAGATCCGGGGGACAGGAGTCTCCGTTCCGGCACGCCGCCGGGATGGGGAAGTGCCCCGGAAGGCTCCTCCATCGACACCACCGCCATCTTCATCACCGCCGTCGTCTCCCATGAGGAGGGAGTAGTTCTCCATCGAGGCTAAGGGCTGTACCGGTAGCTATGTGGTTAATCTCTCTCCTATGTATTTCAATACAATGATCTCATGAGCTGCCTTACATGATTGAGATTCATATGAGTTTTGTATCACTACTATTCTATGTGCTACTCTAGTGATGTTATTAAAGTAGTCTATTCCTCCTGCACGGTGTAATGGTGACAGTGTGTGCATCGTGTAGTACTTGGCGTAGGTTATGATTGTAATCTCTTGTAGATTATGAAGTTAATTATTGCTATGATAGTATTGATGTGATCTATTCCTCCTTCATAGTGTGATGGTGACAGTGTGCATGCTATGTTCGTACTTGGTGTAATTGCAATGATCTATCATGCACTCTAAGGTTATTTAAATATGAACATCGAATGTTGTGGAGCTTGTTAACTCCGGCATTGAGGTGCTCTTGTAGCCCTACGCAATTAGTGGTGTTCATCATCCAACAAGAGAGTGTAGAGTGGTTTTATTATGTGATCAATGTTGAGAGTGTCCACTAGTGAAAGTATGATCCCTAGGCCTTGTTTCTAAGCATCGAAACTCCGTTTATTTACCGTTCCGTTGCATGTTTACTCGCTGCCATATTGTATTCAGATTGTTATTACCACTCATATACATCCATACTACTTGTATTTCACCATCTCTTCGCCGAACTAGTGCACCTATACATCTGACAAGTGTATTAGGTGTGTTGGGGACACAAGAGACTTCTTGTATCGTGATTGCGGTGGTTGCTTGAGAGGGATATCTTTGACCTCTTCCTCCCTGAGTTCGATAAACCTTGGGTGATCCACTTAAGGGAAACTTGCTGCTGTTCTACAAACCTCTGCTCTTGGATGCCCAACACTGTCTACAAGAATAGAAGCACCCGTAGACATCAAGCACTTTTCACGGCGCCGTTGTCGGGAGGAAAGGTAAAAGGCACTCATACTCCGGTCCCGTGTAAAAGTACTTTTCTGGCGCCATTGTGTGAGTGTTCGAAGCTATTTCCTTTAGATCCTGCAATTGCATCTTTTTGTTTCTTGTTTACACTAGTTAGGCATAATGGAAAACAACAAAAATATGAGAGATCTTTATGAACTTTATCTTGAATTAGGACATGATGTGTTTGAAGAGAGAATTAAAAAACCCATGGAACTTTATATGCATGCTAATGGGAATGTTATTAATATGAATGCTTTGAACACTATTGTTGCTAATGCTATGGAAAATTCTAAGCTTGGGGAGGTCGGTTTTGATGAAAATGATCTCTTTAGCCCTCCGGGTATTGAGGAGAAAGTTTATGTTGATTATGATATGCCTCCCATATATGATGATTATAATGATAGTGGTCTTTTGGTGCCGCCTACTATGGAGGATAAATTTGATTATGATTATACTATGCCTCCTATATTTGATAATGAGAATAATAATGATAGCTACTTTGTTGAATTTGCTCCCACTACAACTAATAAAACTGATTATGCTTATGTGGAGAGTAATAATACTTTATGCATGTGAATAAGAATGCTTTATGTGATACTTATATTTTTGAGTTTGTTCATGATGCCACTGGAAATTATTATGAGAGAGGAAAATATGGTTGTAGAAATCTTCATGTTACAAAAACACCTCTCTATATGCTGAAATTTTTGAAGCTACACTTGTTTTATCTTCCTATGCTTGTCACTTTGATCTTCATGAACTTGTTTATTTACAAAATTCCTTTCCATAGGAAGTGGGTTAGACTTAAATGTGTTTCAAATTTGCTTCTTGATGCTCTCTTTTTCTTCAACTCTTATTCCTTATGAGTGCATCATTAAAACTGCTGAGCCCATCTTAATGGCTATAAAGAAAGCACTTCTTGGGAGATAACCCATGTGTTTATTTTACTACAGTATTTTTGTTTTATATTTGAGTCTTGGAAGTTGTTACTACTGTAGCAACCTCTCCTTATCTTTATTTTATTTCATTGTTGTGCCAAGTGAAGTCTTTGATAGTAGGGTTGATACTAGATTTGGATTACTGCGCAGAAACAGATTTCTTGCTGTCACGAATTTGGGTATGATTCTCTGTAGGTAACTCAGAAAAATCTGCCAATTTACGTGAGTGATCCTCAGATATGAACGCAACTTTCATTCAATTTGGGAATTTTTATCTGAGCAAGTCTGGTGCCTCAATAAAATTCGTCTTTACGGACTGTTCTGTTTTGACAGATTCTGCCTTTTATTTCGCATTGTCTCTTTCGCTGTGTTGGATGGATTTCTTTGTTCCATTACCTTCCAGTAGCTTTGAGAAATGTCCGAAGTGTTAAGAATGATTGTGTCACCTCCGAACATGTGAATTTTTAATTATGCACCGATGTCTACGGGAGCTTCTATTCTTGTAGACAGTGTTGGGCCTCCAAGAGCGAGAGGTTTGTAGAACAGCAGCAAGTTTCCCTTAAGTGGATACCCAAGGTTTATCGAACTCGAGGAGGAAGAGGTCAAAGATATCCCTCTCATGCAACCCCGCAACCACAAAGCAAGAAGTCTCTTGTGTCCCCAACACACCTAATAGGTGCACTAGTTCGGCGAAGAGATAGTGAAATACAGGTGGTATGAATAAGTAGTAGCAACGGCAATGACACCAGAAAAGTGCTTTGCCCAGGACAGTAAACAAGCAGTAGTAATGTAGCAGTAGTAACACAGCAGTAGTAACGCAGCAGTAGTACAGTAAACAAGCAGCGATGGCAGTATTTAGGAACAAGGCCTAGGGATTAGACTTTCACTAGTGGACACTCTCAACATTGATCACATAACAGAACAGATAAATGTATACTCTACACTTTTGTTGGATGATGAACACATTGCGTAGGATTACACGAACCCTCAATGCCGGAGTTAACAAGCTCCACAATAATGCTCATGTTTAAGTAACCTTTAGTGTAAGATAGATCAACGAGACTAAACCAAGTACTAGCATAGCATGCACACTCGTCACCTTCATGCATATGTAGGAGGAATAGATCACATCAATATATCATAGCAATAGTTAACTTCATAATCTACAAGAGATCATAATCATAGCATAAACCAAGTACTAACACGGTGCACACATCTGTCACCTTTGCACACGTGCGGGGGAATAAAACTACTTTAATAACAAATCACTAGAGTAGCACATAGATAAATTGTGATACAAACACATTGCAATCATAAAGAGATATAAATAAGCACCTCACTATGCTCTTCAACAGTGAATAAGTATTCTGTGAAATATGGCCTAAGAGACCCACACGGTGCACACACTCGTCACCTTTACACACGTGGGACTAGGAGTCTCCGGAGATCACATAAGTAAAACTCACTTGACTAGCATAATGACATCTAGATTACAAGCATCATCATATGAATCTCAATCATGTAAGGCAGCTCATGAGATTATTGTATTGAAGCACATATGAGAGAGATTAACCACATAGCTACCGGTACAGCCCCGAGCCTCGATGGAGAACTACTCCCTCCTCATGGGAGCAGCAGCGGTGATGAAGATGGCGGTGGAGATGGCAGCGGTGTCGATGGAGAAGCCTTCCGGGGCACTTCCCCGCTCCGGCAGGGTGCCGGAACAGAGACTCCTGTCCCCGGATCTTGGCTTCGCGATGGCGGCGGCTCCGGAAGGTTTTCCGTATCGTGGTTCTTCGCCCTCGGGGTTTTCGATCCGGGGACTTTATATAGGCGAAGAGGCGGCGCAGAGGGCCGACAGGGGGCCACACCATAGGGCGGCGCGGCCCCCCCTCTGGCCGCGCCAGCCTAGGGTTTGGTGGCCCTGTGGCCCCCCTCTGACCTCTCTGGTGTGTTCTGGATGCTTCCGGGGATTCTAAGATCTTTGGCGTTGATTTCGTCCGATTCCGAGAATATTTCGTTACTAGGATTTCTGAAACCAAAAACAGCAGAAAACGAGAACCGGCACTTCGGCATCTTGTTAATAGGTTAGTTCCGTAAAATGCACTAATATGACATAAAGTGTGCATAAAACATGTAGATAACATCAATAATGTGGCATGGAACACAAGAAATTATCGATACGTTGGAGACGTATCGGCATCCCCAAGCTTAGTTCTGCTCGTCCCGAGCAGGTAAAACGATAACAAAGATAATTTCTGGAGTGACATGCCATCATAATCTTGATCATACTATTTGTAAAGCATATGTAGTGAATGCAGCGATCAAAACAATATATATGACATGAGTAAACAACTGAATCATAAAGCAAAGACTTTTCATGAATAGCACTTCAAGACAAGCATCAATAAGTCTTGCATAAGAGTTAACTCATAAAGTAATAATCCAAAGTAAAGGTATTGAAGCAACACAAAGGAAGATGAAGTTTCAGACGGTTGCTTTCAACTTATAACATGTATATCTCATGGATAATTGTCAACATAGAGTAATATAATAAGTGCAATAAGCAAGTATGTAGGAATCAATGCACAGTTCACACAAGTGTTTGCTTCTTGAGGTGGATAGAAATAGGTGAACTGACTCAACATTGAAAGTAAAAGAATGGTCCTCATAGAGGAAAAGCATCGATTGCTATATTTGTGCTAGAGCTTTGATTTTGAAAACATGAAACAATTTTGTCAACGGTAGTAATAAAGCATATGCATCATGTAAATTATATCTTATAAGTTGCAAGCCTCATGCATAGTGTACCAATAGTGCCCGCACCTTGTCCTAATTAGCTTGGACTACCTGGATTATCACCGCAATACATATGCTTTAACCAAGTTTCACAAAGGGGTACCTCTATGCCGCTCGTACAAAGGTCTAAGGAGAAAGCTCGCATTTGGATTTCTCGCTTTTGATTATTCTCAACTTAGACATCCATACCGGGACAACATAGACAACAGATAATGGACTCCTCTTTTAATGCTTTAAGCATTTGACAACAATTAATTCTTTTCTCATTTAGAGACTTGAGGATATTTGTCCAAAACTGAAACTTCCACCATGAATCATGGCTTTAGTTAGCGGCCCAATGTTCTTCTCTCACAATATGCATGCTCAAACCATTCAACTCGATGTAGATCGCCCTTACTTCGGACAAGACGAACATGCATAGCAACTCACATGAAATTCAACAATGAGTTGATGGCGTTCCCCGATAAACATGGTTATCGCACAACAAGCAACTTAATAAGAGATAAAGTGCATAATTACATATTCAATACCACAATAGTTTTTAAGCTATTTGTCCCATGAGCTATATATTGCAAAGGTGAATGATGGAATTTTAAAGGTAGCACTCAAGCAATTTACTTTGGAATGGCGGGAAAATACCATGTAGTATAGGTAGATATGGTGGACACAAATGGCATAGTGGTTGGCTCAAGTATTTGGATGCATGAGAAGTATTCCCTCTCGATACAAGGTTTAGGCTAGCAAGGCTTATTTGAAACAAACACAAGGATGAACCGGTGCAGCAAAACTCACATAAAAGACATATTGAAAACATTATAAGACTCTACACCGTCTTCCTTGTTGTTCAAAACTCAATACTAGAAATTATCTAGACTTTAGAGAGACCAATTATGCAAACCAAATTTTAGCATGCTCTATGTATTCTTCACTAATAGGTGCAAAGTATATGATGCAAGAGCTTAAACATGAGCACAACAATTGCCAAGTATCACATTACCCAAGACATTATAGCAATTACTACATGTATCATTTTCCAATTCCAACCATATAACAATTTAACGAAGAGGAAACTTCGCCATGAATATTATGAGCTAAGAACACATGTGTTCATATGAACCAGACGGAGCGTGTCTCTCTCCCACACAAGCATGATGTAATCCAATTTATTCAAACACAAACAAAAACAAAAGCACACAGACGCTCCAAGTAAAGCACATAAGATGTGACCGAATAAAAATATAGTTTCAAGAGAAGGAACCTGATAATTTGTCGATGAAGAAGGGGATGCCTTGGGCATCCCCAAGCTTAGACGCTTGAGTCTTCTTGATATATGCAGGGATGAACCACCGGGGCATCCCCAAGCTTAGACTTTTCACTCTTCTTGATCGTAGTATATCATCCTCCTCTCTTGACCCTTGAAAACTTCCTCCACACCAAACTCGAAACAACTCATTAGAGGGTTAGTGGACAATAAAAATTAACATGTTCAGAGGTGACACAATCATTCTTAACACTTCTGGACATTGCATAAAGCTACTGGACATTAATGGATCAAAGAAATTCATCCAACATAGCAAAAGAGGCAATGCGAAATAAAAGACAGAATCTGTCAAAACAGAATAGTCCGTAAAGATGGATTTTATTAGGCCACCAGACTTGCTCAAATGAAAATGCTCAAATTGAATGAAAGTTGCGTACATATCTGTGGATCACTCACGTAAATTGGCATAATTTTCTGAGTTACCTACGAGAGAATTAGACCCAGATTCGTGACAGCAAAGAAATCTGTTTCTGCGCAGTAATCCAAATCTAGTACTTACTTTACTATCAAAGACTTTACTTGGCACAACAAAACACAAAACTAAGATAAGGAGAGGTTGCTACAGTAGTAAACAACTTCCAAGACACAAATATAAAACAAAGTACTGTAGCAAAATAACACATGGGTTATCTCCCAAGAAGTTCTTTCTTTATAGCCGTTAAGATGGGCTCAGCAGTTTTAATGATGCACTCGCAAGAAATAGTATTTGAAGCAAAAGAGAGCATCAAGGGGCAAATTCAAAACACATTTAAGCCTAACATGCTTCCTATGCATAGGAATCTTGTAAATAAACAAGTTCATGAAGAGCAAAGTAACAAGCATAAGAAGATAAAACAAGTATAGCTTCAAAAATTTCAGCACATAGAGAGGTGTTTTAGTAACATGAAAACTTCTACAACCATATTTTCCTCTCTCATAATAACTTTCAGTAGCAACATGAGAAAACTCAACAATATAACTATCACATAAAGCATTCTTATCATGAGTCTCATGCATAAAATTATTACTCTCCACATAAGCATAATCAATTTTATTAGTTGTAGTGGGAGCAAATTCAACAAAGTAGCTATCATTATTATTCTCATCAAGTGTAGGAGGCATAGTATAATCACAACAAAATTTACTCTCCATAGTAGGTGGCACAAAAAGACCACTATCATTATCATCATCAGAAATAGGAGGCAAAGTATCATCAAAGAAAATTTTCTCCTCAATGCTTGGGGGACTAAAAATATCATGAAAACCAGACTTCCCCAAGCTTAGAACTTTCTATATTATTGTCAACAATGGTGTTCAAAGCGTTCATACTAATATTACTACCAGCATGCAAAGAAGATTTCATAGGTTTTTTAATTTTCGCATCAAACAATCCATGTTTTAAATCAGGAAATAGAATAAGAAGCTCACTCTTGTACATTATGCCAAACTAGTGTAAACAAGAAACAACAAGATGCAATTGCAGGATCTAAAGGAAATAGCTTCGAGCACACACACGACGGCGCCAGAAAAATACTTTACCTGGGACCGTAGTATGAGAGCCTTTTACCTTTCCTCCCCGGCAACGGCGCCAGAAAAGTGCTTGGCGCGTAGTTGACGAGGGAGGAAAAGTGCTTAGTTGCCGGGCTTGCCAATGTGTAAGTGCCGTTTACCTTCCCTCCCCGGCAACGGCGCCAGAAAAGTGCTTGATGTCTACGGGAGCTTCTATTCTTGTAGACAGTGTTGGGCCTCCAAGAGCAGAGGTTTGTAGAACGACGAAGCAAGTTTCCCTTAAGTGGATACCCAAGGTTTATCGAACTCGGGGAGGAAGAGGTCAAAGATATCCCTCTCATGCAACCCCGCAACCACAAAGCAAGAAGTCTCTTGTGTCCCCAACACACCTAATAGGTGCACTAGTTCGGCGAAGAGATAGTGAAATACAGGTGGTATGAATAAGCAGTAGCAACGGCAATGACACCAGAAAAGTGCTTTGCCCAGGACAGTAAACAAGCAGTAGTAATGTAGCAGTAGTAACACAGCAGTAGTAACGCAGCAGAACAGTAAACAAGCAGCGATAGCAGTATTTAGGAACAAGGCCTAGGGATTAGACTTTCACTAGTGGACACTCTCAACATTGATCACATAACAGAATAGATAAATGCATACTCTACACTTTTGTTGGATGATGAACACATTGCGTAGGATTACACGAACCCTCAATGCCGGAGTTAACAAGCTCCACAATAATGCTCATGTTTAAGTAACCTTTAGTGTAAGATAGATCAACGAGACTAAACCAAGTACTAGCATAGCATGCACACTCGTCACCTTCATGCATATGTAGGAGGAATAGATCACATCAATATATCATAGCAATAGTTAACTTCATAATCTACAAGAGATCATAATCATAGCATAAACCAAGTACTAACACGGTGCACACACTGTCACCTTTGCACACGTGCAGGAGGAATAAAACTACTTTAATAACAAATCACTAGAGTAGCACATAGATAAATTGTGATACAAACACATTGCAATCATAAAGAGATATAAATAAGCACCTCACTATGCTCTTCAACAGTGAATAAGTATTCTGTGAAATATGGCCTAAGAGACCCACACGGTGCACACACTGCCACCTTTACACACGTGGGACTAGGAGTCTCCGGAGATCACATAAGTAAAACTCACTTGACTAGCATAATGACATCTAGATTACAAGCATCATCATATGAATCTCAATCATGTAAGGCAGCTCATGAGATTATTGTATTGAAGCACATATGAGAGAGATTAACCACATAGCTACCGGTACAGCCCCGAGCCTCGATGGAGAACTACTCCCTCCTCATGGGAGCAACAGCGGTGATGAAGATGGCGGTGGAGATGGCAGCGGTGTCGATGGAGAAGCCTTCCGGGGCACTTCCCCGCTCCGGCAGGGTGCCGGAACAGAGACTCCTGTCCCCCAGATCTTGGCTTCGCGATGGCGGCGGCTCTGGAAGGTTTTCCGTATCGTGGTTCTTCGCCTCAGGGTTTTCGATCCAGGGACTTTATATAGGCGAAGAGGCGGCGCAGGAGGGTCGACGGGGGGCCACACCATAGGGCGGCGCGGCCCCCTCTCGGCCGCGCCGGCCCTAGGGTTTGGTGGCCCTGTGGCCCCCCTCCGACCTCTCCGGTGTGTTCGGATGCTTCCGGGATTCTAAGATCTTTGGCGTTGATTTCGTCCGATTCCGAGAATATTTCGTTACTAGGATTTCTCGAAACCAAAAACAGAGCAGAAAACAGGAACTGGCACTTCGGCATCTTGTTAATAGGTTAGTTCCAGAAAATGCACTAATATGACATAAAGTGTGCATAAAACATGTAGATAACATCAATAATGTGGCATGGAACACAAGAAATTATCGATACGTTGGAGACGTATCAGCATCCCCAAGCTTAGTTCTGCTCGTCCCGAGCAGGTAAAACGATAACAAAGATAATTTCTGGAGTGACATGCCATCATAATCTTGATCATACTATTTGTAAAGCATATGTAGTGAATGCAGCGATCAAAACAATGTATATGACATGAGTAAACAACTGAATCATAAAGCAAAGACTTTTCATGAATAGCACTTCAAGACAAGCATCAATAAGTCTTGCATAAGAGTTAACTCATAAAGTAATAATCCAAAGTAAAGGTATTGAAGCAACACAAAGGAAGATGAAGTTTCAGCGGTTGCTTTCAACTTATAACATGTATATCTCATGGATAATTGTCAACATAGAGTAATATAATAAGTGCAATAAGCAAGTATGTAGGAATCAATGCACAGTTCACACAAGTGTTTGCTTCTTGAGGTGGATAGAAATAGGTGAACTGACTCAACATTGAAAGTAAAAGAATGGTCCTCATAGAGGAAAAGCATCGATTGCTATATTTGTGCTAGAGCTTTGATTTTGAAAACATGAAACAATTTTGTCAACGGTAGTAATAAAGCATATGCATCATGTAAATTATATCTTATAAGTTGCAAGCCTCATGCATAGTGTACCAATAGTGCCCGCACCTTGTCCTAATTAGCTTGGACTACCCGGATTATCACCGCAATACATATGCTTTAACCAAGTTTCACAAAGGGGTACCTCTATGCCGCCTGTACAAAGGTCTAAGGAGAAAGCTCGCATTTGGATTTCTCGCTTTTGATTATTCTCAACTTAGACATCCATACCGGGACAACATAGACAACGAGATAATGGACTCCTCTTTTAATGCTTTAAGCATTTGACAACAATTAATTCTTTTCTCATTTAGAGACTTGAGGATATTTGTCCAAAACTGAAACTTCCACCATGAATCATGGCTTTAGTTAGAGGCCCAATGTTCTTCTCTCACAATATGCATGCTCAAACCATTCAACTCAGTGTAGATCGCCCTTACTTCAGACAAGACGAACATGCATAGCAACTCACATGAAATTCAACAATGAGTTGATGGCGTTCCCCGATAAACATGGTTATCGCACAACAAGCAACTTAATAAGAGATAAAGTGCATAATTACATATTCAATACCACAATAGTTTTTAAGCTATTTGTCCCATGAGCTATATATTGCAAAGGTGAATGATGGAATTTTAAAGGTAGCACTCAAGCAATTTACTTTGGAATGGCGGGAAAATACCATGTAGTATAGGTAGATATGGTGGACACAAATGGCATAGTGGTTGGCTCAAGTATTTGGATGCATGAGAAGTATTCCCTCTCGATACAAGGTTTAGGCTAGCAAGGCTTATTTGAAACAAACACAAGGATGAACCGGTGCAGCAAAACTCACATAAAAGACATATTGAAAACATTATAAGACTCTACACCGTCTTCCTTGTTGTTCAAAACTCAATACTAGAAATTATCTAGACTTTAGAGAGACCAATTATGCAAACCAAATTTTAGCATGCTCTATGTATTCTTCACTAATAGGTGCAAAGTATATGATGCAAGAGCTTAAACATGAGCACAACAATTGCCAAGTATCACATTACCCAAGACATTATAGCAATTACTACATGTATCATTTTCCAATTCCAACCATATAACAATTTAACGAAGAGGAAACTTCGCCATGAATATTATGAGCTAAGAACACATGTGTTCATATGAACCAGCGGAGCGTGTCTCTCTCCCACACAAGCATGATGTAATCCAATTTATTCAAACACAAACAAAAACAAAAGCACACAGACGCTCCAAGTAAAGCACATAAGATGTGACCGAATAAAAATATAGTTTCAAGAGAAGGAACCTGATAATTTGTCGATGAAGAAGGGGATGCCTTGGGCATCCCCAAGCTTAGACGCTTGAGTCTTCTTGATATATGCAGGGATGAACCACCGGGGCATCCCCAAGCTTAGACTTTTCACTCTTCTTGATCGTAGTATATCATCCTCCTCTCTTGACCCTTGAAAACTTCCTCCACACCAAACTCGAAACAACTCATTAGAGGGTTAGTGGACAATAAAAATTAACATGTTCAGAGGTGACACAATCATTCTTAACACTTCTGGACATTGCATAAAGCTACTCGACATTAATGGATCAAAGAAATTCATCCAACATAGCAAAAGAGGCAATGCGAAATAAAAGGCAGAATCTGTCAAAACGAACAGATCCGTAAAGATGGATTTTATTAGGCCACCAGACTTGCTCAAATGAAAATGCTCAAATTGAATGAAAGTTGCGTACATATCTGAGGATCACTCACGTAAATTGGCATAATTTTCTGAGTTACCTACAGAGAATTAGACCCAGATTCGTGACAGCAAAGAAATCTGTTTCTGCGCAGTAATCCAAATCTAGTACTTACTTTACTATCAAAGACTTTACTTGGCACAACAAAACACAAAACTAAGACTTTACAATATGATCAAGAAGAGTGAAAGGTATAAGCTTGGGGATGCCCCCGTGGTTCATCCCTGCATATTTCAAGAAGACTCAAGCTTCTAAGCTTGGGGATGCCCAAGGCATCCCCTTCTTCATCGACAACTTATCAGGTTTCTTCTCTTGAAACTATATTTTTATTCAGTCACATCTTATGCACTTTACTTGGAGCGTCTGTGTGCTTTTATTTTCGTTTTGTTATTTTCATTCTCTGAATAAATTCATGCTTGTGTGGGAGAGATACACGCTCCGCTGGTTCATATGAACACACGTGTTCTTAGCTTTTAATGTTCATGGCGAAGGTTGAAACTGCTTCGTTAATTGTTATATGGTTGGAAACGGGAAATGCCGCATGTGGTAAATGGTATAATGTCTTGAATAATTTGATACTTGGCAATTGTTGTGCTTATATAGATCATGTTTAAGCTCTTGCATCATGTACCTTGTACTCATTAATGAATAACTACATAGAGCTTGTTAAAGTTTGGTTTGCATGATTGATCTCTAGAGTCTAGATATTTTCTGGTTGAGGTGTTTGAACAACAAGGAGACAATGTAAAGTCCTATAATAGTTACAATATGTTCATATGTGAGCTTTGCTGCACCTTTTATACTTGAGTTTGCTTCAAACAACCTTGCTAGCCTAGCCTTGTATTGAGAGGAATTCTTCTCATGCATCCAAATTCTTGAGCCAATAACCATGCCATTTGTGTCCATCATACCTACCTACCTACTACATGGTATTTCTCTGCCATTCCAAAGTAAACTACTTCATGTGCTACCTTTAAACAATTCAAAACTTTATTACTTCTTATTTGTGTCAATGTTTTATAGCTCATGAGGAAGTATGTGGTGTTTTATCTTTCAATCTTGTTGGGCAGCTTTCACAAATGGACTAGTGGCTTCATCCGCTTATCCAATAATTTTGCAAAAAGAGCTGGCGCGGGATTCCCAGCCCCCAATTAATTAACTTTCATTAATAATTCTCTTCACATGTTTTGCTCTGATTCATCGAGTAAGCAACTTAATTTTGCAAATAGACACTCCTTCATGGTATGTGAATGTTGGAAGGCACCCGAGGATTCGGTTAGCCATGGCTTGTGTAAGCAAAAGGTTGGGAGGAGTGTCATCCATAAATAAAACTAAAATACATGTGTAAACAAAAGAGAAGAGGGATGATCTACCTTGTCGGTAGAGATAACGTCCTTCATGGGAGCCGCTCTTTGAAAGTCTGTTTGGCAAGGGGGTTACAGTGCCCACTACCATTCGTTGACAACAACAAACACCTCTCAAAACTTTCCTTTTATGCTCTCTATATGCTTTCAAAACTTAAAAAGCTCTAGCACATGATTTAATCCCTGCTTCCCTCTGCGAAGGGCCTATCTTCTACTTTATTGTTGAGTCAGTTTACCCATTCTTTCTATCTTAGAAGCAAACACTTGTATCAACTGTGTGCATTGATTCTTACATGTTTACCTATTGCACTTGTTATATTGCTTTATGTTGACAACTATCCATGAGATATACATGTTGAAGTTGAAAGCAATTGCTGAAACTTAATCTTCCTTTGTGTTGCTTCAATGCTTTTACTTTGAATTTATTGCTTTATGAGTAACTCTTATGCAAGTCTTATTGATGCTTGTCTTGAAAGTATTATTCATGAAAAGTCTTTGCTATATGATTCATTTGTTTACTCATTATCTTCATCATTGCTTCGAATCGCTGCATTCATCTCATATGCTTTACAATAGTATGATCAAGATTATGATAGCATGTCACTTCGTAAATTATCTTTGTTATCGTTTACCTACTCGAGGGCGAGTAGGAACTAAGCTTGGGGATGCTTGATACGTCTCAAACGTATCTATAATTTCTTATGTTCCATGCTACTTTTATGATGATACTCACATGTTTTATACATTATATGTCATTATTATGCGTTTTCCGGAACTAACCTATTGACGAGATGCCGAAGGGCCGCTGTTGTTTTCTCGTTGTTTTTGGTTTCGTAAATCCTAGTAAGGAAATATTCGTTGGAATCGGACGAAATCAACGCCCAGCATCTTAGAAATCCACGAAGCTTCCAGAACACCCGAGAGCCACCAGAGGGGAGCCCTGGTGGGCCCACACATGGGGCCGGCGCGGCCAAGGAGCTATGCGCGCCGCCCTACTGTGTGGTGGCTCGTCGACCTCTCCGACTCCGCCTCTTCGCCTATTTAAAGGTCCCCGACCTAAAACCTCGATACGGAAAAGCCACGGTACGAGAAACCTTCCAGAGCCGCCGCCATCGCGGGCCAAGATCCGGGGGACAGGAGTCTCCGTTCCGGCACGCCGCCGGACGGGGAAGTGCCCCCGAAGGCTCCTCCATCGACACCACCAACATCTTCATCAACGCCGCTGTCTCCCATGAGGAGGGAGTAGTTCTCCATCGAGGCTAAGGGCTGTACCGGTAGCTATGTGGTTAATCTCTCTCCTATGTACTTCAATACAATGATCTCATGAGCTGCCTTACATGATTGAGATTCATATGAGTTTTGTATCACTACTCATTCTATGTGCTACTCTAGTGATGTTATTAAAGTAGTCTATTCCTCCTCCATGGTGTAATGGTGACAAGTGTGTGCATCGTGTAGTACTTGGCGTAGGTTATGATTGTAATCTCTTGTAGATTATGAAGTTAATTATTGCTATGATAGTATTGATGTGATCTATTCCTCCTTCATAGTGTGATGGTGACAGTGTGCATGCTATGTTAGTACTTGGTGTAATTGCAATGATCTATCATGCACTCTAAGGTTATTTAAATATGAACATCGAATGTTGTGGAGCTTGTTAACTCCGGCATTGAGGTGCTCTTGTAGCCCTACGCAATTAGTGGTGTTCATCATCCAACAAGAGAGTGTAGAGTGGTTTTATTATGTGATCAATGTTGAGAGTGTCCACTAGTGAAAGTATGATCCCTAGGCCTTGTTTCTAAGCATCGAAACTCCGTTTATTTACCTGCTCGTTGCATGTTTACTCGCTGCCATATTTTATTCAGATTGTTATTACCACTCATATACATCCATACTACTTGTATTTCACTATCTCTTCGCCGAACTAGTGCACCTATACATCCGACAAGTGTATTAGGTGTGTTGGGGACACAAGAGACTTCTTGTATCGTGGCTGCAGGGTTGCTTGAGAGGGATATCTTTGACCTCTTCCTCCCTGAGTTCGATAAACCTTGGGTGATCCACTTAAGGGAAACTTGTTGTTGTTCTACAAACCTCTGCTCTTGGAGGCCCAACACTGTCTACAAGAATAGAAGCACCCATAGACATCAATAGAATTCACCATTGATCTGATTCCAGGCACCGCACTAATAGCTCAACCACCTTATAAGATGGGACCAAATGATTTAGTAGAGTTGAAGGCTCAGATTGATGAACTGGAACAGATGGGATTTATCCAAGAAAGTGTGTCACCATGGGGTACACCAGTCATTTTTGTGGATAAAAGAGATGGAGGCAAGAGAATGTGTGGAGATTATCGGAATCTCAACAATGTAACAATCAAGAACAAGTATCTGTTACCCAGAATTCAAGATCTTTTTGATCAAGTTCGAGGAGCAGGAGTCTACTCGGAGATCGATTTGAGGTGATACCATCAAATCAAGATTAAGAAGTATTTGGACAAGTTCGTGATAGTCTTCATCGAGGATATTCTGATATATTCCAAGGATAAAGAGGAACATGCAAAGCATTTGAAGATAGTTTTGCAGATCCTGAGAGAACATCAACTGCATGCCAAGTTTAGTAAGTGCAAATTTTGGTTGGATAGTGTCAAAATTCTTGGACATGTCACACTCCGTTGTTAAGGCTTCCAAGTGTTCTTTGTCTCCCCTTGTGTCGAATCAATAAATTGGGTAATACTTCCCTCGAAGACTGTTGCGATACCCTATACTTGTGGGTCATCAGATTCATCGAGGGATTTTCAAAGATTGCAGGACCTATTACCAAGCTACTCAAGAAAAACACTGCATTTGTGTGGACTGAGGAATGTGAAGCAAGTATTCAGAAACTTAAGGAGAAGTTAACCACAACACCGATGTTAGCAGTTCCAGAACCTGGAAAGGATTACACAGTGTATTGTGATGCTTCCAAGAATGGAGTAGGATGTGTTCTAATGCAAGACCGTAAGGTAATAGCTTATGGATCAAGGCAGTTGAAACCACATGAACATAACTACCTAGTACATGACTTAGAATTGGCGGCAGACGTGTATGCTTTAAAGAGTTGGAGACAATTTCTTTATGGATCCAAATGTGAGTTGTCAACAGATCATAAAAGTCTGAAGTATTTCTTCACCCAAAATGAGTTAAATATGAGACAGAAAAGATGGTTAGAGTTGATCAAGGATTATGAACTGACGATCAACTATACACCCGGTAAAGCTAATGTAGTAGTAGATGCTTTAATCAGAAAAAGTACTGATAATCGACCTACGGAATGGGAAATTCCAAAGGAACTTCGGAAAGAGTTAGAGGAAGCTCAGATTTTGCTCATTCAAGGTGATACAATGGGAAGTGTAGCAACCTTGAGGTTCATGGATGAGATGTACTCAGATTTGAAATACGAGATCATCCAAAAGCAAGGAGATGACCCATTCATCCAAGAAGAACTCAAGAGGATCGACGAAGGAAGACCATCAGAATTCCATGTTGGAGAGTTTGATTCTTTATATTTCTAGAAACGGATCTATATACCAGATGATCCAGAAGTAAAGGCCATCATACTAAAAGAAGCACATGAAACACCTTATTCAATACATCCAGGAAGTACCAAGATGTACATGGACTTGAAAGAAATGTTTTGGTGGAACAATATGAAATGAGAGATAGCCAAGTATGTCTCGGAATGTCACACATGTCAACGGGTCAAAGCAGAACATCAGAGTCCTGCTGGACTACTTAAACCCTTGGATATTCCAGAGTGGAAATGGGATGAAATTGGAATGGATTTTTTTACTGGTTTACCTATGACCAGTAAGAAAAAGGATATGATATGGGTAATTGTTGATAGACTTACCAAAAGTGCTCATTTTCTAGCGGTGAATCAGAAGGACACTTCTGAGAAGCTTGTGGACATATATGTCAAGGAAATCGTTAGCAAGCATAGAGTACCAAAGAAGATAGTCTCGGATAGAGGTTCGATCTTCACGTCAGCACTTTGGAAACAAATCCAAGAAGCTTTAGGATCCAAGTTAGATTTCAGCATAGCTTATCACCGACAAACCGGAGGACAGACAGAAAGAACCAATCAAATATTGGAAGATATGCTTAGGGCTTGTGCTATATAGGTGACGAGGGATCACCTCGCCAATGCCTACGTATTGTAGACTTGGGTTTCGGGAGAGAGCGACGATGGAGATTCCGGGAGCGAGATTAGGCAGAGCTAGTTCCTGGATTGAGAGAGTTCTGCAGTTTTTGGCGCGGACAAGCACTTTGAGTCTTTTGTGGACCTTTGTTGTATAGCATCGAGAAGAGAGTGTGCTTTCTATCTAGTTTTAGAGTTCAAACCTAGCTGTTACCCTTGTATGGTTAATAGGAAGGAATGCTCTTTTCAGCCAAAGACTACTAATTTCTCATTTATTAAATTGGAAAAAGGCGGGTGTGATGAAGTTGGGAGGAGGGGGCAAGGTTCCCGACGTACCCAGCTTCGGGTCCCCTCGGTGGAGGATCCCTACGTGCTGCTAGCAATCCACTATATGATCATAAGTATCTTTACAGGGGTGCCACAGTAGTGGGGCTATGTTGTCTATCTGTTGGCCTCCTCTATTGGGTGCCCTAGCTAGCTTTATCTATGCAACCAGCTTAGGGTTTTACAAGAGTCCTAGTCGGCTACTTCTTCAGGTTGCCTTGTTGGGCCTTCTCCATATTGGGCCGAGCCGATCCAGGTATACCAATAATGAGTACCCGAAGGGTATACCCATGTCAGTAGCCCCCGAGTGTCTAGGGAAGTCGAAGACTTGCGTAGAGACTCCAAGCATAATCATCTCCGAAGTCGAAGAAAATACAAGGCGACGTCCATGTCGTAGATCATGTGTAGCGTAGATGATGTCGATGATTCTTGGAACTATTTTTCTATCGGGTGCGCGACAGCGCTCCCGATGGGAGTAGCCCCCGAGTCTACGGGTAAGTGCTTGCACTTGGGCATAGACTCAAGTTGTACTACTCGATGAAGAACTTAACTATATTTCTGGAGGACTTGATGAAATCCATGGGCTCCCGATGGGAGTAGGCTCCACTCAAATCGTAGAATCGAGTTGAGTCTACAAAGCTTGATTGTCGTAGATGCTGTCGAAGATATTTTTCTATCGGGTGCGCAACCAGCGCTCCCGATGGGAGTAGCCCCCGAGGCTACAGCCAAGTGTTTGCACATGGGTGTAGGCTTAACTTGCTTTCAATCGACTCCACAATTTTTCCTCTTTCTTGTATCTTATTGAGAGGGTGAACAATGCTCTTTGATAAGAGTAGCCCCCGAGCCTATGGGCAGGTGCTTGCACCTGGGCATAGACTCAAGTTGTACTACTCAATAACGAACTTAACCATATTTCTGGGCGCAACCCCTCTTTTTATCAACTCCAGGTCGTTGCTATTTATGTTGTTCAAGGATAATGGTAAATGGGGCTGGTTCATCTGATGGATCAGGTACCAGTTAACTGCTCTTGTGGCAATCCCGCAAGAACCTACTTCAAGATCACGTCCCTAGACATGATCTCGGGACCTGGCGTAATTCGTCACGTGCCGCTTAAGGACTTACCATGATCCGAATTCCAGTAATGTTATCGGGTCCACAGCGCGTCCGCCGGGATATTTCTTCACATCTGTTGATGTGGAAAAAAGTAGCAGAGCGCAGTCTTTGGCGATGCCACGCCACACAGGACAGATCCCGGGGTCTTACCTTCACAGAGTTTTGCGGCATTTAGAGATTATTCGCGACTTTGGCGCTCTGAGAATTTTTTGTCAAGTGCTTTGTTCGGCTGATGCAATGACCCATTTTGCGGGTTCTTCTATTTTTCTCTCGGGCTTGATGAGACATCTGAATATATTGGTTATTCTATATTGTCGGGTACATCACCGATGCTCTTGCTCGGAACAATATGACGAGTCAATGAACCCGAAGATTTGTCCACCTTTTTTTTTGGGTTCCTCCTTGATGAAAATTTCGTCGAGTTCCTCCTTCAGGAAAATTTCTTCGGGTCCTCTTTGAGGACAATTCTTTGGGTCCTCCTTGAGGACAATTCTTTGGGTCCTCTTTGAAGATAATTCTTCGAGACCTCCTTGAGGATAATTCTTCGAGACCTCCTTGAGGATAATTCTTCGGGACCTCCTTGAAGATAATTTGACCTCCTTGAAGATAATTCTTTGGGACCTCCTTGAAGATAATTCTTCGGGTCCTGTTCTTTCTTGAAGATAATTTCGTCGAGTTCGCCCTGTAGAAAATTTTGTCGGGTTCTCTCTTATATACTTTGAATTTTGCTTTCTCCTGCACAAATAAACAAACTTTTTCTATCCTTTCCTTGACTCTCTTTTTCGAATGCGGTGTCAGATGCTCAGATTCGATGATATGTAAAGTGAATATATGCCGCGCAACCCCCAACTTTCAGGTGCGACGAAAGTAAACGATAATCAACTTTGTGCAAAATAAAAGAACACTTAGCTTTTTGGACACGACGAAGTCGATGCATGATGAAGTCTTCGAGTGTAGATAAGAAATCTAGCCAAAGTAGAAACCACCAAATAGCAAAAGTGGATGCCGCGAAATTGTTGATGAAGAAATAGCTGAGTCCCCGAGCGTTGCTGAGGTGGTGTCATGATTGTTGTGTCGCAGTCGTGACCCGAGGCAAAATCGTTGTCGAGCCCCCGAGCGTTAGGCGTGACGTCGAAATAAGTTGATGGAGTCGCGGCGTCATATTTGGTGAAGCCATTTAAGATGAAGCCATTGACAATAATATACGAAGATGAATCCCAGATGTAGTATTTTAGATAAATCCATATTGAAGATGCCATTAAATATAGAGCATATATTGAAGATAAATCCGTCGATATCATAGAGGATGAATTCATTGGCCCGAAGAATCCAGTAATAATCATAGAAGATGAATCCGCTGATAACATAGAGGACGAATCCATTGACCCGAATAATTCAGTAATAACCATAGAAGATGAATCCATTGACCCGGAAACATATCGGGTCATATTGCATAAGGGAACCAATAATAACCCAAAGAAAACCAATCCAGTAATCCGAAGAAAATAAATCCACTGAGCCGAAAAAGATCAAGCCACTAAGTCGAAGAAAATAATTTCACTAAGCCGGAGAAGATATATCCAGAGCCGAATAAAAGAAATTTACCAAACAACCGAGTATATTTGTGATAACGAAGTAATGGCGCAGCCCCAGTGTTTGGGTGAATTTACTGTAATAATGTAATGGCGCAGTCCCCGAGTATTCGGGTGTGGTGAAAGTAAATAAATAATTGAATTTTGGAGGAAAAGAAAAACTTAGCTTTTTATCGGGTGCGGCGAAGCCGATGTGGATGCAATTCGTGCCTCGGATGCAGTCTGTAGTTGCGCGGCGCGTGATCGAAAATAGTAGATGTGGCCGATATAGTTGATAAAGGGGACACAGTCGATCCGGCGGATCCGCAACAGGTGAGCACCCGAGGGTGTTGAGTTCGCGGGAGAAAAGTCCCCGAGTGTGGCGACTGTGTGCGGCGAATACACGACGTCGAATGCGTGATAACGATTAAAGTGTATGAATCTAATCTCTGCACAGAAAAATAAACAAATCCGAGAAAAATACAAATATATTTGCTTGCAGTAAAAACAGACAGTTTAACAGTAATCGGAGAGATAGCACCTGATTTTGTGAATTTCCTAAGTGGTTAAGTTATGCACAACTCAAACAACCATGGTGACCAGGTTTATTTATTGATCGATCGATCAATACGCCCGACCCTTCTCCGCTCTTCTTTCTTTTTCCAACTACACTACACCTAACTAAAGGTGTTGCTACCTGTTCTCATCTGGATCGTTTCAACTAAGTAAACATGTACGTAGTCAAATTTAGTATTTGCTTCCATGCGACCACGTGACCCAGCAACTAATCAATCTACACATGTACGCTACATCTGCGCATACATAGTACTACTATGCATGTTCAACCGAACGCTTTTGATTTATAACACTACTTGTTAGATCTGGCTAGAGGATAGATTCAAGAACTATTGATGGCTACTGATGGATACGCATGGAATCGGTAAAATATGGTACTGTATCACGTACCTGTTGATCATGATCGAGCCTGCCACCACGGATTCCGGAGTCAGTAAGATATAGTATTGTATTACGTACCTACCGATCGCGATGGAGCCTGCCACGATGGATTCCATCCATGGCCGCCGTTTTCTCAATTGTGACGTTCTTCTGGCGGCGCTGCTTTTGGCCACCTGGTCTGAGCTTTTTTTTTTACCGGGGTTTTTTCTTTGACGCGACGAAGACGAACAAGATTGCTAACACGCTCTCGATGATTTTCCTCTCTGATCTGATCTGAACATTGTTGATGATGAACTCGATGGATCCCGCCCGGATAACGAAATCCAGTCGTCGCGATCCCCACAGACGGCGCCAATTGACGAACAAGATTACTATTGCAATCCACTATATAATCAAGATACTTAGTCAGAACAGAGGAACAACTTTTGAGCTAGAACTACCTAAACAGTTGAGTTTGATTCACAATGTATTTCACGTGCCTCAACTCATAAAGTGTTTAAAAACACCCGATGATCCCGTGTCACACGAGTAATTAGAACTACAATCAGACCTAACCTATGTCGAAAGACCGGAGAAGATATTGAAAGTGCATTGGAAGAAGTTACAGAACAGGGCGATCAAATACTGCAAGATTCAATGGCAACATCATCCTGAACGGGAAGCAACTTGGGAGAAGGAGGACTATCTCAGGAAATCCAACCCTGAGCTATTCAGGTACCTCAACCTTAACTTCGGGACGAAGTTTCTGTTAAGGGGGAGAGGCTGTAATAACCCACAACATAGGAACATCGAAGGTTAGATTAGAAATGGGATGTGCATTTCATTGCAAAACGGTGGAAATTTTCGCGCCTTATTGCAACTAAACCTATGAGGGATCGAGGTTCTCTCTCAACTGCAATTAGGGTTAGGCATCGAGAGATTAAGAAGTTTGACATGATCTCTTTTGTATCTTGTTGATTTGGGAGTGATTTGATTTGACAAGTCGTATTGAATATAAAAACCTAAAGAGTAAATGATAATCAATATAGAATTTGAATTATGAAATTAGAATTCAAATGCATATCATATTTCAAACACATCTCATAAATACAAGTCAATTTGAATTTCAAATTGAAATATGATTATACCAATATTTATAAGTGAATAATACAAATACAAATAAGCTCATAAACAAAACTTGAGCTTTATTGATAACACACACACATACAATGTCTTTACATTATTCTTTATTACAAGAATTGGAGAAACAAGTAAATAAAACAAAATGAAGATTACAATAATTGATCCTAGACTAAACCCTACAACTAATGCTTTGGAAGTCTTGATCTTGTGGTCATATTCACCTTCAAAACCTGCAAAAGTAGAAAGATTGCTAAATAGGGGGGTTAGTAAAGCAAAACAACACTAGCCAAGGATGAACCAAGTGTCAAGGACACTTGTGTGTGTCCAAACCAGAGAACAAGTGTCATGGACACTTGTGCTTGTCCAAAATACTGGAAAGCATAGGATAGGATCACAGCAGACTAAAACTGAGCAGGCACAGGGGCTCAAGTTTCACCAAAGGAGCACACAGCTCATGGTTGTTGTGCAAGCAAAAGCAATGCAAGGCATAGCCTAGTCATCAGGCCAAGCTAAGCTTGTGTGGCATGGCCAGAGAAGAAGTACCAGCAGCATTAATAGGGTAGAAACCCTAGAAATGATGCACAGTCGACCAGATATATAAGCATTCACAGGTAACCAGTGAAGAACAACAAGTGTTCATCACCTGTTCTTGCTCAAGAACAACACCAACCATCACAGAAACCAACCAGTCATCCAAAACCACCAATCAATCAACCAGAAACCATGATAACCTAGGGAGGAGATCAACCAGAAGCTAGGAGGAGAAGGGCTGTGATCATAAAACCATCCAGAAGCACTGCATCAGCCAAATATTTTTTACTAGGAGCTGGAACAAGGTATATCAAGTTCCTGGAGATGATCCTTTGGATCAAATCCATTATTTATGCATGACATAAGGCATAAGATTGAGCAGATGCTCAAGGGGTGATCATCACTTGGTATTACCAAGGATCACTGGCAGAAACAAAGGAAGCCATAGCACCTAAACCATCCATACACAATCTCTGTGCATATAAACCTAGAACACATGCACAGATGTGCACACAAGCAAGCACAAATGCACAGACAACACCGGTGGATGATTACATGAGAGAAATAGCTACCAAAGACCACCCAATGAAACCCTAGATAATTAAACCATCAGAAACCCTAGAATTTCTTCATAAGCAAGCATAATGGCTTTCATATGAACTATGATTCCCTATTATGTAAGCAGAGATAAGCAGCCAACAAGATTAAGCCAAGTGTGTGAGCAACCAGTCAGTAACAAGGCTACTGAGGTCACAACAAACACAAATCCATCAATTTACCAACATCAGATAAGCCATCACTATCCAGTAATGGATTCAGACTTTATTTATTTCCAAAGTATCCATGGAAATATCAAATCATGCATAGCAAAACACTTAAGCATCACTGCATAAGCAGTTCATCGGTAATCCATTCATCCAGGAAGTATTACATAACAAATTCATGCATGAATTATGTCAAGGCATCACTGTAAAGCAACAACAACGCATATTCAGATGCATAAGCATCAGTAGCATGCATCAGTAAGGACAACATCTAGCAATTCATCCATATAGCAAGAAATTAACCAGTAAGTAAGCCACTAGCAGATATTTGCTCAAGGAGAGTAAGCATAAGACCAAACAGAGCATCACAGACAAGCCAGGATCCAAGAAGTGGATCAACTGAAGCCTGTACAAGCCATAGGTGAGCATCACTGATAGCACAAGTGTCAGTAGTGCAAACCTAGGACAATTACAAGTCCAATAAGCATAGGATTAAGCCAAGAAGCATAGGATAGCATCAATAAGCTTAGGAGTATCATGGCATGCACATCAGCTTAGCATAAGCAATAGCACAGCAGCATCACTGACACCGCAAGTGGCAGTGAAGCAAACCTAGGCCAATAACAATTCATTGAGCATATGAATCAACCAGTAAACCCATGAGCAAGTCAGTAAGCATATGAGAAAGACCATGAGTCAATTACACAATGACCAGTGACCATTTGCAAAGCATATCGGGATGAATCAATGGATTTAGCATAGCACAGTAAGACAGTACGCATAGGAATGGCATCAGTAGGATTAGGGTAAAGCAAAGCATGCGCAGCAGCACCTTAGTACATCACAGCAGCACAACACAGGCGAGCAAGAATAGTAGCGGAGCAAGACAGTAGCACAGCAACAACATACGCAGTAGAGCTAGATGCATAGATCGAGAAGGAGGAGAAGAGGAGGTAGCCGAGGAGAGGGTTACCTGGCGAAGGACGAAGCGGCGGCCATGGTAGCATGGTGGCACGGCCAACCACGGCGACGCCAGACCGTGGCCAAGCCAGGCCAAGCCTCGCACAACACTAGAGAGGGAGGCGAGCATCCAGGGTTGGCGAGAAACCCTAGATCGCTGGAGATCGCCACCAGTTCATCGGCGCCCGTGAGCAGCACCCACGCGCTCAAGCCGCCGAGGACGCAAGCGATGAATCGAGACGGATGAATAGACGCGCCGTCACGCGGTGATTCATCTGCGCACCACGGCGAGACCTAGCTCGGTCGGAGGTGGCCGGAGCAGGCAGCGACAATGGTGGCGGCGACGTCGCCATTGAATCACCTAGGGTTAGGGTTTCGGGAGAGAACGCGAGCGTGAGCGACGAGTGGGTCGACGCGGTTCAGTTCGACGAGTGGGCCGGCCCAATTAGGGCAGGGGCATTTCTGTCTTTTTAATTTTTTTATCTCCTGAAATTCTACCAAATAAAAATAAATGAAAAATACCTCTAAAAATTCAAGAAAAATAGGATTAATAAATAACAAATTATTCTTAACAAGAATAAAATAAGAAATGGAATTTGTTATACAATTTCAAAATTTGAAATTTTTGAATTCAAATTTAAATCCAATTTTTAAATTACAATTTTCCCTAGATTTAAAAATCAAGGAAAATTCAAAAAGGGAATTCTATTATTCCAAATTAATTCTTTCAAAAGTAAAGATTTTTCAGAAAGAGGGAAAATCTTAAAACTCCAAAATTCATGAATAATTCCCAAATATGGGAAAACCCTAATTTTCAAATTCTTTATTTGAAAAAAATATTTTCCAATGGAAAATATCAACTATATTTTAATCTTTTCTTATTAGAAAATAAAACATATTAAAGTACTTAATTATTCATAAAGTACCGCCAAAGGCTCCAATCCCGAACTCAAACCCGAAATTTGTAATAACTTGTCGGGGTAAGGGACGCAACATAAAATAATACATCCATACATGCATCATTTGGATCTTATAACATTGTCTTTACCGGACAATGATGCTTCTTTACAGAACCCGAGGTTCAGGTTCAATCCAACACTTCGAACTGCATTATCTCGCAGTCACCAGGCAAGTTCACTCTTGCTCATGTCACTTTGATTATTTTCTATCAATTTACCGCAAAAGTACTATACTTATCATTCTTGCATTGAAAAGCAAAATGTTACTTTTCCAATTATGAATATGACTATGTGGTGGGCAATGGAACCATGGTATGTGTTGATATGGTGGAGTTTCCATTGCAAGGGTTCTATTAATCTAGGACTAATCACCAATGTTGTCTAGTGATTCTAGCACCGTAGAATTCGCGTTAACCATAAGATCTATAATGGCTCTAGGGAAGTCAGCTGTATCTTTTCCCTCTTACATATCAACGGACCTGGTGGAGCCTGACTGGGTGTTGGGATAACACTGCAGTAGGTTGGGAAATCCTTTAAAATCCCCATCCGTGTGGATGAAAGGCTCTATCGTCTATGAGAGATTGTCCGACGTACATCGAGGGTAAAGCCGTATGATCGGGAGATGTCTACCGGGGATGTAGGGTGGACAAAAGGGTGGGTATGCAAGGTCGCGGAGAAGGCAGTGATTGACTTGGATCTTACACCTGGCCCCACACCAAGGAAGTGTGGACGAGAAACGTGTCTCGGTTGGTATCAAGGATAAGTTCTCTTATGGGAAAAGTAACGCACCTCTGCAGAGGGTATCAAACTGTGGCAGTCACTCCTTGTTCCGGGAAGGGAACTACGAACGTGGCAGGAAAGGAAGTCCATGAAGTTCTGTTCAACCTGTGAAGACTGGCAGGCATAGTTTTCTGAAGAAAATAAACCTTTTGATGAAATGTTTGCGAAACATGCATTGAGCGGAGATTTCCTGATCAATGGTTGTAGCTAGTGCATTAAACACATTTTTTTCCTTTTGAGCTTGTTGAGTACCTCTGTACTCACTTTCTTTCGACACCTTTGCTAGTGCATCAAACACATTTTTCCTTTTGAGCTTGCTGAGTACCTCTGTACTCACTTCCTTTCGACACCCTTACTAGACTGTGATAATGAAGTGGAGGCCACTGGCGGAGCACCGGAAGGCTACTACGAGCTGGTTTATGAAGAACCTGATCTGTCCGGAGTAGTGAAAGGCGTGGACTATGGGATAGTCTACGGGCCCGACAACAATGAAGAGGAGGAGTAGTGACATACCCTAGTAGCATAGAGCCGAGCAGCGTAGAAACTTACCTAATTAAGTTGCTGAGCTCATTTACTACTTCTGCTGGTTTGCAATGAACTTAAGTAGTTTCTTAGGGTGTTCTCATCGGACCTGTGAGAATACCAACTTGTTATGGCTGTGATTGTAATATAATCTCGAGTGTTATGACCTGCAATGTTTCTGTTGTACCACTCTGAGGGATGTGATAGTTGTGAAGAAGTCCCTTCATGAAGATAATATCAACGACTTGTATACTACAACATGCAGTGGTATGCTGGGTCACGCACTTGCCCACCTTAATAGCTATACTTAATGGAAGAAATCAAAATGGCATGCTGATTGGTGGAGTCGTACCGGAAAACGAGACTTAACTTAGCCAATAGTTTTGCACCTTGGTCGCGGTGCTATTCCTATTAAGCCCATAATACCGGACCGGAGAAAGTATGTACAATAGTTAACCAGAAAACCAAAACTGATCATGGGTGCATATGCACCCTATATGTATAACACATATTTCAAAAAGTAAAAAATTAGGAACAAAAATTTAGCATGTAGAGGGACACGTTCTATGAGTACACGTAAAGTTTCACGTAAAACCGACAATTTTTGTACCCTATGTAAAAAAGACAAATAATGTCTCGAGAAATAGACTATTTTAACACCAAAAATTTGTCTTTTTAGTACAAGACACAAAACATATCGGTTTTTTCTGAAACAACTTTGTGAATATGTAACATGTCAAGATATACACGAGACATTTTTGTTTGTATTTTTTTGAAATTTAGAAATATATTTAATATGCATTTCAAATAAAGAGTGCATATGCACCCAGGTGTATGAAAATGTACTACTTTACTATTATGTGTCCACCATACACTCTCACAAAGTGTATAAGGGCACATGCTAGACCTAGCTCTTGCATGAGAATTTTCATAATATACATGTATGCATGGGATTGGACTAGCAATGGATTTTTCCCATGACTGTGCAAGAGTTATATTATCTTAGTTAAGGTAGAACAGCGATCTCTTTCCTTATTTAATATAGTGCAACATAAGCAAAATACTTAGGAGACTGCGCTAAGAGACACTTTTCTTCTCTCCCCAACTAAGCAAATATATACTATTTTAATCCTCATAGATGCTTAAATCACTCTATTAGATTTCCTAGTAAGCATTTTAATCCTCATAGTACTTCCTCTAATGGCCTACCTATCCACTCACCACTTCTAGTATGTCTACCCGTTGATTCTTGCCCTTTCAAAGAGGGTGTGGCTGTTCAGTCAAGTATATTTTCCGTTTTCAAGCTAGCTTGGCCAGGAGCTACGGAAGGCGGTGTTTTAGCTCATAAATAACTATACTATAGGAAAATTTAATTTTTTAAAATATTAAAGAAATCCAAATAAAATTGAGCGTGTATAGCCAGACATACTATCCCTGTACGCAAGTTTTCGGGAGAAAAAATATATTTCACGTAAACTATGTAAAAACTAAAAGAAAGTATTCTACTAAAAGTTATGTCGAAGCATCAATTTTTTTCTTTTTTACATAGGATATAATAAAAAATCCTATAAACTTGCTTGCAAACATAGAATGTGTAGATGTAAGCTTACATTTTAAAATGTGTTTTACCACACTATATCCGTATGCTGATATGGGCCACCACCGAGCCCAATTATTACTTTGAAGTTATGTTTCAACGCCTTTTATGTAGTTTGCCAATGCACAATCATCTCACGGCAGTGTTGACTCGTGAGACACTACAGGGATCAGTCAAGATGTCGATGGCAAGAAGCCAAAAAATATTTTTCTTTTTAATTTTTTTAATAATTTAATCTCTAAGCATACTTAATATTAAATCGAATTACTTTATTAAAAGTCAAAATTTCCACTCTGTCAACCATCATTAAACTGCTTCCATCCCAGCATGTTTAGCTCCTTCTTTCATCGAGATGAGCTTTTTACAGAGAAGTTATACTTTGCTAACAATAATATCCTAACCCCTGGACCATGACATCACATTTATTTATTATTTGAATTTCAAAAAACTATTTGAGTAAAAAACAATGAATAAGCAATAATGATCTTGAATTTAAATAACAATAAACAGAATTTTTCTTTTAAAACAATAATTTCACTAAAATCTAAAATCTGA
Source organism: Lolium rigidum (assembly GCF_022539505.1). Taxonomy (NCBI): domain Eukaryota; kingdom Viridiplantae; phylum Streptophyta; class Magnoliopsida; order Poales; family Poaceae; genus Lolium; species Lolium rigidum. The sequence continues at coordinate 155,887,379 of NC_061511.1, forward strand.
AAAAAAAATCCTATTTCCTTTTTGATTTTGTGGGAATCTAAAAAATCGGTAAACGATCGTAGGCGCTTGAAGTCGGAGGTAAATTTTCTGTAGATATATTTTTATATAAAATACCTTTTCATCAAAGGTCGTATGTAACCCGAAAAACAATTTTACCGAAACATGATGTCATTTTGCATAATATATCGGAATTCATGTTTCTTAATTTTACTAACAACTAGAACACATAATACATGGCCATCTAAAAAAATCTATTTTTAAAAATTTCTAACAATCTTTTATATCTTTTAAAAAATTAAAAAGGCGGTTGAAGCCGTCGCTTCGCCTTCATGGCGAAGACTCCTGGGGCCACACATCTCAAACTACGTCAATGGCCTTTTCTGTTCCGACAGTTACCGTCAACATAGAGTGCCGTACGCATCGACTAATCTGTGCCGGCGGCCTCTTTGCTGGGCGGCCCGGTTCAAGCCCTACGCCGATGGCCTTGATAAAAAAATCGTCGGCGTATAATCTGTTGTCGGCACTTTGACGGACTCCTGTAATGAGATGATGGATACCCTGTTGGACGGAGAGCGTGACCAGGGACCTGTAGCTCGCGAGCACGGAGCAGCACGGGAGACTGGCTTTTCAGAATCTGGGTGCATGTGAACCCACTTTTTCAAAACTGTGTTTGTGATGTAAAAACATGTTTTAAAAATCGAAACACAAAATGAATGCAAAGGTGATCTCAAACATGTGCTCTGGATATGAGTTTCGTGAGAAAAAAAACTTTTTATTTTGCCTCGGCAAAAAAGTAAAATTTTGCAAGGCTATATAGCAGTATATATGTGAGGTATTTTGTTTTTTTAGATTCTGAAATAAAAAAGTGGTTTCTCCGTGAAAATTTTCTACGCACACATGTAACATGCATACGTACCCCGTTGTTTTTATTTCAAAAAATTTTAACATTTGAAGAATGCATTTCCCACGTGGATTCACGTGCAGGTGCAGGTTCAACTGGGACTTTTCCAGCAGCACGGCCGCAAACATCCAACGTCCCTGTTAGAGCATCTCTAACAGGAACGCTATCTCGCCCCCATGCTACAAAAACCGTCGGTATGCAATGCGCGAAGACGAATTTGCTCCCCCAGCATGCGTGCTATCCGCGATGGCGCATCAATTTTTTTTAGTGCGCACTATGTTTTGTTCTATCCGGGACGCCATATGTGACACGTCGGCTGCAGCGCGCGATGCTCCAACGGCTAGAAAATTCACCCCGCGCCCTCCATTTCCACTCCCGCACTGCTGCCGCCCGATTTCGCCGGTGCCAGTCAATTTCACCGCCGCCCCCACTCGAGTTCGCCGTTGCACCGTAGATCCGCCTCCCCCATGCCTCCGCCCGGCAGTTTCGACCGCTCCGTTGCGCTGTACCGAGCCACCGCCGCTACCGACTGGTACAAGGCCAACGCTTCCGACGACACTTCGCCTTCCTCCTCTTGCTAGCGGCACGCTCAAGCGGCGTCCATGTCGTCGTCAAGCTTACTTTCAACATGGCGTGGCCAAGATGCTCGTCGGTTTGCTCGCAAGGTATGGACCTCCACTGGCCGCCAATATTTTCTCGAATTTGTTGCTACAAGCTAGTAGTGAAGTCATTTCATACGTATACTGTAGAGTTCATCATACGATTCATCGGACGATGAGTACGACGATGCATAGTTGTGTGTGATTGTTGTTTCCGCCGACCGTGCGTGCTGTATTTTGGAGCATCCGGTGGAGGAACGTTTTTTGCGCCCGCGCTTCAGTTTAGCGATTCCGGTGAGAAAAAATACAGCGTAGCGCGCGGTATACTTTTGCAACGTGATCGGAGCGATTTTTACAACGCCGAAATATAGCGTGCTTATTGGAGATGCTCTTAGAGCATCTCCAGTCGCGTCCCCCAAAGCTATTTGGGGCGCACCGGACAAAAAACGCTTCCATCCGCGTCCCCCAAACCCGTTTTTTGTCCGGCACGCCCCCCGATACGGTGTCCGGCGCCCCGAGCCCGTCCCTGCCCCACAGGGGACGCACCGGGGATGCCGGACACAACGAAAAGCGAGGCAAAGCGACGCGGGCCCGACGCGTCAGTGGAACAATAAATTTTAACCTAACCATCGCCTACCTCGCGACGGAAGTTATTGGCGTGCAGCGATGGTGCAGTTCCCGCAGAGGCGCAGCGATGGTGTAGTTCCCGCAGAGGTGCAGCGACGCATCTCGTCGCGCCTAGCTCTGCGTGCCACCGTTAATGAGCGTCACCGCTCCCCCGCCTCCCTCCGGCCTATAAAAAGGGTCGCCTCTCGTCATCCCTCTCACACACAAACCCTAGCGCCTCTCTCCCCAACCGTAGCCGCCACCATCTCAACAAGAGTCGACGCCATGGCTGGGAGAGGCGGAGGCCGAGCTCGTGGTCGTGGTCGTGGCTGTGGTAGAGCTGCACGCTCGCCGTGGCCTGCCACGCTGTCGTCTTCATCGTCGGAGATGGACGTGAAGGCGGGCGTGCTGTTCGAGTTCATCCTCGTCCTCAAGGGCGACCCACGCGGCATCCAGAGGCTGCCGGACTCCTTCGCCGAGTACGTCGCCGGCGACGGTCGGGCACGATGCATCTGCGGGAGGCTTCGTGCGGCTACTACCGGTGGATCGTCGACGTAATCTACGACGTGCGCGACAAGATGTACCTCCACATCGGCTGGAAGAAGTTCGCGCGCCACCACAGCCTCGAAGCCGGCTTCATCCTCCTGTTCTCCTACTTTGGCGACAGGGACATGAGCGTCAAGGTCTTCGACGAGACGCGCTGCCGCCGGGACTACCACGGCGACAACACCGACGAGGAGGACGACTGATGAAGAGTGTTGTTTCTTCGCATTGAATACGTGCACGGAGGTTTCTGGATGTTCGTCATCGGTAGAACCAACAAGGGCACCATCTCCCGCTGGATTTTCCAGTTTGGGTGACTGGGTGTGCCCTCGAGTGTTCTTTCTTAGCAGCGAACAAAGGAAACCTTCGATGCACGGCCTAGTGAGGTTTATTTTTTTGCAAAATTTTATATTTGTGTCCACCATGGTTCAAATGATGCATTAGTTTGTGAAAAACCATGTTCCAAATTGTGTCTTCGTGTAAACCATGTTCCCAATTATGTATTAGTTTGTGGAATATTACTTCTCTTTATTGAAATAAAAATGCAAAAAAAAGTATTTTAATATTTGGGCGCGGCGTTTGGGGACGTGGCTGGGAAGCGATGTCCCCCAAACGCGATACGAATGAAAGACGTCTTCCAAACGCTCGATTTCGACGCGGTTTGAGAATGATTTGGGGCAGTCCAGCAGCGACAAGCGATTTATGAACGGCCATGTGCGGCTGTGCCCAGGCTTGCCTAGTTGCCTGTGCCTCTTTGGGCACTGCGAGGCCGTGACCCAGGCCCGCTCTAGTCAGAACGTCCAGCACTAGTGAGAGGGAAACCAAGTAGACCATGGATTTGGCTAAGTCCATGACCATCAGCATGTCCTAGAGCCCATGAGGGAAAGCAGCAGCGGCAAACTACATAATCGATAAAAGGTCTCCCGGCTCATCAATGGTAGCCACCACACCCCGCCGGCAACAAACACAGCCCTCGTCGCTCCACAGCCGTCTCCTCCATCACCAGTGGCAATGGCGAACCGCCCCGGCGATGGCCACTTCCCTCCACCGCCGTCTCCTCCATTGACGAGCCGGCTGCGGCGTGCGGCACTCGAGGAGGCACTCGAGGAGGAGGCCCGCCGGCCGGCGTGAGGCGCAGCGAGGCGGCGGATCTTGCGGCGTTCTCCGCCCTCGCCTCCGCCGCCGAGGAGGCCGCGGCGGCAGCAGCGTGGCGGAGCGAGCAGGCGCGACACCGTTGCGGCGTTCGACGCCTCGACGGGACAAGAGGCGCGACGGCGCCGGTACCGGGAGGAGATGGAGCAGCGATGGGCCGACGAGCGCCGGCGCCGCCGCGATGAGCGGCGGCGCTGTTCCGTGAACGGCGTGACTCGATCGAGCGCCGGCGGCGTGAGTAGATCGAGCTCCAGCAGCAGGCGACGGCGGAGGAGCGTCGACAGCCGGGAGTCGGCGCCACGGCGCTATGGGGGAGGCGGGCGGAGCAGCTGGCGGCGGCCGACGCGCATGCGGCGGCGATGATGGAGGCGCCAACGCATGTGGAGGAGGAGGCGCCAATGGAGGAGGAGGCCGAGGCGGAGGAGACCGAGGTGGAGGACGACGACGACGACGACGACGAGTTCGACCGGTCCGACGACGACGCCCCGCACCCGACGAGACGGCCGATCGGCAACGCGCCCTCGTCGAGTCCTTCGAGTCGGAGAAGAAGCTCCAGGACGACGCCCGTGCCCGCGAAGAGGCGGAGATTCGTCGCGCCATCGAGCTCTCCCTCCCGCCGGCCCGGCAGAGGAGGGGCGGAGGAGGACTATCGGCGGGAGCGGCACCGTCCGGCCACCGCCGAACGCAAGGAGAGGGAGGCGCGCGCAGGAGGAGCTGCGGCGTAGGGAGAGGCGACGACGGGGCGGGGCCGTCGAACGCGCCGCCGGGCGGTCGTAGGCCTAGGTTTAGATGAAATCTAGCCGTTTTCATTCAAACTTTGTAATATATAATCAAAATTGAATGAAAACCTTTATTTTCCTGCACAAATATTCATTTGGGGGCGGCGTTTGGGGGACGCGGCTGGGGAGCGACGTCCCCCAAACGCGGCACGAGCAAAACACGTCCCCCAAACGCTCAATCCGGCGCGGTTTGGGGGACGGTTTGGGGGACGCGACTGGAGATGCTCTAATGCCTTCCTCCAGCACAGAAATTTCTCTGATATCAAAAGGAAAATGCAAAAATTTCTCCCGTATGTGGGTGTCACTGCCTTCTCCGACGGCCATGTATAAGGTTCAATATTTGTGTTTCTACATTTTACTTCTACATATCAACACATCTTCACAACATAACTTTGGTGTTTTTCTTTAATTTTTGAACATCATTTTATTTGTTTAGGTGTTCATCCTTATTTGCCCAACAAAATTCTGGTGACTAGGGGTCTGTAAATGGGGGGCATAAGGAGATACAGAAGAAACGAGGCTATGTTCTGTAAAAAAAAAGGAACGACCATTTGATTACAAAAGGGCGTAAAGTAGGATATTATCTGCAGTGTGTAAAAGTGCTTCTACGAATCAGACGGTCTGGATAATATCTGCTATCAATGTAGTTGTAATGTTTGTTTTTAGCAATCACACATTAGATCTGTCGTCGCCCTAAAAAAACGTTAGAACTCTTGTGAAAGTTATATTTGCTCCATGGTATGTTTATATTTTTCTTTAAAAATACTCGTCTTGCGGCGTGCCTAGGCTTCTACAAATTCCTGGATCCGCCGCAGGCCGCAAAGATTTTCATCTGCCTGTATGCGAACTCCTTTTCCAGGCAGATCCTTGGGCTAGCCTGCAGAAGAAGTACGTGGCCAGTGCTCAGAACCTTTCCATCCAGTTCATAGTTGTGGGAACGTCCTGTGGGGTTTTATGTCTGGTGTAGTTGTGAGGTTACATGAAAAGCTTTGAATTTGAAAGGGCTCTCTGGCTGAAACGAACATTTGTGACCGGAAAGTTGTTTTTGTGTCTGCGATCCGACCCAAATGGAGATATATTTGATGTTCGAAATGAGTGGGACCACTCAAGATGCCCGTATAACAACACGTAGCACATTATCCGTCCAGTTGGTTCACTTGGAATTTGTATGAGATCCCTTTGAAACACCGTCACTTGTATGAGTAGATGAGCTTCTCGAGATCTACTGTGATGGTTTTTGCCTGCATTTTTAGCCTTGCATGTGTATAGGCTTTTAGGTCTACTAGATGACCCGTTGCGCTATCGCGCAAATGGCAGAATCAAGCCAAAAATTTAAACCATAAGTTTTAGTATTAAGAATTACCTCGAAATTTAACTGCTTTAGTATCTTGTAGACACACCATTCCATCGAGACAAACCATTCCATCGAGGGTGCTGGAGTAAGATATGATAATTTAGTATGATTTCACACTATTTCCTTCAGTTTTTATGATTTTGTATAAAATTATGGTTATTATACCCAAAAGAGGTAGCATCATAAAAAACATAAAAGGACAATTACTGATTCTAAGAAGAATGTTTCTACTTTTGTGAGTAGCAAGACAGAAAAAGTTTGGTTCGAGATTTTGTGCCCCTTTACTGATACCACGGGAACCAGAAACTATTACAAATGTTTGCCTTCGTAAACAATTTCTTGGCTGATACCGTCCATCCACATCACGATTTGCGTTGACGGTCCAATATCTTTCCCTTAACCTATTTCCCTAACCTTCACACTTGATCTGCTACACATCCCTTCATTGACTCCACTCCACATCTAATCCGTTGATCAAGTACCTCGCGGCCATCCACGCCATCAGTAATCCGAGCTGCTTGCCCTAAGATTTACCTAACTCTTGATAGAGGACAAAGCAGATTAAACATTTTAGAATCCTAAGACAATATGTTGTCATTTCAGAATCCTAACACAATACATTTAAATAGTGGGAAATCTTTAAAAAAAAAATCAGAAGTAACGATAATGCTATATGTTAGAAAGCTATGAATTCCATTAGAAAATAGAAATTACACTTTACAGATTAAGGTAAGGTAACTTCATGGTGTTAGCATCATAAAAATGCAATTTCACTTCATACGAACCTAACTTAAATGTCCATTTGAAAATACTACATCATGCATTAATTCAACTTCTCACAAGTAAAGAATTACAGAGATAATAAGAAAACAAAGATATCACGTATACGAAACTCCAAACCAACTATGGAAATTCCTTGCATTTGTCTCCTTTTCTTGAGACATAAAAGGCAATGCAAGTTGTTATCGGCCAAGATGATCATATGACTGCTAAAGTTCTAATGACAAAAGATATACCATGTGGCATAAAAACTTTATGTTTTACAGGGGGTATACGAGACTAACAAAAGCAGAATTGAGATAATATTGTAGCCATAAATTTTATCCATGTTAGTGTCTTTTATTAAGATCCATTGACTTTAAACCAAGAGGCATTAAACATTGAATGTGGGCACAGCAGCTCCCTGTTTTTGATACCCGAAGCTGGACCTAATGCAAAAAAGTATATTTTTTTCATTTTTGTGGGAAACAATAATTGTTCTTGCAATCTTAATCTGGTCATCTACTTCATATACTTGCATTAACAGGTATAATCCTACCCTAGATGAGCCATCAAGAAATCGAACCAGGACCCGATGTTATTTGAGAATAGAGGATCATCTTCAATAAACATTTTCACCTACGGTTGTGTTTTAGAGAATGGATGACCCGCTTGTGCCACTGGGACAAAAAGTAACTATGGTTGCTCCGTAGTTTGTCTGCCCATTAAATTCTAATTAATCTGCAAGGGTATTTAGAAATGTACCAACATATTAAGGTGCAAACCATGTGCAACGTTCTTGGCCTACCTGCAAAGTAAGTTCTTGCCTGAGTGTCGTGCCCTCATGTCGTGCTGCTCCGTGGCTCCCAACCATGGCCAACTGCTCGACACACTTCAGAATTGGCATTTATTAACTGGCATGTCAAGAATCAAATACATCCATACTCTTCTAATGCAGTCAAGCAGACAATGCAGATGCATGGTAGATATTAGCACAATACACACCTGGGTGACGCATCGGTATCATCTGGGGCTAAGGTGATAGGAGTTGGAGTGTTACATGGGCAATGTCCAACCAATGTTCATAGAAATTAACATATGCCTGTTGAAAAGAAGAGACGGAGCTAGCTAACATAATGCCAACAAAATCAGCACATTCATAAAGGAAAAAAGAGAGGCTGAAGTACATATACAAACCTGAGCAAGGAGGACGTACAGATGAGTTGATACTTTACAGGAGCAGCACGAACTGATATTTCGCTCACAATCAGATATGGATCTTGTCTCCAACAGCAAAGATAGTTTCAGTGGCTAAAGTTGGGAAACAAATTTGACCATATGGCTTACAAGAAGTGATCAAATTGTTTTTCTGGCAAACCTGCAATGCACCAAGAAATGATCAAATTGTTAGCAAACCCGGGAGAGGGAAACCACACTATTCCTAACTCCTTGAAGTGTGAATTTCCTGCGGTCATTTTCTAACAAAAACAAATCTCCAGGAGCTATCCAAGAAATGCTAAACGTGTGGCATTTTTTGAAAACATTGTGCTATGCACTTCTGACTAAATCACTTCAGTCATGCATTGTCCACTTTAAAACTGCAGGAGTGTTTACCTACATATATTTTTTCATTTAGATGGTAATATATTTGGATAATATATAAGAATAGACATATTTATAAACAACTCATTAAATAGATCCTTTGTTCTTACTCTTTGGTGACACCAACTATTTGAGTAACAAACTAAGAATGGGGCATGATGCAACGAAACTCACGTGAGATAATTTGACACACTTCTGCTGCAGCCAGAGACAAGCTTCAAAGCTTCCAATGCACTACATGGCTGGATGATATTGTTGACGACACCCTGTAATCAGGAATACACATGTCATGCACCCATGCCCTCTTAAATTAAAACATTATGCTTCTTGATTCCAAGATTTATACGGCTGAACATAATAAAATCGTACTTAGACATCATGATAACTGAGAACCCGAAGTAGGGCGCTAAGGACACCGGCAGATCAGATCACCGGCACAACAAATATTAGGATGCCTCCATATTCTACTAAATATGAAAATGTTCATTCTGAAGTACCTAATATCACATCAAGATACTTTCTAAGTCATGTAATTCCCATTAAGTAGTGATGTTTTTTTAAATTCCTATTTTGTAGGTGGATATAATAAGACCAAAGCACCAACAGGGTATAATAATTCCTATTACATCTTAGTCCCGGAGAATAAACGGAGCAGAATATGTAACTCCAGAAATACCAAAAAATTCTACTATCTTTAAAACCTTTATTTGTGTAAATGGAAAAATAGACAAGAAAAGGATAGTACTATCTAAATAATGTGTCAAGATAATTATCTGTCATGATGAATCTTTTCATACCTCCATCTCCAAAGTTTCCATAATGGAATCACAAACCAATATTTTGGTCCTACAGGCTTTCGTGCTTACCAATGAATCTTCCAGGATCCATCTCCACACTTCATGCTCAAATCAGAAATCAAGATTGGAGAAACTGAAAAGGAAGCTAGATGTGAGTACTAATGGGAAAAGAAAAAAAAGACCACTCACAGGTGGAGGAGGTGAGGAGCAGGAGCTCACCTCGAGCAGACGTAGACGAGCAGATGAGGGGACTGCAGCGCACAGAGCTTGAAGATCAACCGATGGTGGAGCTTCCAGGCATGTGGAATAATCCTGATAAACCGACAGAAAGACATGAAAATAATTAATCTAGGCTAACTAAGACTGGAATGTACAAGTATTCGAACATAATCATAAAGTAATCAAGTAATTATGAATAAGAAAATCCTTAAAAATGCAGGTCTATGTAGAGTCCTCCCTCATCCTGAAACATCATAACCATGAATTAGGCATCTAGAACCTACATCACACGTACGAATCAGCAGAAGCAGCTCATGCTTGCAGGTCCGCCTCAGTTTGGCGGGTGGAAAAACGAAGATGGAGGCTCGCCTTCGATCTCCACAGTCAACGCCAGGGCTCGAAGCCGTGCAGCGGAGGTGTGTGGCCTCTCTCCCACATCGGTGTTAGAATCTACAGGCTACACCCCAAACCTTATAGGGAAAAAGAAAAGAAACCAAATCGGAGGAAGATATTGGAAAAAGGAACTCACGTGGGAAGATGCAGGAGGAAGGAGATGGTGATGTGCTCCGATTCGGCCACCGTCGTCGTCGTTGTCTCCAACTGGCCTCTCTCCCTTTCCCCATGGCCATCGTTGCTGATGTCCCCTTCATGAGCACCGCTTTCCCTAGTCCTCCAACCGTCGCCTGAATCTTCTCTTAAAACATGTTTAACAGATAAAAAGCATATAGCCACTTGGTATTACTATGATCGTCAAAGAATTACCCACTTTGTATCATTTGGCAAGAGGCAGAGGTACTACAATAAACAAATATGAACTAAATGAGTATGAAGTAGATGCGAACTACATGAGAAGTCCAGAACTATCAAATGAGCAACAAAATCCATCGATCAATGAGTTCGATCTTGCAGCAGCGAACAAACCATCGATCAATGAGAAATACAATTGGAACTGAATATGACCCAAGTTCTGAACTAATCTATTGTACACTGGCAATTGGCAAGTAATGCAGGTATAAAATATAAATGTGAATTCCTCAAATGCTAACAAAAGTTACTATTTACAAATTATACAGACAAGCAGAGACAAAGAAAAACAAGTTCACCCAATCAATTATAGATATATAAAAAAGTACATGATCCTTACTTAATTTCCAATATGTAATTTCTGCATGTTTAATAAGGCTATGGACACCGTGAGCCAGTTTAACAAATGCAAGAGGAGGATCTGTGATATAGCACATCGATGACCAGCACTGTTGTGCATACCCCAGAATGACTCGCGTGACCCTGAGCAGCGGTGGCATTCTGCACCATGTAGAATAATGACTACAACCAAGGAAAATATATAGCTTCTTGTCATTCCTTTATGTTTAAACACAACTATACATATATAACTAAAAACCGACATATACGAAAGGAATAATTTCAGTCGAGAGGAAGATCAGCTACTCTGGTAATAAAAACAGGTCACAGTGGTAAGCCACTTTACAAAAAAAATGAACAGATAAACCAGCGAAATAGAAACAAATGATGAAGAAACAATCAAGAGGTAAATATAACGATCTGGGTTCGCCCGTCACTAAAAGATGTTGGGTGGGTGGGTAGTTTAGCAAGGTTTAAGAGGATAATGGGCATGCTCATACATAATGGTGAAGAAACGTTAAGCTAACCATGGAGTAACATTCAGAACTGGGGAAAATTTACAGAAGAATGTTGAATAAAGAACAAAAGATGAGCGAAAAATGCAGACCTGGCTGTATAAGGAACAGGAGGAAAAAATATGAGCGGAGAATGAAAGGCCATGAAGTCTCGCACGACAAGGAAATGAAAGACAAAGTTTACTTGAGCAAACAAAAAGGCTGGAGTGAGAGAACACATAATACTTGGGGCGTGAAGGCCTCGCCTAAGAGCAACCAAGGGAAGCATTGAGAGGACAACCTGGAGCAAAACTAAAAACTGAAAAAACAGACAACCTGCATCGTCATAAGGAAAGAGATTACTTACCACAGGCAACGAGGGGAGCCCGAGGTTGCGCTGGCAGATAATGGAAGACGTGGCATCGAAGGGGCTTCACAGGGACAAGAAAGGAAAGCCAAATTTACCCACCCAAACTCTTGTAGAATACAACTAAAGCTGCATATATACGATTGTGCACATGATTTAGTGATATATCAAGTATTGAAGCCTGTGAGGAACAAAGTCAACAATTCAGCAATATTTTAAGTATGATTGATCCTAACAAGTACATAAAACGTATGGGATATGTACTGATTGGCTCAAAATTTTCATCAGTACAGATTGATTCTATCTAGTTTGCAGCTCCAATTTACCATATTTCACTTGACAAAGTAATTAATGAGCAAGGGGATATCGATCACCTGAAACACCACTTTTCTTCAGTTGCTCTGCTAGAGTTCCAAACCCCACTTTCCTCAACGAATACTGTGTGCAAAATGCAACTAATGAGTAACCGGAGTATGAGCTGTGCATTTATTCCAACATGTACGGACTATTTTGCTATTGAACGAAATACTATACACAAGAGACAACCTCTGGTACCTCATGGAGTGACAATGATGATAGTGCAATGCGAAACAGAGTAAATTTTGCACATGAGCATTTGCAGTGGCATCATATCTGGATAGATCTCTATATAACTTTTCCTCAACCATAAGGTACTGGAACTGCATGCTGGCAAATGGCATCATATCTGAAAAAGTAATAATCTATTTTAGTCAAATGGCTGCTCCGAAATTAAATTATTTTAAAAAATATGAACAAATGATTCAAATAGGCCAATATGAACCGTATAGCCACAACGACTCAATTCACCGATTCTATTCTCCCAAAAAAATCAAAGCCTTTCTGAGGTGCTGAAAGACGGCAAAGCAATCAAACACACAAGAGGCAATGGATATGCACAACGGCTGGAACAAGATTCAAGCAAGCTTAAACCACAACATCCCATGATTACAGATGCCACTCTTGTATACGCTTTAGCATTCTCTCTAATTAATACCAAAGATCACAAAACCATTCTTTGAAAAAAGCTACAGTGTAAAATAGGGCGCATTCCAGAAATTATAAATCATCAAAATTTACAAAACACAACTTTTAGGTATATACAAAATAAGCTTTGCATAACCTGGAGCTAAAATTAAAGACATCACAGCCCGGAAGCAATACACTTCCCATTGTACGCATAAGTAAGTATTAGGACGTAGCCACGTAGTACACGCCTGGCAACATTTTAATTTCTAAGAAATATATCATCACTTGCGATCACGCATAATGAAGATTTAAAATTTCCTGCAGCACGGCAGAAACAAGGGACAAATATTACAGTGTGCAATAGTAAAGCCACCATAATGAAAACAGGTTGCTTGTATTTCATTACTTTAGTAACTGAACCAATCCTAAACTCGCCATAATATTCTCCAGAGGGAAACTCTAGTTCATGTCACATATTGCATAGAAAATCATTTTGACATAAAAGGAATAACATTAAATGCAACTAAATAATAAGATTAATGCTCAAGCCACTCACCAATAGCTGTTTTCCATCCTTAAAAGCTGATTATGTAGCTTCTTTAGCCTGAAATCACCACATGTATCCCATTAGTCCTTACATCACACATGCAATTATTTCAGAATAAACAAAACCAAAGATACAAGCTACAGTGAGTACAAATGATAATTACACTGTTAGTCATCAGAGATAGAATTTATATATGTCGAGCTTCTCAGCCATAGAAGCCTGTGAGGGGAGACACTGCCGAGTGCTGACATAGTTAATTAACCCAAATTGTCTAACCTTTTTATGTGGGGAACCAAAATTATTTAACCAATCTGGTATTTTCATGGATTCTATCTAAACTAAAGTTTCAAGATACGGAGTATAGTATAGCGCTGAGTTACCGGGCACAGAACTCCGAACAACCTGTCAAGTGTCAACTCTTACAACAGATGCCCGCAATAGTAACTTTGCAGCACAGAGAGATGGATGTACATCTGCTGCACCAATATCCAAGGAGATGGGCGCTCGCCTCCAACCCTCCTAAATCCTTCATACAGAAAACGAAACAAATTCTCAGGAGTGTGGAGAGATCTAAATCGAGATCGCGCAGCTGCTCCGGCCAATCCAAGAGAATTTAACAGAGGCTCCGATACAGGCAATAAGCGGACATCAGATGGAAGAGGAGAAACTAACCTTGAACCCGGCTTTCAACGTCAGCATCACCCGCGCAAGAACGGCAGGCGGCCAACCCACATCAGGGGAGAGGGCATGGAAGGAAAATGCTGACCACCAAAACAAAGGAAGGAGATGGACGGCAAAGGGGGTATGGGAAGTAGCCCAGATTTTTCTACTCCGTAACTTACTTTTCCTCACATCACCTTCAGCCGTCGAGAGACGCCGCCGCCCCGCTTTTATCGGCTCACCGCGCCGCCGAGAATTGATTCCCATCGGCGGGACCCGCTCACGGGGACCACGGCGACCGGAAGGACGAGCGGCCGTCCGTGCTGCTCTGGAAGCTCGCCTTGCGACATCGCGCTGAAGCTGGACGTTCCCCCTCCGCCGTGCTACCGCCGCCGCCGCGTCGGGCGGTCAACCTGCTGATGCCGCTGCAGGGCGCGGTTGGCGGCTGCGAGAGGTCGAGAGCAGCGATGGAGGAGGCGCGGAGCGACGGAAGGGGATTGGGGATAGGGTTTTCACCGAACCACCAAAATATCTGGAAAATGAAATGACAAAAGAAATGCGAACGAGCGGCGGCTTCTTCGATGCGGGCGCGGCCGCCGCCGCGTGCTTCCGTGGGCTGCTGAGGCGCGACGGCGGCTGCTCGGGGTCGCCGTCCGCTGGCGGCGCGAAAAGTCGACGGCGGCGACCATTGAGAGGAGGAGAGGGGTCGGTGATCTAGATTCTCTCACCTCGGGCGATTTGGGGAAAAGAGGGACGGGGATTGGGGAGCGAGGAGGGAGGCCAGGATTGGGGAGCTCCTTCGATCTAGATTCTCTCACCTCTGGTGGACAGACGCGGACGAGCGAGCGTGGCTGCCTCCGACCGGCGGCCCCCGCGGGTAGCTGGTCCCATACGTCATTGACTTGTTCAGAAGATCATAAAGTGAGAAAACAATTATCGTATCCGACGGCTGTGGTGAAAAGTGGGACTTGAGATTTACTGTTGCAACCTGATTGGACGACCCAGATTCGTTTGCCCCTTTCAGACCCCCTGGTTGAGAGGGTAGTCTTTGAACATTTATAGGAGAAATAGACGCACAGCACTACAGCAGCTATCATTCTCCCAGGCTTGGTCTCGGGGCATGACTCAACAAGAGACTAACACTTTTTGCACCTCGATCGATAACAATGTTTCACGCATGTGAGTGTCCTCGACGTTGCTGATGTGGTAAGGACACTTCCTTTGTTTCAATCCAGCAATGTACATGGCTTTGCATATCAAAAACATCTACCGAATTGCATATGTGTAGTTACCTCGTGCGTTGGACTACTTCAAGGCAAGTTCGAATAAGGGCTACCACATGGTCCATTGTTGGAGGGCAGGGCCAGCGCTGAGGAAGTGCAGCCGGTGCGGCCGCACTGGGCCCCCGGTCAGCAGGCCCCCCCACCCAGGTATGGCTAGCCTTAACTTGGGAAATAAGATGGTTTACCTGATCAAATTTAAGCCTAGCCCACGCATACTCAGATGAGACCTTTGGATGGCCCCACGCACGCAACCGCCAACGACTCGCTAAAAAAAGGAACCGGTGGCATTGACTCAGTCCATCGCATCGACTTCGTCTCTTCTCGCCTCCTCCCCCTGACTCCTCGTTCTCTTCTCTGGCTCTCATGTCCTACACGCATGCGGTCCCAAGGAACCGGTGTCATCAAATTTTTAGCTGTTTTGACGGAATTAATGGACGAGAATATCATGATTCATTGATTCCCAAGGAATCTATCATGTATTTGCAACATTTAATACAATCCCCTCCTACTTGATTGGATTGGATTTGCAACAGTAGTATATAGTATTGTTTTTGGTGTTCATCCGATTGGATTGTATTGGAATCGTTCTCCACTTCTACCTCCTTATTCCCCAATTCCCATAGGCTTGAAAGATACAAAGGTTGAAGAAAGAGGCAAAACCCAAAGGAAGTGGTAGATGCCGCAGGCAGCAGGGTAGTGGCCAGTGCAGCAGCGGCCACTGCTGTGCCCGGCGGCGGTGAGGAAAGGGATTGTCGGTACTTGACTGCTAGGGCTAAAGCTTCATCCTTTGCCTCAGGTGCATTTGTTTCAACATTTAAATTTTGATTCCCTATTCTAGTTCTTGTAGTGTTTGTATTTCTACTTGTGTGCTATGGTACAAAAATCTTACTATTATTTGTGCATGGAGCCCCATTTTTAGTTTCGCACCGGACCCCTGAAATGTTAGGGCCGGCGCTATTGGAGGGCGGTACAAAATGCTCCTAACTAGAAGCTTGGCTGTGGAGCCTACAAAATTAGCATCAAAAATGGCGGTGGCCCTTGATGGTGAAGAGGAAGCCCCGGCCAATAAGGCCCTTCCTTCTCGGTCAAGGGGCCACAAGACCAACAAGACTGATCTCTAGGACGATGCTTCGACATTTGCATTGAGTGAGACGTTGAAGACGATCATGGCCGAGAAGGAGGAGGATGCCATTGTCAAGAGTGAGGAGAATCGGCGCCGAGAAAAATTGGCCACATGTGCCACCTTCATCGACCTCACCAAACAAGTTGTACATGTCTAGAAGCTTGAGGCCGGGACCAAGTTGCTCACGGAGGAGAACCGAATCATGCTCACTGACTTGAGCGTCATGGAGCCGGACCAAAGGGCTTGGTTCAAGAAGAAGCGAACTATCATCCATCAACGCGATGCGTGATCGCACATTTGCTTCTCCTTTGTACTTTGCCTAGTTTACATTGCAACTTGCACACTTTTGAACATGGATTGAACACTATTTGTGTGAACTACTTAATTTTCTAAAGTAGCCTTTTAAAGGTATTTTTATCAGTTTTTATTACCTCTTTTACCACATTTTGAGCTATTTAGTGAAATTGGGGGAAAGAATATCCAGCCGAGGCGGACTAAATGTGTCGGTCGGCTAAGGGCATCTACAATGAAGGCGCTTAAAAGGGGCGCTAGGATTAATTTCCTGTCCGTTACTCCTAAATCCCGTCCAGACCCAGGATATCTCCTTGCGTCGACGCAAATCAAGGCGCCGACGCCCCAGCCAGAATTCTACGTGTGGGGCTGCTAAAATCGAACGCAGACGCTGTTATTGGAGCGCCTATGCGTTGGATGCATGGACGCTAACACAGACGCTAACAAATAAATGCTTCAAATCTATATCTTAAGAGCAAGTATAATAAGGTCTAGTCAGCTGGCTACAAAGATTAAAATAATATATTTGTGTCTAGTTGGAGGAGAGAGAAGAGGAGAGAGAATGTGAGTGAGCTCTCATGCAAGAGCTAGCTCTAGCACGTGCTCCTAGGCAATGTGTGTGAATGAAAGGTGGACCATCCATTGAAAAAGTAGTACATTCTAATAGCCAACTATTGTACTTGTTGGCTACATGTTGGCTATAGATTGCATGACATCTTGCTTATAGCCAACAACCGGCTATACTATTGGAGTTACTCTAAGAGTCTACTTAAGCGCTCAGCGCCGTACGTGCCTTTAGAACGCCGTCGTTGTTGACGCTGAACTCCACGAACCTGTCCGTGTGAGGCATCACGTCCGCCACGGCCGGGTGGGCGCAGAACCGATCCACCCACGCCGCCAGGTTAGGAAGCTTGGCCGCGTCGAGGAGGCAGACCTGTGCCATCCTCTCCACCGCCCTGACCCACCCGACGTGGGAACCCAGAGCGATGTCCAGGTACCCGAGGCTGTCGCCGCCGAAGTAGCCCTTCCCTCGGCCGCACCGGACCAAGGCCTCTTCCAGGTGCTCAAGAGCGGCGGCCACCTGAGCCGCCGCTTCGTCCTTGTCTCCGGCCACCTTCCCCCTCAGCACCCGGATCGCTGTTGGAAACTAAGCATGGGCCGGTCGAGCACATTTTTTTGCTTAATTAGACGAAAGCTTCAACACACAATTTGGGGCTGAGGAAAATGCTCAGAGGAATATGGATATTGCTTTTACCTTGTCGTCGACGTACTGGCTCCAGAACCGCTCGGCAGCCCGTGCGTGGGGGTCGGACGGGAGGATCGCCGGGCCCTGGGAGGCCCAGACCTCGTCGACGTACTGGACGATGATGAGGGACTCGGAGATGGCCCTGCCGTGGTGCAGGAGCACGGGGATCTTCCTGTGCACGGGGTTGGACGCCAGAAGCAGCTCGCTCCTGTTGCCGATGGCCTCCTCCATGAACTCGTACTCCACGCCCTTGAGCCGCAACGCTATCAGGACCCGGATCACGAACGGGCTCGGCCACCTGCCCAGCACGCGCACCTCCGCCGCCGTCTCCTGTTTCTCCGCCGACATCGTCGGTCGCTGTGGTATCGTCGGTCGCTGTGGTGCTTCTGCTGTCAGGACTGAGCTGAGATGGTTGTTGGCTCGTTGCCGCTGGTGTGTGTGTAGTGTGTACTACATATAGAGTGGGATTTGAGACACTGGCGGGCAGGTACCCGCTTCGACGTCCTCGCGTGCGTCATGGTGTCAAGGTTCGTATGTCTCGCTGGATATGTGGACTACTGCTGGTGGATTGATGAGTTGATGTTATCCCTTTCGTCACCGAAGCGAATGCGTATCGGATTTTCTGTGGTCACATGTAACACTCATTCAAATGGCTCGCGCTAATGCGTCTGATTGGTTTATGTAGTTCATTTTTGTAGCCAGAAGTAACATGCCATCTTTGTTTATGTTGAGCTCGTGTGCTTGTACTTAACTCATTTTCTTATCTTGCTTTTTTTTTTAAAGAAAGCTCTATATCCTAAGACTACAAACCTTCCAACCTCCGGATTTCCATCCAATCAACCTAAGTCGTTAGATCGGGTTCTCTGTTTAGTTTTTCTTTAAATCCCACTTTTGCTTCATTGAAGCAAAAAAAAAGCTTTGCTTTTGCTTCATTGAAGCAAAAAAACGGTTCGAGTAAAAACAAAAACACAAAGACCATTCGGTTGTGGACCTCGCCGGAGACTTCGCCAGAGAACCGTACTTCGCCGGAGCACCGTACATTGTTGGAGACCTCGTAGCAAAACATGTGTACTAAAGTAGCAACAAGACAAAACAATTGTAGCAAAAATAATATACTATTATAACATTGCAGCATTTGTACTAAAAACACGACGAGAACATCGTTGGAGACCTTATAGCAAAACTTTTCTACTAAAGTCGCAGAATAGGGGAACAATTGAAGCAACAATATTGTACCATCGTAGCATCAATGCCCACTCCTTGAAGCACCGCCTCCACCAGATGGTAGCGTCGTCGCCCCGGCTTGTAGCACCACCGTCCCTAGCTTGCAGCACCAATGTTGCCGGTCGCAGCATCCCCCACCAGCGAGGTCTCCGGTGAATCTCCGGCGAGGTCTCCAGTGAATCTTCGGCGAGTCCCCGGCCTGCTCCGTCCGACATGTCTTTTTCTTTTTTGTATTTACGTGAACCATTTTTTTGCTTCAATGAAGCAAAAGCGGGACTTTTTGTGCTGCGATGAAATAAAGTCTGAACGAGTCGCATCACTCCTTCTATTTTAGTCGAACTGTTTTTTGCTTCAATGAAGCAAAAGAAGGAGGTTTTTTGCTGCGACGAAGCAATGTCTAAATTTCAGGTGAAAGTGGACACGTGTCACACATGCAAGCAGGAGGCTGGAAAGTTTGGAGCCTCCGAAGAATTTCTAGCACTGCCCATTTTTTAATCTCACTTGATAATCAACAATGACACGTTCTTTTGAAATAATTGGTTTGCGGAAAAGTTTAAATAACCGGTCATAGCCCAACTATAGCCTTTGAGAACCTTTGGTTGGATGGTTAGCAGGACAATAGCACCACCAGCGCACCAGAGTTTAACCCTAGGTTTGAACTCTGGTGTCTCATAAAAAAGTAGAATATTATTTCATTGGAAGGGGAGGTGACGTTCCCGTCAACAACAGCGAGCCGCTTGTGGTGATTTCGTCAATCTCAAAACCTGTCGGGTCAGTTTCTTGTTTCTCGGAGGTGCTCAAAGATGTGAGTGTATGTACGAAGTGAGCCTCTTTACGGAGGTGTCTACACGTTTGAAGAACACGGCGAAGAATTTTATTATCCAACATGGGTGGCAGCATAATCTCAGGATTGGTCCTCCACCATCTTGAGAGTTGATGCAGCTACATGATGTTTTTACTGTATCGAATCTTCCTATTTAGTTTCTATTCTCCAATGGCCTGCGGCTTTGTGTGTCCTAGTAACCTTTTAAATTATAAAGCGTCTATTATCGAAAAACGTAGTGAGCCTCTGTGTTGTAAAGTGTTTCGCGAAAAAGGAAACTTTCCGCTATGGCTCTGCCAATGAGATGCTAGATGAGAAAACCTGCTAATAACCAGCTATAGCCTTATTTACCCTTTCATTTAGCCACTAAACTTCTTGTTTTCTGAATTTCTCTTCACTTCTCCTTTTTATTTATGGTTTTTAAATTTGTGTTCAATTTGATTCGATGAAACTTGTGAGTTGAGTAGATGAATATTTATTTGCGTTGAATAGTTGAATGAGTTGTAGCTCGAATCGTGGTTGAGTCATAGTTTTCCTCTTTTTTGAAGAAAAAGTTTTCCTTCTTTTTGAAAAAA
Source organism: Lolium rigidum (assembly GCF_022539505.1). Classification (NCBI taxonomy): domain Eukaryota; kingdom Viridiplantae; phylum Streptophyta; class Magnoliopsida; order Poales; family Poaceae; genus Lolium; species Lolium rigidum. The sequence continues at coordinate 155,907,453 of NC_061511.1, forward strand.
GCTATCTCAATAAATTAGCAGGTATGACGGAAGCTTTCGTTATTTTTTAAAAAAAGAACGCTAAATAAATTAGCCCGCTATACCTAGGCTTAATTGAATAAGTTGTAACACATCATCCTTATTCATTACTTGTTTCATTGCATATTATAACATGTTTTGGTAAGCTAAGCTTGCCAAAATGTCTTATAAAAGTAAACAAAGGAAAGTTACAAGTTTTAGGGTGATTGGCATTTTTAATAACCATTCATCTGTCCCGATCTAACGGTGATAATTAGACGGAACCAAATTGACGGAACCGGAACCGCGGGACCGGAACCAAAATTTGTGGGACCGGAACCTCAAATATAATTTACCAACATTATAAAAAACGAACGTCCGTTTGAATGGCCAAAGCATCTGATTAGTGTACACAAATCTTAAAGCAACAAATAATTCATCATATGTTCACGTATCTTAAATCTTATTTATCTCTCGTAGACCAAAATCAGTCAACCGATTCACCCCTATATGAAACAGATTCACGCCACGCCCGCACTATACGAAACAGACGCCGGCTCCTCCCGTCTCTGCCGCCAGTGCCTCCCTTGTCCGCCGTCTGCGCCTCCCGTCTCGATCCATCGCCCACGCCTCCCGTCTCCGCGGTCTCATCGATCTTTGTTTTACTTGCTTTGCTTGTTGCTATGATCGGTTGTATGCCTGGAGCTGGATATATATCCAAGATCCATATGGACATGAATCCTCCTGTAAGCCAGCGGGAAAACGCGAACGTACGTACGCATGCAAAACTCAAAACGCGTATGCCTCCAGATTTCTTTCTTTTTAATTGCTTTTTATCGCGATCTGATAACAAGCGTTGTACTACGAACCCAATTAATACCAGTTTAATGTTTTTTTTTTGAAATTTTCACCGGGTGTATAGGATCCCCACCTGAATCTAATTGCACTCGAACCTGTCTTAGGTCACAGAATTATTGTTACAGTATAATGCACTAGGTTTTAAATTCATATAGGATGTGAGGTGCCAGGAGTTTTTCTCCCTTTTCCTTCGAACCTTTGTAAAAATAATTGACTACAACTTTCAAACTATGCTCCTTGACTATTGGTTTGCGTGTTGCCGTAGGGAACATGGATGCAAATAAAGCACACCAGGAGATGGAGAACAAGATTCAACACGAGCGCCAGATGGTGGATGACAACATTAAGAAAGAACGTACTGCATTAAATAAGTTTATAAGGGAGGAACGGGAGAAGCTGTTTGGTGACTTGAAGGTTATAAGTTTATAAGCAAGGGCACGATGTTTAGGACCGTCTCATTCAAGCGTCGTGTCGAAAGACAACGCTCATAATGCTCTAGCATTTTAAATAATGTCATCTGAGAACTAAGATGCGTATGAAGGACAGAGTTTAAGCTCTCGTTCCGCTGATTACTGCTCAATCCTAAGAAACAACGGCCCGCCAGATATGGGGCACACCACAGCTTCCTCATCTGATATATCTGCCACGACTCCTCACTTGTTACTTTATTCCTTTCCAAGAAATCTAGCCATTTGCTCTCATGCTTGGCAATGGAAGAGGAATCATATATGAAAGATCTGAATTCCTCCTTAACCTTGTCATCACTAAGATGACGTACAATGTTCTGCTGAATGTGCCATACACACAGCTTATGGTTCGAGTCAGGCCAGATCACCCTGATTGCTCTCTGCATTGCAAGGTCCCCGTCGGTGATCACAGATATCAGATATTGGGTGCTTCTGGGACATGGCTTCACTGAAGACCTCCAGCATCCACTCGTACGCCTCCGTCGTCTCATGGGAAATAATACCACATCCAAAAATAACAGTGCTGCGGTGGTGATTCAACCCAACAAACGGCACAAATGGCAGATTGTACTTATTGGCCCTGTAGGTGCTATCGAAAACAACAACATCGCCGAAAGCCTTGTAGTCAAGCTGGGATTGACTATCACACCAGAACAGTCCCTTCAGATGATCATCTTTATCAACCAGATATCTGAAGAAAAAACCTGGATCTCTCTCTTCCCGCGCCATCATGCGACGGATCACAGTTTGAGCATCACCGTCAACAACTGTTTTCTGCTTGTACTGATGGCAGAAATTATAAATGTCCCTTGTCGTGCATCCAACCTTATCGAAACCACCGCATTGCATGCGCAATACATCCATGATTTTGTGTTTGCGGATCCCAGCAGTTTCCATCTCTATAATGTCCGCTTTCTGCTCGGCGCTGATTCTTCTGTGTGAACGTAGCAGGCAAGCAATATCCCCTGGGGCCAGTTTATGGGTGTGTACATCGATAAAATCCTTCACAAACCACTGCCCTGTTTCCTCGGCTCTTGCAATGCCCAGTTTAGCTTTACACCCAACACGAGTGATATTCCGTGGCCTCCTCTTCATATCTGCTCTCTTCCTCTTCATGTGCTTCTCTTCACGACAACCTTCGCGACTACACATAAATTTCCTCAAAATTATCTCCTTGTTGGCTTCATCCCACTCAACGTACCTTCTCCGCACGCTAAATCCTTTCTCAAGAGCATAACTGTTGTAGAAATTGAATCCGTCTTCCTCGCTAACAAACGTCTTGATAACGATCTCATGGTACTTTTTACAATCCCCGCTCATATCAGCCATATCTTCCTGCATATCACAGACAAACTAACAATTCATATTTTTAATCACGGTACAAGTATAAAGTAGAAAAGACCGAGGACAATATTATACGTGAATCATTAACGATTTTAAAAAGATTGTATGTACAAATAGTCCTTACCTGATTATATACTACGATATAGAATGGTTAAGTTCATAGCTATAATGGTACCAGTCAAACAAAGCATCCGAGGCCATACACTTGCCATAAATATATAACTAGCCCTACCAGCAATATTGTATCTAGTGGTGAACATGTAATAGCATGCCCTTTGTAATGTGATTATAAAATAAAAAAATTATTTTTCTATAGTTTGTTCACTGAATGTTCTCCGCATCCTTCGTGATTAAGCTAACAAGCAGTATTGGATAGAGAGAAACCTTGCTATGTGTAAAGATAAGGCAGAGATGTGAAAAAGTAAACTTCATGGGTACTAAAATGTTTTATTTGAGCCTTGACATGAACTCACAGAGTATCATTAGACATCACGAGCTAAGCAATATACAACAAAATAGACAACCGTTGTGTAGCAAGAAGAAGCAACAACGGTCTCAGACTCCAGTAAGAAGAAGCAACCACATTTTGAAAGCACTATTTCTTGAGACAGATGTATGTTGTTGTTACATAATGCCATACGATTTGCCAGGCTGAGATTAAGCCTTCAGAAGATATCCATTGTGATGTGAAGAAACGCCCTTCGCTAGTTTGCTGGTCATGTGGTACTCAGGACATGACAAATGAAACTGATGTTGATGACAGAAATGAAAAAAGCGACACTGAAGCAGCAGCTCAGAAGCTAGCCTCAGTTTCTCTTGGAGCGTCAGACGATGAGGACACTAACAGAGAGGACAATAAATCACCTCCGATAGGAACTGACAAAGGACAGGCCATGGAATTTCAAGAATCCTTGACCAGCAAGCAGCCTGAAACGCCACCGTCAGGACCTTCCGAAGATCCCCTCCAGCTATATCCTCCAGGACGAATACTGCACTGGTTGCATTACTGAAGTCCTAAGGCTGTATCAGATTCTTAAACCATGAGATCCATATTGCTCATCATCTGTGCGCAATTTCATATTGTTTACTTTCTAACTGAATCTCCATGCAATGAAAAGAAAAATAAATATGATGATACTTTGTGTGCAAATCTTAGTGTTGTACTTAATACTGTGGTTCCACAGTGAAGAACAAGCAATGTGCTGGTACTAATGTAGTATTATTTTTTTATGAATCGGAGCTTACCGACGTCAAGCGATTGATAGTTGGATGCTCCCGGCGATTCCAACGACATTCCGGCCGATTCCCGCTACGCGATCCCCGCGACGGAGGAAGGGGCGGTGGCGGCGGCTCTCGGCTGCGGCGGACAAGACGGGGCCCCGCGACGGGAGCAGGGGGTGGCGGCTCGCGGCGTAGGAGAGGGGGTGTCGACGGAGAGGCCGGCGATGTGAGTCCCGCGACGCAGGGAGGGGCGGCGGCTCGCGGATGCGACGGAGAGGCCGGGGCCGTCAGTCCACGCGTCGGGGCGAGGGGTGGCGGCGGAGGCTGCGGGGCGGCGGGGGCGGCGGAGGCTGCGGGGCGGCGATGGCTGTGGGGCGGCGATGGCTGCGGGGCGGCGGCGGTCGCTCGTGGGAAGAACTCTGATTTGGCACGCTTTTCGTTTCTATCAGCGTTTGGTTTGATACTGATTTAATGAGTTGGAGTCTAAAACGTCCGTTCACAATTATCGTAGTATTATAGAAGTTACAAGAAAATTATTACTGATTTAATCAACGGTCATAAAAAATTAGATTAGACGGAACCACGATTTGATTAGACGGAACCAAAGTTCCGTGCCAATCACCGTAAAAGATCTCAAGGAAAGTACGATATTATGTAAGTAGGGCTTGTGCTCCGGTGCTTTTTGGAAGTTTGTTTTGCACGACTTTCAAAGCAAAGATTAAAGGCTGTGATTAGAAGAACTAAACCACCTGTTTTCATTAAGGAATAGGTAATCTGGTCAATGCGCATCTATTGTCGTTACTTGCGAGACATGAACTGTTGCATGTGCAACTACCCAGCACCCACGATCCATCCTCGCATGTAAGTGCCGTTCGACCCCTTGCGGCCGTGATGTCCGCGTCGCCATGAGAGAAGCCGGCCAGCGCGACCACCGCGGCACGGCCGCCTCGAACCAACGTCGGCACGGCTTCTCCCGCGCTCAGTAACAACGTATTCCCGTTTGCATGAAAGATCAATTTATGAGTGCTGATCAGCCACTTGACCGTAACTACTGAGTCCATCTCCTGCAGCCTGCAGGTCCGGCCATCGGCAGCGGCCTTGACTTAATTTGGCAGCCATAAGAACGAGTAGTGGGTCTTGGGACGTGGGTAGTTGCAAGCTGTTGTCTTCGTCCAGTAAGGCGTGGATTTAAACTGTTAAAACTTCGGTGGGATTTGCTCCCTTAATCACAGCCATCAGTTTGCTTTAGGAAGCGTGCAAAAGAGTGTCGGAAAGCACATATTCTCCGAACCAACGGCTGTTCACGTTGTCGGGCCGGCTTAGATCAGTTCTTGGGAGGCACAGTTGCAGCAGCCGCCGCTGCAGCACCTAGCTGGGCAAGCCTCATCTTGGCGAACTCAACCAGCTCGCCGACATCGGGAAGAGCCACCTTGGCGGCGTCCAGCGCGACAAACCGCTCGACCCAGGAGAGCAGAAGCGGGGTGTTGGCATCGTCAAAGAGCTTGGCACCACAGAGCTCCTCCGTTCCCTGCAGCCACGAGATGAGACCGCCCAGCGCGACGTCAACGTACCCCATGCTATCGCCGCCGAAGAAGGGCTTCCCCTTTGAGCACTCCTTGAGGGCACCCTCCAGCGTCTCTGCTGCCGCCAGCGTCTGCTTCATCCCTTCGATCCTCTCCTCCTCTGTGTTGTTCTTGAACGCCTGAACCCACGGGACAACCAGCTGCACACGGACACACATATAGCAATATAGCATGATTCATCATCTCAACACACACATATATATCGTGATCATCCATGGCTGCATCCAAGTTTACTGAAAAACAGCAAACACATATTAAGGATAGGTCGTAAGCGTAAGGTCACCTTGTCGTCAATGTAGGCAGCCCAGAACCGACTGATCGCGCGTTCATAGGGGTCGGCAGGCAGGAGGGAAGGGCCTGTGGCGCTGTAGGCCTCGTCGATGTACTCCAGGATGACGCGCGACTCGCAGATTGCCTTGCAGTTGTGGATGAGCACGGGCACCTTCTTGTGCGCCGGGTTGGACGCGAGGAGAAGGCTGGTCTTGTTGTCGAGGTCCTGCTCGATGTACTCGTAGCTCAAGCCCTTCAGGTGGAGGGCAAGTTTCACTCTGGACACCCATGGGCTCGCCCATGTGCCCAGCAGCTTCAGTTCACCTTCGCCGCCCAACTGAACACCCGCCATTTCTCCTTAGGCTATGATGTAGTTCAGCTGTGTTCTGGTTGCAGTGGGAGGAGCGATATATATGGTGCTTCGCCTTCGCTGATGGGGTATGGAGGCAACAACTCATCACCCTTGAGGCCCGTCCCAACGTTTGTGGGGAATGGTTTTCCACAATCGCCTACGATTAGACTTCGAGACGACAGTTAAGACTTGCTCCCCAATCTATCGAGTACAGAGTCCCCTGTGGTAGTAGACACGACCTGACGAACATGATCACTTACTTTATTTCCATCCGAACAAGGCGAATAATGTAGTACGATAAAGTTTGGCTATAATGGTCGTTTGCTTGCGAATTTTTTAGCTTCCACATTTTTTTCGCTCATAAATTAAGATTGGAACAATTGACATTCATCGTTTCTTGGAGAAGAAGGCTAACAAGAGTATAAGGTAAAAACGTGTGGCTATCTCCAGCTTATTTTCGTCAACAACTTTTTAGATAGACTTCGTGGAAGCAGGAATGACAATCTATCTTATAGTATTATCCTCTATACACCATGAGTCATGAGAGTACCTGGATGATTTTCTACCTACACCATGTGATTTGCACTGAACCACTAAAATAGACCAACTTAGGCGTGAGCCCCAAGAAAATAAAATATCATGGGAGTTCCATAAACTTTTATTGAGTTAGAAAATCCATGTTTGCAAAACTTACGGACTTCCATACATTATCAGAAGGTTTTATATTCATACTCGAATTTGAAAATATGCAACTAGTAAAACGTGATACATGTAACACCCTCCATTGGCAATGTCATTCACGTAAATTCAATTCGACTATCGGATGTATATGCTTCCTCCACCGAAAGAACATATTTCTGATTGTCAAAAGTAATTAGTAAAAAAAATTGCATGTACATTTCGGCAATCTATGTGCGTTCGTATAGTTTCGGGAAAAACAAATATTTTTGTGGTCTATGTGAAAAGACAAAACATCTCTCAAAAAAGATGCTTATTTTTAGCACCAATTTTTGTCTATTTCATAGCCCAAACGACAAGTTGATTTTAATGGAAAAACCTTCTACCCACGCAGCTTATGAAGATACACGTGGATTTTTTTTTTGAAACTTTTCAATATTTCAAAATATATATCAAAAATGTATTTCAAAATAAAGGGAGCATATGTACCCAAGAGCTAAAACATCAGTCTCTGCATTCACAGATACCAAGTGTTAAAAAAGTGCATGGACAACGAGACACACTAGAAATAGCTGAATCTTGGACTTTAAATTGGCTTAATTGTGATCCCCTGCCTCCATTGCTCCAGATTTATTGAAGCTAAGTCGCAAGAAAAATCATCACCGTTGCCAGTAGCTTTGCATGGTGGTTGCTGTTGTGGATATGCTAAATGGATGTATGTGTTAGGACAATATACTTGTTGTATTACCAGGGGGCAAAGGCCACAATATATAGTACATGTACAGGTGCACATATGCAGAAAGCCCCCTAACATATGGAGAAACTACAATAGACAGATATATACATCTAACACCCCCCTTAAACTCATGGTGGATCCACAACACTGAGTTTGGAGAGTAAGAAATCATGCTACGCTCGAGTCTGTGCCATAAAGAAATCCGCCAACTGCAAATCTGAAGGCACATAATGAACCGCAACAACATCATCATGTACCTGTGCACGTGTGTAAAAAGCATCAGCACCGATATGCTTGGTCAGCTCATGCTTGACCGGATCACGTGCAATACTGATAGCACCTGTACCGTCAGACAAAAGTGGAGTGGGTGTCGTAACAGAGACCCCAAAATCTGCAAGCAACCACCGTAACCAAGTCACCTCAGCAATCAACAAAGCCATAGCCCGCAACTCAGCCTCAACACTCGAACGGGAAACTGCGACCTGTTTGTTCGTCTTCCAAGCAACAAGAGAACCACCAAGAAACACACAATAAGCAGAAAGCGAACGACGATCCGTAGGATCACTCGCCCACGTAGCATCCGAATAGCACTGGAGCTGGAGAGAGCTGGAACGGGGAAAGAAAAGGCGACGAGTGATCGTGCCACGAAGATAACGGAGAACACGGAGGAGATGACTATAGTGAACAGTGGTAGGAGCTGAGACAAATTGACTCGGAATATGAACATGATAAGAAATATCAGGACGAGTGACATAGGCATCCCCAATGGGCCTGCCGAAGATGGTACCCGGGGTTTACTGAAGGCCCACAAGTCAAAGAATATGAAGTTCGGAAGCCCAGTTAGTATTAAAGAAAGTTAGAATTGTATTAGGAAATATAGAGACTTGTAATTTTACGGGATGGGTTAGAAACCCTCCCGGACTCTGTAACTTGTGTATTACGAATCCCTCGGCTCCGCCTCCTATATAAGGGGGAGTCGAGGGACAAAGAGAGGATCGAATCCATTGTCAACATAACCTTAGTTTTCATAATCGTCGAGTACTTTTCGGCTGAAACCTTTGAGATCTACTTGCACTCTACTTCCAACGAAACCCTAGTCTACAATACGTAGGCATTGATAAGTTAATACCTTGTCAACGAGTGACAGCAAGATAAACAAGACTCCCAACAAGATGGCGATAACGGGTGGGACCAGGAAGAGGATCACCATCAGTAGGACGAAGCTTAACATTAAGCTCCATAGGAGTATCGACTGTGCGCTCATCCCCAAGAGCATCACAAGCAAGAAGATCATGAATGTACTTTTCCTTAGAGATAGAAAAGCCATCAGAAGTGGAGGAAACCTCAATGCCAAGAAAATAGCGAAGAGGACCAAGATCAGTCATAAGAAACTGATCACGAAGACGAGCCTTGACGAAGGCAATATACTCGGGATCATCACCGGTAATGATCATATCATCAACATAGAGAAGAAGAAGAGTACGTCCACGAGGAGAAGTGTGAACGAAAAGTGCTAGATCATGAAGACTAGGAGAGAAACCAGCAGCGGTCACCACGAGAGGCGAAGCGCTCAAACCGAGCGAGGAGGGCCTGTTTGAGACCATAGAGAGAACGTCGAAGACGACAAACCATCCCATCGGGAACAGAATACCCAGGAGGATGCGCATGTAAACCTCCTCACTCAACTCGCCATTAAGAAAAGCATTCTGAACATCAAGCTGGGAGACAGACCAGCGGCAAACAGAAGCAACAACAAGAAGGGTACGCACAGTAGTCATATGAGCCACAGGGGCAAAAGTCTCATCATAGTCACGACCGTGCTCCTGCTAAAGCCACGAGCCACAAGACGCGCTTTATAGCGCTCAAGAGATCCATCAGAGCGAGTCTTAATTTTATAGACCCACTTACACGTGATAGGACGAACACCAGAAGGGGGAGAAACAAGATCCCAAGTGCCAGTGCGCTCAAGCGCAGCGATCTCCTCGGCCATGGCAAGCTGCCATTCAGGATGACGCTCGGCATCCCGATAAGAAGTCGGCTCGGAAACAACAGAGAGACCATACTGACTAGGAGAGTAACGAGCTGGAGCACGACGCTGACGGATAGGCCGTGAAGGGAGAAGGTCATCAGCGGAGGACAACTCATCAGAAGAAGAGGAAGAAGGGACAGCATCAGAAGGATCTGAAGCCGGAGAACGAGGAGTACTAGGTGGACTAGATGGAGGAGAGGATGACGCCGAACGGGGCGCATCAGGACTAGGAGGGGGAGGAGACGGGATAGCAGGGGGTGCATCCGGAAAAAGAAAAAAAGAGATATCATCCACCGGGTAAGTACCCGAGGTGGGACGAGGATAGAAGGGACGCGTCTCATCAAACGTGACATCACGAGAGATGCGCATCCGACGACCAACGGGGTCCCAACAGCGATAGCCCTTATGCTCATCATCGTATCCGAGAAAAACACACTCAACAGACTGAGCGGTCAGCTTGGTGCGATCGCGAGGAGGGAGAAGAATATAGCAAACGCAACCAAATAAACAAAGTGTCGAGTAATCTGGAGAGCAACCAGAAAGACGCTCGAGAGGAATGCCACCTTGAAGGGCAGCAGAAGGCTGAATGTTAATGAGGTAAGTCGACGTAGCGACAGCCTCAGCCCGTAAATGCGGCGGAAGAGAGGAAGCAATCATCATAGCACGGGTAGTCTCAAGAATATGACGATGCTTACGCTCGGCGACACCATTTTGAGCATGGGCGCCGGGACACGAGAAGCTGGACAAGGGTGCCCCTGCTCGGCAAGAACACCACGCGAGTGCTGGGAGATATACTCTCCTGCAGAGTCAGCACGAAACACACGAATAGGCGTGAAATACTGAGTACGAACCATGGCTGCAAAACGCTGATAAATAGAAAGCACCTCACTGCGAGAGTGCATAAGAAACAACCAGGTGTATGATACGCGTAAAGCACACGTCCGTTGGGAACCCCAAGTGGAAGGTATGATGCGTATAGAAGCAAGTTTCCCTCAGTAAGAAACCAAGGTTTATCAAACCAGTAGGAGCCAAGAAGCACGTTGAAGGTTGATGGCGGCGAAGTGTAGTGCGGCGCAACACCAGTGATTCCGGCGCCAACGTGGAACCTGCACAACACAATCAAAGTACTTTGCCCCAACGTAACAGTGAGGTTGTCAATCTCACCGGCTTGTCGTAAACAAAGGATTAGATGTATAGTGTGGAAGATGATGTTTGTTTGCGAAGAACAGTAAAGAACAATTGCAGTAGATTGTATTTCAGATGTAAAGAATGGACCGGGGTCCACAGTTCACTAGTGGTGTCTCTTGTAATATCCCAGGAAATGGGGTTACAAAAATAGAGGAAACAGATGTGTGCATTGCATTCATGCATAGAAAATCCGGGGAATTTTCGCGCTTTAAAGTAAAACAGTCACAGTAACTTAAGTTTCACTTGACCTTGGTGGAATTGAAGTAGCTCATCAAGTCAAGCGCTATAAACCTCAATGTGACTTTGCTAAAACCTTGTTTTGGGTAGTAATGATTTGATCTAAGGAGATAGATCAAATGGAACTAAAACCAACACAATAACACATTAATCAAGGATCAATTACATGATCTTATAAAAGATCATAACATGGTATTATTTGCCATAACACATGAACATATATTCAATGGTAAATCAAGTAACAATAAAATGAAGAAACCATGCTAGACTTATCTTTTCCACGTCTTAAACCAATCCTTGATCCTACCATGAACCTCATGGTATTCATTTTACTCCATTCTTGGAAACATAACAAGGAGATCAACTCTAGATATGTATATCCTTCCCTATTCCATATCTTTATACCTCAAACCTGGAGAGGTGAGAGTTCTATAATAATTATTAGAGAAGCAAGAACAAACCTTGAGCTAAACCTTGGATATACCTCCATGCATTTAAATCATCATCTTTAAATAAGAAACCCAGGATATTATTCAAGTCCATCTCAAATGAGAGAGACCATTCATACTAATCCAAGCTTTACCTATTTAAGAATAAAGGACAATCTTAGAACTAAAGTATTAGGTTGTAAACCATTTCATCTTGGAGTGGTGAGATAACCTAATATCACATGGAATAATACCATATCCATGAATTGATAAAGTAAGGAGGAGATTAACTCAATCAAGATAGCCAAGTGGAGTTTTAGACATAATATCTATTGAGATATTGTGAGTACACCATAAACCCTAGAATAACCATTCCTTTATAAGAGAGCCCAAGCTAAGGTGTTACACTCAAGAAAGTTAAGCCAACACTTGATTGTGAGGGAGAGAACTATCCATATAACCAAATGATTATATCAACATTGTTTAAGTAAAACCCCAACATAATATCACAGGCATTCTCATGGGATATAAATTATTGAGGCAACCAAAGTAGTCCCATCCAAGAAAGTAAAATAGAAGTGCTATACCTTAATTGATCAAGACAATGCTTGGTCATGGAAGTGAGAAACCCATTTAATGAGAGATACCTTAGGAAGCCAAACCTTGATCATTATAAATTGAATGATGATCATAAACCCTAGGAACTTGAGGTAAAGGTATTAAAAACAAGTTGATCATGCCTAATCCATGATCATGCTCTTGAGGTATATGAGGATAAGTTAAATCCTAATAGGATTAGTAGATGTTATTCACCACATGAAGTCATAGGGAGGTAACTAGTAATCAACCATAGTCTTATATCCTAACCTTAACTTGTGAACCACTTGGTGACCATAAGTAGAATGCTACCACATCTACATTCCACTTATTCTTCATTTAAGAAACATAAGCAAAACCTTAGAGTAAAACTCCATGCTTAAATTGAGAGAAATCATCCATTCATATGACCAAAGTTAACTATAAAAAGAACTATAATCAATATAGTTACTTCAATGATAAATTGAGGTTAATAATAGAAGCTAATTGGTGGAAGATAAAACCAATTCTAAAATCCTTAGTAATTAGAGAAGCACATAAAATATTAAGCAAGTAACCATCTTATCATGGTTAGGGGAGATTAACCCTAGCACATGCAATATGGTGTCATTTCATCTCTATAACCTAGAATTATATCTCAACCCTAGTTGAATTATCACTAGGATGATCCTAATACAAACCCAGGCCATAATTGAGATTCAAACCAATTGCCATTAGGTAAACATAATTAGGACCCTAGAATTGCTCAATTGCTAAGATTTATGCTTCCCTAATTAAACCTTAGAAACATCTAGTGTTTGTACTCACAATTAAAACCCATGTGTGGTGAATAACTACTCATACCAACCACTGATCCATATAATTAAGACCCAACCTTAAGGAGAGTAATATCTACTCTAAATAAATTCAAAGTGTTAATAGACCATAACACAAATGCTAATGAATATGGGATTATCATCCAACCTACAAAACCTTAATAAAATGTTGCACACATGAACTAACATGCAAGTGATTAATTTGTCAAAAAGAAACCAAGCACTAATAACAATCTATGAGATACTCCGAGTTAACAAAATTAACTCCAATCATTCCAAAAGTTCTGATCTATAAGGAAAAGGAAATTTAAATAAGAAAATAAACTCATGTCCATTAGCTATTTTAGAGAAATTCTACATGTATTAAATTTAATCAAATATAAAATACTTTCTACAAATAAGAAAGTGGTGAAATAGTCACTGTACTACATGCTCATTGAAATAACACGATTGAGACACCTGCCAGAAACAATTGAATTCAAATATGAGTTCAATTTGGTAAATTATAAAACAGAAAATTAAAACAGAAGAAGAAAAGGAGAAGAAAAAACCTTACCAGCTTACCTGGCCGTCGCAGCCCAGCAAACGGCCTAGCAGCAGCCCAACGCGCGGCCCAAGCCACCACCCAGGAGCAGCCCACGTACCCCTTCGATCAAATATCGGAGGAGGGGCTCATCCTCATCTTCTCCTCGCGCATGGACACTAGCAGCACGCCGTGCTCCTCTTCTCCTCTCTCGCTGTCGACCCCTCCTTCATCGGCGTCGTGACGGGGCGCAGTCCAGCACCATATAAAATCCCCAAGACGAGTTCTAGCCTCGGTTTCTTCCTCATTTGCCCCAATTAAGCAAACCCTAGCTCGCCCGGCCATCTTCCTCGCTGCCGGTAGGAACCTCCCCAGACCAAGCCGTAACCGCCATTCGCACCGCTGTGGTTGACTTGCTCCTCCTACAGAAGGAATTGAACTGGAGCAGCCCGTAGCGCCGTCACCAAGCTCAACCCCCTGGCGGCCGACGCCATGAATTCCGGCGATCTAGACCACCAGAGACCTCGTCGTCAAGCTCGTCGTGCTCCTGGTGAGCCTCTCTACCGCACAGCATGCCTAGCTTGCTCAATTGCTCGCCGTAGTACCGCCGCACCGTGTCCCTGTCCGCACCGCCGCTCGGCCTCGCCAGCGAGCAAGCTCCGGTGACCTTACCGGAGCGGCGCCGCCACCTTTAGGCTCCTCGCGGTGCGCTGGTTCGAAGGGAACCAGTCGCCCAGCCGAGCATGGCCGGAATCGGCGACGCCGACGACGTCTGCCCGTCGGTCACCATGCTCCTGGCCACGTCGTCGATTTTGACTCTGGTCAAAAGACACGTGGCAGCTGACGTGGCCACAGGCCCACTAGTCAGTGGCTCGAGGTAGTTATAACCCGGGTACATCTAGTCATTTCATTTAAAATTTAATTCCAGAAAATTGATGCAACTTCAAATGAATTTACAAAATTCATATTAACTCAGAAAAATTAAAATAAAATACTAAAATTCTTAGAAAAGAAAACTCTATCCAATAAAAATATAAAATGAAATTTTTATTTTTAATAAAAATTCAATTATTTAATACTTGTTATTTAAGCCTTATTTATTAATTCTAAATTCAATTAAAATTCCATAATTAGGAAAAACTTTCCAAATTAAATAATAACCAGTAAATAAATAAAGAAAACATTAAAACTAATTTTCTTTATTTTGTTAATTTGGTAAATCATTATTAAAGAGAATTAAACCCTGATTAATAATTACTATAATTATTAATTGTTTAAAAAGAATAAAATGCTAAATTCAATATTATTTTATTTACAAGTTACTAATAACTCCAACTTTAAATTGAAGTTATTAACCATAAGACTATATGGTAAATAGCAAACCCTAATTCCATAGTGAATGGTATTACAACCCATCATTTCATGTGAAACCTAAAACCCTAATTCAATTGGGACACCTAGCTCCATTATTACATGTGAACCCTAAATTGCTTCCAAACCTAAACCTAAGTTAGAACATGTGATCATGATATTTTGATTTCATTCATAGAACCATAGTAGCTTCTAAATGTTTACCTTGATCACATAAAATGTAGTAACCATCATTACTAAATTAGTATCCCATGTATTCATCTTAATCAAACCTAGATGATCAAATAAGAACCAACCATAGTTCCTATCCTTAGAGGCAATAACCATAATTATCCATATTTAGCATCACACCCCTGTGATGAACCATAATAGCAACCATGCCCATTAATTGAGCATTACATACCATACTTCACTAAACCCTACTAGTGTGAGACACTTAGTAACCATCCCATTTACGAACCAACCATTCTTTAATTAGTGGATCCAATAGCAAAACCTAGTCAACCTCAACTCTAATTGAGGTACTTCTTATTACTTAAGAAGTATGTTCCTCAAAAGTTATTCTTTTGAAGTAAATAAAGAATCATCATCAACCCTGTTTATAAGAACCTACAAACCCTAGCTAGCAATCACCAGCCAGATAAATCAACCTTGATAGCAACCATGTATAAATACTTGCTTAGGATACCTAGGCTAAAAAACTCAGCCTTACCAGCCCTAGGTATTGATGAATCCAACATTGTTGTGATCCATCTACTACTTACTCCAGAAACCAATTAGAACCATAGAAAATCATAGAACCCCACACACCTAGATATCATACTTGTTCTTTATTATAGAACATGTTCTTCAAAAGTTATTCTTTTGAATTATATAATAAGTAATCATCAACCATGCACTATAAGACTTAAAATTGATAATTGTTCTTTACTTATTATACAACTACTATTCCTTGGTGTGTATGATTGCTACTATTCATTTTACCACTTGCTTATGATTCTAAAACAACACAAACCTGAATAAGAACCTTGTTTGTGAATCTCTCTAAAAGTGCAACACACCCTAAACCAATCATTACAACTCACTGATCCTAAATCATCGGGGTTAGGTCACGCTTAGAGCGATTGCATCTCATACTTATGCATTATTGCATCCTTGCCAATCTTTTAAACATCGTCCTTACGGACGATGATGCTATTTCAGAATTTGGAGTTATTGCGTATCGAAGGCCTTGCCTGCATAATCTTGCAGTCAAGAAAGGCAAGTTCATCGCTTGCTCATGTCATTTGAGTATTTTTACCAAATTACTTGCAAAGTACTATACTTATCACTCTTGCATAAAAAAATCAAAAATACTATCTTCATAACTATGAATATGACTATGTGGTGGGGAATGGAACCATGGTATGTGTTGATATGGTGGAGGTTCCATTGCACGGGTTTATATCCATCTAGGATTAAACAACAAATGTCGTCCAGTGATTCTTGTGCCGTAATACCCGTGTTAACCATAAGATCTGGAGTGGGACGGACTAGTCAATTGTATTTCCACCTCTCGTACATCAACGGACGCGCTTTACCGTAGACACTTGTAATCCAAGGGTGCATTTGGTGGCTGGGGAAGCCTAAAGTCCCCACGGCATTGTCCGTAGACACTTGTAGCCCAAGGAGCATTTGGTGGCTGGGGAAGCCTAAAGTCCCCACGGTATTGCGGTCTATGAGGGGTTGCATCTACCGGCGAAGGAGTTTGGTTCGATCCCAAACTGTTGTCGTGGTCGGGGTCCACCCGTAAGTGGGAATAATGGGACCGACGAGGACCCAGGGTCGGGGCATGCAACAAAGGGTGGGTGTATGAGGTAGCGGAGGAATATGATTGGCTATGACCTTATACCGGGCCTCACACCAAAGGAAGTGTGGACGAGAACTATAGACTCGGTTGGCACCAAGGTTAAGATCTCTTATGGGTAAAGCAACACACCTCTGCAGAGTGTAACGAATCGTGACCGAGTCACTCCCTGTTCCGGATATGGAATCGCTGAACGCTGTCGGAAAGGAACTCCATGAAGTTCTAGTAAACCGGTGAAGGCCGACGGACATAGTTCTTCCGAATAAAAGCAACCTTTTGAAGAAATGATTATGAAAACCTGCATTGGTATTAGACTTTCTGGTCTAATGCCATAGCTAGTGCATTAAACACCTCTTTCCTATAATGAACTTGTTGAGTACGCTCGTACTCATCCCACTCTTAAATCCCCTGCTTAGAAATGGAGGCATCGAAGGAGGATCTACAGTGCAACTTGAAGGCCAAGGAGTCAATAACTACTTCAAGGGACGGGACCCTGTCAGAGAAGTCAAACACTACATCCAACAAGCAGAAAACCTAGATTAGCAATAGAAGGGAACTAGCTTCCTAAACTTAGCTCCTATTTAGTTAGAAACTATTCATAGCCTCTGTAGCTAGCTAAATACTCTACAAATAGAGTTCGTGATAGGACTAGACTACGAGTCGTTCTTCTGGAGTTTAATTGCAGATTTACCTCATTGTAAAGTAGGAGGTTGTGCTGATCTTCTGTAATAGAGTCGGAGTTGTAATTCTTTAGACATGCCTTGGACCCGCATATGTTTCTGTTGTACCACTCTGAGCGATATAATACTAGTGGAACGGTGTTTCATTGGTGTTATATCAGACTTGCATACTACACCATGCAGTGGTATGCTGGGTCACCACAGTTGGTATCAGAGCAAATGCTTTGACCTTAGGATTAAAACCCTTTAAAGGAGACCTATAGGTTTTGGTAGTGTCTATAGGAAGTTGTCTTAGCTAAACCAAATTCTTCTTATGACTTGAGATGGATATTCACTTGAGAATAATCCTGACACACTTGAGTCAAACCTTTCTTACCTCTATTTCCTAAGTAAAATTAGTTAGCTAATCCTTAGTATGTAGCACCATATCAAGTCCTTAAAACAATAGATGAGTAGACCCAGTTGGTATACAATACATGGTAGTCCAAAGAGAGGATACAACCATAAGGAAGATATCCTATTGGAAGATGTGTACCAACACATGTTATGGTTAAGTAAGAGTTATTCAGACCTGCAATATGAACGATATCTTGTGATAAAGATAAATATATTAGGAAGATATCCTACTAGAAGGTGTATACCAAGACAAGTAATAAGGTAAGTAAAATTTATCTAAACTTGTGAAACAATTGATAGTAAGTGATACAAACAAGTGAAATGAGGTAGTATAGACCATGATGAGTCAATCATGTGAAGTAAGAAAGAGAGATAGGAATAAAATATGTCTATTTACATGATAGAGTTGTTAATCATTTATGATTCATTTGAGAATCATTATGTGATGAAGTACAACATCATAAATATTTAGTAGGAGAACAATAAGAAGCCAGTTGTTCAACAATAGTGCAAGAATCGTGTTCCAAAACCATGGGAAGTGTGCCAAGCACATCATGACCATAGTCTTATGATAGAAACACTTAGAAGTATAGGAGTTATATCCTAATAAATATGTATTCAGAGTAGCCATGTTAGAACTAAGTGTATCATAGGAAGTAGTCCTCCATAGCACGTATATATGATATACTATTTAGTCAGTACTTCCAAACAAAACTAGGTTAACTTCAACTATTCCAGACCACTTTGTTTCAAGTTTATCTCATTGCAATTGTGCAATTAAGGTAAATGTTGAGACAAATAGTAGAATGCCCTATATTCATGCTAAGTATCATGATATAAATCTATATTATGTGGTGTTATATACTACACATCTCAGCCTGATGTTTAGAGATATCTTACTCAACTATTATATTCAGGCTTATGATGGTGTGTATTATAAGCACAAAGCTGAATCTTCTTGGAGTTTATTGGATTTTCAGTGTTTGACTAGATCCATACATGAAGTTTGACTTTGATATGCAAATGCATGTTGCAATATCAAGTTCTTACTTGATGCTATAGATCTAGAGGGTAATGGTATTCGTGTGAGGAAGTGACGAATTCTGAAGATCTTAAAGACAAGATGAAGGTTCATCTTAAAAAGAAAGTAAAGTTGTGGGAAGCAACCACAATACTCTGAAGGAAGTGTAAATCAAAACTCATGCTTTGCCTCAACAGAGGAGTACCTTAGTACATGAGAAGCATGAAGGTGAGAAATATGATGATTATGGAGAAGTAAAAGAAGAACCATAGTCATTATGGAAGAGAGAATGCATGGGAAATCACTTTGGATACTATATTCATAGTGGTTTTCTTGCAAAATAAACCCTGAAGGAAGGAAGATAACATATGAAACCATAACAGATATAAGAAGACCATAGTTGATATCAGAAGACCATAGTTGATATAGGATCAATACTGCGAGATAAAGTAGAAGATGTCTCGTCCAGTTAATCAGAACCTATAATAGAATCCATTTTTAGATATCAAATAGCCACAATTGATATCAACTAGTCCATAATTGGATTCTTCATACCAAGAAGTTGTGAACAAATAAAATTTTGTCAACCAAATAGCAATGACCTATAATCATTTAGTCGAAGAATTAACATTGGATGTCCATAATTGAGTGGATGCACCACATATATTCTTCACAAGACCTAGAAGAGTACAAATCATAAGCTATACTTAGACTAATATTCCAACCATAAATCCAATGGTTGGAAGAAAAGGAGTTGAAGACATAAGAAAACTCTAAGGGGTAGAGTAAAGATTGAGTTGGATGTACAGTAACTCAATACTTTAAGCTTTATAAAAGCAGTAGGTCTGAACTGAGAGGAAGTTCGATCTTATTCTCATAAGCTTGTTGAACACTACTTTCAGAAGTATGTCAGACCAGAAGCCGAGGTTTATACCTCGAGGAAGTAAGAAGTGGACTATAACTTGAGTAAGTGAGTAGTATTTACTCAGAAGTACGAAAGCTTAAGTAAGTTAAGCATAAAGAAGTTGGACGAAGAAAATACCATAGACCAAATACAGCTCAAGAAGGCCAAAGACCGAAGGAAATTGACCATACCAGAACCACAGACTAATAGAATGATTCCTTTCATGGAACCTAAATAACCCAAAATAGTTATAGGTATCAACTATAAACCATGATTGGGTAGGCGAAATGAGTCTAACCTTCTTAGGGAAATAAACCATCACGACCATTCCATGTTAAGTACCTTACTTAGTACCATTATTGCAGTTTTGGTAGTAAGGGAAAACAAAGACATATTTACCAATTAGGAGTATGTTGTTAAATTAGTCTTCAGTTGAGATTAGCAGCATCAGAAGAAGTCTCAATCAGTGGATCTTCAATGAGAGAGGAAATAAGCTTATAAAGTTGGAAGAAATCAAAGAATCAAAGTAAGAACCATGGTTCAAAGACAGACAATAATGGATTCTAGGAAGAATCTGGACAAGGGATATATTCAATTATATCCAGTAAGATCAACACGGAGTTCGAGAAAAGAAGTAGTCTGCACAAGTCAGATCCACACTCCGAAACGTGAGAGAGATCAAACTTCGAGGACGAAGTTTAGTTTAAGGGGTAGAGACTGTAATATCCCAGGAAATGGGGTTACAAAAATAGAGGAAACAGATGTGTGCATTGCATTCATGCATAGAAAATCCGGGGAATTTTCGCGCTTTAAAGTAAACATGTCACAGTAACTGAAGTTTCACTTGACCTTGGTGGAATTGAAGTAGCTCATCAAGTCAAGCGCTATAAACCTCAATGTGACTTTGCTAAAACCTTGTTTTGGGTAGTAATGATTTGATCTAAGGAGTTAGATCAAATGGAACTAAAACCAACACAATAACACATTAATCAAGGATCAATTACATGATCTTATAAAAGATCATAACATGGTATTATTTGCCATAACACATGAACATATATTCAATGGTAAATCAAGTAACAATAAAATGAAGAAACCATGCTAGACTTATCTTTTCCACGTCTTAAACCAATCCTTGATCCTACCATGAACCTCATGGTATTCATTTTACTCCATTCTTGGAAACATAACAAGGAGATCAACTCTAGATATGTATATCCTTCCCTATTCCATATCTTTATACCTCAAACCTAGAGAGGTGAGAGTTCTATAATAATTATTAGAGAAGCAAGAACAAAACTTGAGCTAAACCTTGGATATACCTCCATGCATTTAAATCATCATCTTTAAAGAAGAAACCCAGGATATTATTCAAGTCCATCTCAAATGAGAGAGACCATTCATACTAATCCAAGCTTTACCTATTTAAGAATAAAGGACAATCTTAGAACTAAAGTATTAGGTTGTAAACCATTTCATCTTGGAGTGGTGAGATAACCTAATATCACATGGAATAATACCATATCCATGAACTGATAAAGTAAGGAGGAGATTAACTCAATCAAGATAGCCAAGTGGAGTTTTAGACATAATATCTATTGAGATATTGTGAGTACACCATAAACCCTAGAATAACCATTCCTTTATAAGAGAGCCTGATGACCCACAAGTATAGGGGATCGCAACAGTCTTCGAGGGAAGTATTACCCAATTTATTGATTCGACACAAGGGGAGACAAAGAAT
>NC_061511.1:155928837-155976531 GCF_022539505.1 Lolium rigidum
TTAGTTCCGTAAAACGCATAAATATGACATAAAGTGTGTATAAAACATGTAGATATCATCAATAATGTGGCATGGAACATAAGAAATTATCGATACGTTGGAGACGTATCAGCATCCCCAAGCTTAGTTCTCGCTCGTCCCGAGCGAGTAAAACGATAACAAAGATAATTTCTGAAGTGACATGCCATCATAAACTTGATCATATTGTAAACATATGTAATGAATGCAGCGATCAAAACAATGGTAATGACATGAGTAAACAACTGTATCATAAAGCAATGACTTTTCATGAATAGTACTTCAAGACAAGCATCAATAAGTCTTGCATAAGAGTTAACTCATAAAGCAATAATTCAAAGTAGAGGTATTTGAAGCAACACAAAAGAAGATTAAGTTTCAGCGGTTGCTTTCAACTTATAACATGTATATCTCAATGATAGTTTGTCAATATAGAGTAATATAACAAATGCAATATGCAAGTATGTAAGAATCAATGCACAGTTCACACAAGTGTTTGCTTCTTGAGGTGGAGAGAAATAGGTGAACTGACTCAACATAAAAGTAAAAGAAAGGTCCTTCAAAGAGGAAAGCATCGATTGCTATATTTGTGCTAGAGCTTTGGTTTTGAAAACATAAAGAGAGCATAAAAGTAAAGTTTTGAGAGGTGTTTGTTGTTGTCAACGAATGGTAGTGGGCACTCTAACCCCCTTGCCGTACAAACCTTCAAAGAGCGGCTCCCATTTTATTTTATTTTTGGGTGGCACTCCTTCCAACCTTTCTTTCACAAACCATGGCTAACCGAATCCTCGGGTGCCTCGCCAACAATCTCATACCATGAAGGAGTGCCTTTTATTTTAGTTTTATTATGATGATACTCCTCCCAACCTTTGCTTACACAAGCCATGGCTAACCGAATCCTTCGGGTGCCGTCCAACAATCACATACCATGGAGGAGTGTCTATTTTTGTTAATTAATTTGGGACTGGGAATCCCATTGCCGACTCTTTTTGCAAAATTATTGGATAAGCGGATGAAGCCACTAGTCCATTGGTGAAAGTTGCCCAACAAGATTGAAAGATAAACACCACATACTTCCTCATGAGCTATAAAACATTGACACAAATAAGAGATGATAAATTTTGAATTGTTTAAAGGTAGCACTCAAGCAATTTACTTTGGAATGGCGGAGAAATACCATGTAGTAGGTAGGTATGGTGGACACAAATGGCATAGTGGTTGGCTCAAGTATTTTGGATGCATGAGAAGTATTCCCTCTCGATACAAGGTTTAGGCTAGCAATGCTATTTGAAACAAACACAAGGATGAAGCGGCGCAGCAAAACTCACATAAAAGACATATTGAAAACATTATAAGACTCTACACCGTCTTCCTTGTTGTTCAAAACTCAATACTAGAAATTATCTAGACTTTAGAGAGACCAATTATGCAAACCAAATTTTAGCATGCTCTATGTATTTCTTCACTAATAGGTGCAAAATATATGATGCAAGAGCTTAAACATGAGCACAACAATTGCCAAGTATCACATTACCCAAGACATTATAGCAATTACTACATGTAGCATTTTCCAATTCCAACCATATAACAATTTAACGAAGAGGAATCTTCGCCATGAACATTAAAAGCTAAGAACACATGTGTTCATACGAACCAGCGGAGCGTGTCTCTCTCCCACACAAGCATTTATTCAAACAAAAACAAAAACAAAATCAAGCAGACACTCCAAGTAAAGTACATAAGATGTGACCGAATAAAAATATAGTTTCAAGGGAGGAACCTGATAAATTTGTCGATGAAGAAGGGGATGCCTTGGGCATCCCCAAGCTTAGATGCTTGAGTCTTCTTGAAATATGCAGGGATGAACAGCGGGGGCATCCCCAAGCTTAGACTCTTCACTCTTCTTGATCATAGTATATCATCCTCCTCTCTTGACCCTTGAAAACTTCCTTCACACCAAACTCGAAACAAACTCATTAGAGGGTTAGTGCATAATCAAAAACTCACATGTTCAGAGGTGACACAATCATTCTTAACACTTCCGGACATTGCCCAAAGCTACTGGAAGGTAATGGAACAAAGAAATCCACCCAACACAGCAAAAGAGGCAATGCGAAATAAAAGGCAGAATCTGTCAAAACAGAACAGTCCGTAAATACGAATTTTAAAATGGCACCAGACTTGCTCAGATGAAAATGCCCAAATTGAATGAAAGTTGCGTACATATCTGAGGATCACTCACGTAAATTGGCATAATTTTATGAGTTACCTACAGAGAATTAGGCCCAGATTCGTGACAGCAAAGAAATCTGTTTCTGCGCAGTAATCCAAATCTAGTATCAACCTTGCTATCAACGACTTTACTTGGCACAACAAAACACAAAACTAAGATAAGGAGAGATTGCTACAGTAGTAAACAACTTCCAAGACACAAATATAAAACAAAGTACTGTAGCAAAATAACACATGGGTTATCTCCCAAGAAGTTCTTTCTTTATAGCCATTAAGATGGGCTCAGCAGCTTTAATGATGCACTCGCAAGAAATAGTATTCGAAGCAAAAGAGAGCATCAAGAGGCAAATTCAAAACACATTTAAGTCTAACATGCTTCCTATGCATAAGAATCTTGTAAGTAAACAAGTTCATGAAGAGCAAAGTGACAAGCATAGGAAGATAAAACAAGTGTAGCTTCAAAAATTTCAGCATATAGAGAGGTGTTTTAGTAACATGAAAATTTCTACAACCATATTTTCCTCTCTCATAATAACTTTCAGTAGCATCATGAACAAACTCAACAATATAACTATCACATAAAGCATTCTTATCATGAGTCTCATGCATAAAATTATTACTCTCCACATAAGCATAATCAATTTTATTAGTTGTAGTGGGAGCAAATTCAACAAAGTAGCTATCATTATTATTCTCATCATCAAATATAGGAGGAAAAGTATCATCAAAGTAAATTTTCTCCTCAATGCTTGGGGGAGTAAAAATATCATGCTCATCAAAGCCAGCTTCCCCAAGCTTAGAATTTTCCATAGCATTAGCAACAATAGTGTTCAAAGCATTCATACTGATAACATTCCCATTAGCATGCATAAGTTCCATGGGTTTTTTAATTTTCTCTTCAAACACATCATGTCCTAATTAAAGATAAAGTTCATAAATATCTCTCATTTTGTTGTTGTCTTCCATTAAGCCTTACTAGTGTAACAAGAAACAAAAAGATGCAATTGCAGGATCTAAAGGAAATAGCTTCGAGCACACACACAATGGCACCAGAAAAGTACTTTACCTGGGACCGGAGTATGAGAGCCTTTTACCTTTCCTCCCCGGCAACGGCGCCTGTAAAAGTGCTTGATGTCTACGGGTGCTTCTATTCTTGTAGACAAGTGTTGGGCCTCCAAGAGCAAGAGGTTTGTAGAACAAGCAGCAAGTTTCCCTTAAGTGGATCACCCAAGGTTTATCGAACTCGGGGAGGAAGAGGTCAAAGATATCCCTCTCATGCAACCCCGCAACCACAAAGCAAGAAGTCTCTTGTGTCCCCAACACACCTAATAGGTGCACTAGTTCGGCGAAGAGATAGTGAAATACAGGTGGTATAAATAAGTATGAGCAGTAGCAACGGTGCCAGAAAATAGCTTGCTGGCGTGCAGTTGATGGTGGTAATATGGTAGCAGTAGTAACGCAGTAAAACAGTAAACAAGCAAGTGATAGCGATATTTAGGAACAAGGCCTAGGGAATAGACTTTCACTAGTGGACACTCTCAACTTTGATCACATAACAGAATAGATAAATGCATACTCTACACTCTTGTTGGATGATGAACACCATTGCGTAGGATTACACGAACCCTCAATGCCGGAGTTAACAAGCTCCACAATTCAATGTTCATATTTAAATAACCTTAGAGTGCATGAAAGATCAACATAACCAAATAGATCACATCAATACCATCACAGTAATAGTTAACTTCACAATCTACAAGAGATCATGATCATAGCCTACGACAAGAACAACACGGTGCACACACTAGTCACCTTTACACCATGCAGGAGGAATAGACTACTTTAATAACATCACTAGAGTAGCACATAGATAAATAGTGATACGAAACACATTGCAATCATAAAGAGATATAAATAAGCACCTCACTATGCCATTCATAACAGTGAATAAGTATTCTGTGAAATATAGCCTAAGAGACCCACACGGTGCACACACTAGTCACCTTTACACACGTGGGACAAGGAGTCTCCTGGAGATCACATAAGTAAAACCCACTTGACTAGCATAATGACATCTAGATTACAAGCATCATCATATGAATCTCAATCATGTAAGGCAGCTCATGAGATTATTGTATTGAAGTACATAGGAGAGAGATGAACCACATAGCTACCGGTACAGCCCCGAGCCTCGATGGAGAACTACTCCCTCCTCATGGGAGACAGCAGCGTTGATGGAGATGGCGG
Source organism: Lolium rigidum (assembly GCF_022539505.1). Lineage (NCBI taxonomy): Eukaryota > Viridiplantae > Streptophyta > Magnoliopsida > Poales > Poaceae > Lolium > Lolium rigidum. The sequence goes on from NC_061511.1 coordinate 155,933,335, forward strand.
TGGTGTCGATGAAGAAGCCTTCCGGGGCACTTCCCCGTCCCGGCGGCGTGCCGGAACAGAGACTCCTGTCCCCCAGATCTTGGCTTCGCGATGGCGGCGGCTCTGGAAGGTTTCTGTGGGTTTCGTCGTTCGTATCAGGGTTTTCGCGACGGAGGCTTTAAATAGGCGAAGAGGCGGCGCAGGAGGGCTGAAGTGGTGCCCACACCATAGGGTGGCGCGGGCCCCCCTGGCCGCGCCGGCCTGTGGTTTGGTGGGCCTGTGCCCCCTCCCTGGTGCTTCTCGTGCGTTCTGGATGCTTCCGGTGAAAATTGGAACCTGGGTCTTGATTTCGTCCAATTCCGAGAATATTTCCTTACTAGGATTTCTGAAACCAAAAACAGCAGAAAACGAGAACTGGCACTTCGGCATCTTGTTAATAGGTTAGTTCCAGAAAACGCATAAATATGACATAAAGTGTGTATAAAACATGTAGATATCATCAATAATGTGGCATGGAACATAAGAAATTATCGATACGTTGGAGACGTATCAGCAAGTCAAGCATATCATAGATTTTCTTAGGCATAACATAAATACTTGCACCAAGATCACATAAAGCATTACAATCAAAATCATTGACCCTCATCTTAATGATGGGCTCCCAACCATCTTCAAACTTCCTAGGAATAGAAGTTTCAAGTTTTAGTTTCTCTTCTCTAGCTTTTATGAGAGCATTTGTAATATGTTTTGTAAAGGCCAAATTTATGGCACTAGCATTGGGACTTCTAGCAAGTTTTTGTAAGAACTTTATAACTTCAGAGATGTGACAATCATCAAAATCTAAACCATTATGATCTACAACAATGGGATCATTGTCCCCAATGTTGGAAAAAATTTCAGCAGTTTTATCACAAGCAGCTTTCAAGCAGTTTTAGCAATTTCAGGTAATTTTGCACGCTTTGCACTAGGAGTAGAAACATTGCCAACACCAATTATTTTATCATTGATAGTAGGAGGTTTAGCAACATGTGAATCATTATCATTACTAGTGGTGGTATGATGTCTACGGGAGCTTCTATTCTTGTAGACAGTGTTGGGCCTCCAAGAGCAGAGGTTTGTAGAACAGCAGCAAGTTTCCCTTAAGTGGATACCCAAGGTTTATCGAACTCACGGAGGAAGAGGTCAAAGATATCCCTCTCATGCAACCCTGCAACCACAAAGCAAGAAGTCTCTTGTGTCCCCAACACACCTAATAGGTGCACTAGTTCGGCGAAGAGATAGTGAAATACGAGTGGTATAAATAAGCGAGTAGCAACAGCACTGTAAAAGTGCTTTGCCCGGGACGATAGAACAAGCAAGTAGTAATGCAGCAGATAGTAACGCAAAGAAACAAGTAAACAAGCAGCGATAGCAGGTATTTAGGAACAAGGCCTAGGGATTAGACTTTCACTAGTGGACACTCTCAACATTGATCACATAACGGAATAGATAAATGCATACTCTACACTTTTGTTGGATGATGAACACATTGCGTAGGATTACACGAACCCTCAATGCCGGAGTTAACAAGCTCCACAATTCAATGTTCATATTTAAATAACCTTAGAGCATAATAGATCATTGCAAAATAAACCAAGAACTAACATAGTGCACACACTCGTCCACATTACACTATGAAGGAGGAATAGATCACATCAATACTATCATAGCAATTGTTAACTTCGCAAAATACAAGAGATCATGATCATAGCATAAACCAAGTACTAACACGGTGCACACACTGTCACCTTTGCACACGTGCAGGAGGAATAAAACTACTTTAATAACATTGCTAGAGTAGCACATAGAATAGTGGTGATACAAAACTCATATGAATCTCAATCATGTAAAGCAGCTCATGAGATTATTGTATTGAGGTACATGGGAGAGAGATGAACCACATAGCTACCGGCACAGCCTCCGAGCCTCGATGGAGAACTACTCCCTCCTCATGGGAGCAGACAGCGGTGATGAAGATGGCGGTGGAGATGGCAGCGGTGTCGATGGAGAAGCCTTCCGGGGGCACTTCCCCGCTCCGGCAGGGTGCCGGAACGCAGACTCCCGTCCCCCGGATCTTGGCTTCGCGATGGCGGCGGCTCCGGAAGGTTTTCCGTATCGTGGTTCTTCGCCTCGTGGTTTTCGATCCGGGGGCTTTATATAGGCGAAGAGGCGGCGCAGAGGGTCGAAGGGGTGGCCACACCATAGGCCGGCGCGGCCGGGGCCCGGGCCGCGCCACCCTATCATCCGGGGCCCACAGGGCCCCCTCCGGTGGCTCTCGGTGTTCCGGATGCTTCCGGTGAAAATAGGAACCCGGGTCTTGATTTCGTCCGATTCCGAGAATATTTCGTTACTAGGATTTCGAAACCAAAAACAGCAGAAAACAGGAACCGGCACTTCGGCATCTTGTTAATAGGTTAGTTCCATAAAATGCACGAATATGACATAAAGTGTGCATAAAACATGTAGGTATCATCAATAATATGGCATGGAACATAAGAAATTATCGATACGTCGGAGACGTATCAAGCATCCCCAAGCTTAGTTCTGCTCGTCCCGAGCAGGTAAAACGATAACAAAGATAATTTCTGAAGTTACATGCCATCATAAACTTGATCATATTGTAAACATATGTAATGAATGCAGCGATCAAAATAATGGTAATGACATGAGTAAACAAGTGAATCATATAGCAAAGACTTTTCATGAATAGTACTTCAAGACAAGTATTAATAAGTCTTGCATAAGAGTTAACTCATAAAGCAATAAATCAAAGTAAAGGTATTGAAGCAACACAAAGGAAGATTAAGTTTCAGCGGTTGCTTTCAACTTGTAACATGTATATCTCATGGATAATAGTCAACATAGAGTAATATAACAAGTACAATATGCAAGTATGTAAGAATCAATGCACGGTTAATCACAAGTGTTTGCTTCTAAGATAGAGAGAAATGGGTAAACCGACTCAACATAAAAGTAAAAGAATGGCCCTTCGCAGAGGGAAGCATTGATTGCTATATTTGTGCTAGAGCTTTGGTTTTGAAAGCAAGAAACAATTTTGTCAACGGTAGTAATAAAGCATATGTATCATGTAAATTATATCCTACAAGTTGCAAGCCTCATGCATAGTATACTAATAGTGCCCGCACCTTGTCCTAATTAGCTTGGACTACCAGGATTATCGCAATGCACATGTTTTAACCAAGTGTCACAAAGGGGTACCTCCATGTCGCCTGTACAAAGGTCTAAGGAGAAAGCTCGCATTGGATTTCTCGCTATTGATTATTCTCAACTTAGACATCCATACCGGGACAACATAGACAACAGATAATGGACTCCTCTTTTATGCATAAGCGTGTAGCAACAATTAATTTTCTCATATGAGATTGAGGATATATGTCCAAAACTGAAACTTCCACCATGGATCATGGCTTTAGTTAGCGGCCCAATGCTCTTCTCTAACAATATGCACGCTCTAACCATAAAGTGGTAGATCGCCCTTACTTCGTACAAGACGAACATGCATAGCAACTCACATGATTTTCAACAAAGAGTAGTTGATGGCGTCCCCGGGAACATGGTTATCGCACAACGTGCAACTTATAAGAAATAAAATGCATAAGTACATATTCAATACCACAATAGTTTTTAAGCTATTTGTCCCATGAGCTATATATTGTAAAGGTAGAGGATAGAAATTTAAAGGTAGCACTTCAAGCAATTTACTTTGGAATGGCGGAGAAATACCATGTAGTGGGTAGGTATGGTGGACACAAATGGCATAGTGGTTGGCTCAAGGATTTTGGATGCATGAGAAGTACTCCCTCTCGATACAGGGCTTAGGTTAGCAAGGTTGTTTGAAGCAAATACAAGCACGAACTAGTACAGCAAAACTCACATAAAAGACATATGGTAAACATTATAAGACTCCATACCGTCTTCCTTGTTGTTCAAAACTCAATACTAGATGTTATCTAGACTCTAGAGAAACCAAATATGCAAACCAAATTAGCAAGCTCTAAGTATTTATTCATTAATGGGTGCAAAGTATATGATGCAAGAGCTTAAACATGAGCACAACAATTGCCAAGTATCAAATTATCCAAGACATTATAGCAATTTACTACATGTATCATTTTCCAATTCCAACCATATAACAATTTAACGAAGAAGAAACTTCGTCATGAATACTATGAGTAGAGCCTAAGGACATATTTATCCATATGCAACAGCGGAGCGTGTCTCTCTCCCATGAAGTGAATGCTAGGATCCATTTTATTCAAACAAAACAAAAAATAGAAACAAACAAACAGACGCTCCAAGTAAAGTACATAAGATGTGACGGAATAAAAATATAGTTTCAGGGGAGGAACCTGATAATGTTGTCGATGAAGAAGGGGATGCCTTGGGCATCCCCAAGCTTAGACGCTTGAGTCTTCTTATAATATGCAGGGGTGAACCACCGGGGCATCCCCAAGCTTAGAGTTTTCACTCTCCTTGATCATAGTATATCATCCTCCTCTCTTGACCCTTGAAAACTTCTTCCACACCAAACTTTAAGCAAACTCATTAGAGGGTTAGTGCATAATCAAAAAATCACATGTTCAGAGGTGACACAATCATTTTTAACACTTCTGGACATTGCTCAAAGCTACTGGAAGGTAATGGAACAAAGAAATCCACCCAACACAAACGAAAGAAGCAATGCGAAATAAAAGGCAGAATCTGTCAAAAAAAGAACAGTCCGTAAAGACGAATTTTAAAATGGCACCAGACTTGCTCAAATGGAAAAACTCAAAACTAATGAAAGTTGCGTACATATCTGAGGATCACTCACGTAAATTGGCATAATTTTCTGAGTTACCTACAGAGAATTAGACCCAGATTCGTGACAGACAAGCAATGCTGTTTCTGCGCAGCAATCCAAATCTAGCATCAACTTTACCATAGAGACTTTACTTGGCACAAAAACATGATAAGGAGAGGTTGCTACAGTAGTAAACAACTTCCAAGACACAAATATAAAACAAAGTACTGTAGCAAAATAACACATGGGTTATCTCCCAAGAAGTTCTTTCTTTATAGCCGTTAAGATGGGCTCAGCAGTTTTAATGATGCACTCGCAAGAAATAGTAGTTGAAGCAAAAGAGAGCATCAAGAGGCAAATTCAAAACAAATTTAAGTCTAACATTCTTCCTATGCATAGGAATCTTGTAAATAAACAAGTTCATGAAGAGCAAAGTAACAAGCATAGGAAGATAAAACAAATGTAGCTTCAAAAATTTCAGCACATAGAGAGGCATTTTAGTAACATGAAAATTTCTACAACCATATTTTCCTCTCTCATAATAACTTTCAGTAGCATCATGAGCAAACTCAACAATATAACTATCACATAAAGCATTCTTATCATGAGTCTCATGCATAAAATTATTACTCTCCACATAAGTATAGTCAATTTTATTAGTTGTAGTGGGAGCAAATTAAACAAAGTAGCTATCATTATTATTCTCATAATCAAATATAGGAGGCATAGTATAATCATAACAAAATTTACTCTCCATAGTAGGTGGCACGAGACCACTATCATCATAATTAGGAGGCAAAGTATCATCAAAGAAAATTTTCTCCTCAATGCTTGGGGGACTAAAAAGATCATGAAAACCAGCTTCCCCAAGCTTAGAACTTTCTATATTATTATCAACAATGGTGTTCAAAGCGTTCATACTAATATTACTACCAAGCATGCAAATAAGATTTCATAGGTTTTTTAATTTTCGCATCAAACAATCCATGTTTTAAATCAGGAAATAGAGTAAGAAGCTCATTGTTGTCCATTATGCCAAACTAGTGTAAACAAGAAAAAAAAAGATGCAATTGCAGGATCTAAAGGAAATAGCTTCGAGCACAAACACAACGGCGCCAGAAAAAGTACCGTTACCCGGAACCGGAGTATGAGTGCCTTTTTACCTTTCCTCCCCGGCAACGGCGCCGGAAAAGTGCTTGATGTCTACGGGAGCTTCTATTCTTGTAGACAGTGTTGGGCCTCCAAGAGCAGAGGTTTGTAGAACAGCGAGCAAGTTTCCCTTAAGTGGATACCCAAGGTTTATCGAACTCGGGGAGGAAGAGGTCAAAGATATCCCTCTCATGCAACCACCGCAACCACAAAGCAAGAAGTCTCTTGTGTCCCCAACACACCTAATAGGTGCACTAGTTCGGCGAAGAGATAGTGAAATACAGTGTGGTATAAATAAGCGTAGTAACGAAGCACCGGAAAAGTGCTTTGCCCAGGACGATAAACAAGCGGTAGTAATGCAGCAGTAGTAACGCAGAGAAAACAAGTAAACAAGCAGCGATAGCGATATTTAGGAACACGGCCTAGGGATTAGACTTTCACTAGTGGACACTCTCAACATTGATCACATAACAGAATAGATAAATGCATACTCTACACTTTTGTTGGATGATGAACACATTGCGTAGGATTACACGAACCCTCAATGCCGGAGTTAACAAGCTCCACAATTCAATGTTCATATTTAAATAACCTTAGAGCATAATAGATCATTGCAAAATAAACCAAGAACTAACATAGTGCACACACTGTCCACATTACACTATGAAGGAGGAATAGATCACATCAATACTATCATAGCAATTGTTAACTTCGCAAAATACAAGAGATCATGATCATAGCATAAACCAAGTACTAACACGGTGCACACACTGTCACCTTTGCACACGTGCAGGAGGAATAAAACTACTTTAATAACATTGCTACCGGTACAGCCCCGAGCCTCGATGGAGAACTACTCCCTCCTCATGGGAGCAGCAGCGGTGATGAAGATGGCGGTGGAGATGGCAGCGGTGTCGATGGAGAAGCCTTTCGGGGGCACTTCCCCGCTCCGGCAGGGTGCCGGAACAGAGACTCCTGTCCCCCAGATCTTGGCTTCGCGATGGCGGCGGCTCTGGAAGGTTTTCCGTATCGTGGTTCTTCGCCTCAGGGTTTTCGATCCAGGGGCTTTATATAGGCGAAGAGGCGGCGCAGGAGGGTCGAAGGGGTGGCCACACCATAGGCTGGCGCGGCCAGGGCCCAGGCCGCACCACCCTATCATCTGGGGCCCTGTCCCTGCGCGGATCTCGGGTGTTCTGGATGCTTCCGGTGAAAATAGGAACCTGGGTCTTGATTTCGTCCGATTCCGAGAATATTTCGTTAATAGGATTTCTGAAACCAAAAACAGCAGAAAACAGGAACTGGCACTTCGGCATCTTGTTAATAGGTTAGTTCCATAAAATGCACGAATATGACATAAAGTGTGCATAAAACATGTAGGTATCATCAATAATATGGCATGGAACATAAGAAATTATCGATACGTCGGAGACGTATCATGGTAATAGTCCAAACTTTAGCTACATTACTCTCTTTAGCAAGTTTTTCATTTTCTTCTCTATCCCACCTAGCATGCAATTCAGCCATCAATCTTATATTCTCATTAATTCTAACTTGGATGGCATTTGCTGTAGTAACAATCTTATTATCAATATCCTCAGGTTTAGTAGCCATTTTATTAATTAAAGAGGATTGTGACGCAGACATGTATGAGATTCGGTTTTCAGCATTTGAAATCTTAGTTTGCAAACCCGAAATCTCCATATTCAAATTTTCAAGTTGATTTCCTATATTTTTCAACAAGGTAGATTGTTCATTCATAGTTTTAGTAAAAAAATGATTTTGCTCATATTGTGATTGCATAAAGCTCTTAGTGGATCTTTCAATTTCTAGCATATTTTCCTCATATCTTCCATAAGAATTACCATAATCATTACCACTAGCAGGATATGGCCTATAGTTGTTACCAGAATTGTTCCTATAAGCATTGTTGTTGAAATTATTACTTTTAATGAAGTTCACATCAACATTTTCTTCTTGAGCAACCAATGAAGCTAAAGAAACATTATTTGGATCAACATTAGATCTACCATTCACAAGCATAGACATAATCACATCAATCTTATCACTCAAGGAGTAGGTTTCTTCAACAGAATTTACCTTCTTACCTTGTGGAGCCCTTTCCGTGTGCCATTCAGGGTAATTGACCATCATATCATCAAGAAGCTTTGTTGCCGCCCCCAAAGTGATGGACATAAAGGTACCTCCAGCAGCTGAATCCAATAGGTTCCGCGAAGAAAAATTCAGTCCTGCATAAAAGGTTTGGATGATCATCCAAGTAGTTAGTCCATGGGTTGGGCAATTCTTTACCAAAGATTTCATTCTCTCCCATGCTTGAGCAACATGTTCATTATCCAATTGCTTAAAATTCATTATGCTACTTCTCAAAGATATAATTTTAGCAGGAGGATAATATCTACCAATAAAAGCATCCTTACATTTAGTCCATGAATCAATACTATTCTTAGGCAAAGATAGCAACCAATCTTTAGCTCTTCCTCTTAATGAGAAAGGAAACAATTTTAATTTTATAATGTCACCATCTACATCCTTATACTTTTGCATTTCACAAAGTTCAACAAAATTGTTAAGATGGGCAGCAACATCATCAGAACTAACACCAGAAAATTGCTCTCTCATAACAAGATTCAATAAAGCAGGTTTAATTTCAAAGAATTCTGCTGTAGTAGCAGGTGGAGCAATAGGTGTGCATAGGAAATCATTATTATTAGTGTTTGTGAAGTCACACAAAATAGTGTTTTCAGGAGTATTCATTTTAGCAATAGTAAATAAAGCAAACTAGATAAAGTAAATGCGAGTAACTATTTTTTTTGTGTTTTTAATATAGAGAACAAGACAGTAAATAAAGTAAAGCTAGCAACTAATTTTTTTGTGTTTTGTTTTAGTGCAGCAAACAAAGTAGTAAATAAAATAAAGTAAAGCAAGACAAAAACAAAGTAAAGAGATTGGAAGTGGAGACTCCCCTTGCAGCGTGTCTTGATCTCCCTAGCAACGGCGCCAGAAATTTAGCTTGATACGCGTAAAGCACACGTCCGTTGGGAACCCCAAGTGGAAGGTATGATGCGTATTGAAGCAAGTTTTCCTCAGTAAGAAACCAAGGTTTATCGAACCAGTAGGAGCCAAGAAGCACGTTGAAGGTTGATGGCGGCGAAGTGTAGTGCGGCGCAACACCAGGGATTCCGGCGCCAACGTGGAACCTGCACAACACAATCAAAGTACTTTGCCCCAACGTAACAATGAGGTTGTCAATCTCACCGGCTTGCTCGTAAACAAATGATTAGATGTATAGTGTGGAAGATGATGTTTGTTTGCGAGGAACAAGTAAAGAACAATTGCGGTAGATTGTATTTCAGATGTAAAGAATGGACCGGGGTCCACAGTTCACTAGTGGTGTCTCTCCCATAAGATAAATAGCATGTTGGGTGAACAAATTACTGTTGGGCAATTGACAAATAAAGAAGGCATAACAATGCACATACATATATCATGATGAGTACTATGAGATTTAATCAGGGCATTACGACAAAGTACATAGACCGCTATCCGAGCATGCATCTATGCCTAAAAAGTCCACTTTCGAGGTTATCATCCGAACCCCTTCCGGTATTAAGTTGTAAACAACAGACAATTGCATTAAGTATGGTGCGTAATGTAATCAACACAAATATCCTTAGACAAAGCATCGATGTTTTATCCCTAGTGGCAACAACACATCCACAACCTTAGAACTTTCTGTCACTGTCCCAGATTCAATGGAGGCATGAATCCACTATCGAGCATAAATACTCCCTCTTGGAGTTACAAGTATCAACTTGGCCAGAGCCTCTACTAGCAACGGAGAGCATGCAAGAACATAAACAACATATATGATAGATTGATAATCAACTTGACATAGTATTCAATATTCATCGGATCCCAACAAAAACACAACATGTAGCATTACAAATAGATGATCTTGATCATGATAGGCAGCTCACAAGATCTAACATGATATCACAATGAGGAGAAGACGACCATCTGGCTACTGCTATGGACCCATAGTCCAGGGGTGAACTACTCACACATCGATCCGGAGGTGATCATGGCGATGAAGAGACCTCCGGGAGATGATTCCCCTCTCCGGCAGGGTGCCGGAGGCGATCTCCTGAATCCCCCGAGATGGGATTGGCGGTGGCGGCGTCTCTGGAAGGTTTTCCGTATCGTGGCTCTCGGTACTGGGGTATTCGCGACGAAGGCTTTAAGTAGGCGGAAGGGCAGGCCAGGGAGAGTCACGGGGGCCCCACACGCTAGGGCCGCGCGGGCCCCTCCAGGCCGCGCCGCCCTAGTGTGGCGGCGCCCCGTGGCCCCACTTCGTATCTCCCTCGGTCTTCTGGAAGCTTCGTGGAAAAATAAGCCCCTGGGCGTTGATTTCGTCCAATTCGGAGAATATTTCCTTACTAGGATTTCCGAAACCAAAAACAGTGGAAAACAGCAACTGGCTCTTCGGCATCTCGTCAATAGGTTATTGCCGGAAAATGCATAAATATGACATATAATGTGTATAAAACATGTGAGTATCATCATAAAAGTAGCATGGAACATAAGAAATTATAGATACGTTTGAGACGTATCAGTGTATCGCGAAAAATCATCAATAAACAAAATATAGTATCGATGACCCCCTTTCGAAGGAAAGGGAGTCGGACCCCAAACATCCGAATGAACTAAATCAAAAGGTCGCTGAGATACAGACGCACTAATAGGATAGGGAAGCTGAATCTGTTTACCTAGCCTACAAACCTGACAAGAATGCAAAGACACATCTCCTGAGACAGACCCAGAAGACCACGACGAACTAATGACGATAAACGGGAGCCACAAAGGTGACCCAGCCGATGATGCCACTGCTGAAAAGGTCCAGTGACAGAAGCAGCAACCGCAGGAGAACTGGCAGATGAAGTGGCAGCAGAAGGAACGCGAAGCCAGTCTAACTCCCAGAGCCCCGGGGACTCAAGGCTGCGAGGGCCAGCTCCAACCAAGGACTGTGTACGGCAGTCCTGAACAACACAAGAATCAGCGTCAAGAATGACGCGACAACCAGAATCAGTAAGCTGACTAGCGGAAAACAGGTTCATCTTAAGACTAGGAACATGAGAAACATCAGGAACAAAGAAAGAGGTAGTAGAAAGGGTGCCTCGACTGGAAACAGGGAGAGAGGTACCATCAGCCGTGGTAACACGAACAGGAGAAACAAGAGAGCGAAGAGCAGAAAGAATAGAAGATGCAGAGGTTATATGAAAAGAAACTCCAGAATCCAGATACCACGGGGATGACGTACCTGACTGTGTGGAAGGTGGTGGTCGCGCGGTGCCGAGAAGAGCCGAGCACGGAACCAGCAGTACTCGTCGAAGAAGAGCCTGTACCGGCGAGCGGACCACGAAGACCACGGATAATGTCCTGATCAGATAGCGCAACAGTAGAAGATCCTGAAGAACCAGCCTGACGACGAGTATACTGCGGCGGGCGTAAGCTGGGATCCCTCTGCCAGCAAGTAGAGATAGTGTGGCCAGTCCTGCCACAGTAGGTGCAAGGAGGTGATGTCGAACCACGACGCTGCTGGGGCTGACGCTGACCCTGGAATGGAGGAGTAGGAAGTATCGGCTGTGCCGGAGGCCGCAACGAAGCCGGCGGCATAGGAGGTCCACGAGCAGACGGCACAGGAGGGCCACGAGCAGCAAGAACAGAGAGAACCTCAAGAAGACCAGCACCACGAAGACGAGTCTCCTCAGCACGAAGCTCAGCAAGGACCTCAGAGAGCGGAACACGACCATGGGCAAGCAGCTGGGCACGGCGCGGCTCAAACTCCTTGCGGAGCCGCGACAAGAACTCAAAAACGCGCTGAAACTCTAGATCCGCGCGCACAGTCAGATAGCAGGGACAGGTAGCACACACAGCTGTACGAAGAGAATCAAGCTGACGCCAAATAGCAACACTCTGAGTGTAGAACTCATCAATAATAGAATCACCCTGCTGAAGGGCATGCTCCTGGCGGACCACAGACAGGTAAAGAGAATCACCAGACGGTTGATAGCGCTGACGTAGAAAAGCCCACTGAGCAGAAGCGGTGGGAATACCCATAAACTCAGCAGTGAGGCAGAACACTGGAGGTAAGAACAGCAGCAGCACGAGCATCCTCATCAATCCACTGAGTGTACTCAGTCAGATCTAGCCGGTAAGTCGTAACGACACTAGAGTGGTCATGGCAGTGGCGGGCCCAGCTCAATTCAAAGGTATTCAGATGAATACCCATTATTTTTGGCAAAACATTTTGTATATACGGTACGTATGAGGTACTTTCTGTATTTGGCTTATTTTCAGCGCATGCGCACGGTACGTCTGCCCTCACGCGCGGCAGCGTACAGGACTCCTGCGATCAAACCACGTCCAGCCGAAAACCTAACAGCTTCCCGCAAGAATTAGCCCAACTAAAAAAACACCATGGGATTCGGGATCCTGCCACTGAGGAAAAACTCAGAATAGGCATCGAAGCATAGCTAGTAACGCACCTAGGCCTGATTTCACTAAAGAAAACTCTCGCCTTATCGTCTCTAGGTTTCCACGCTGAGCAAGAAATAAGCTTCTAAGTTCGCGACGTCTGTAGTAGTAAGATAAAGAAGCCTCACAAACAACAAATAAGTACAAAAATTGTAGGACTTCATGTTTTGGATTTTCTAACCAAATTTTGGCGAAAAAATTGTTGACTTTGAATACCCATTGTCGAAATCCTGCGCCCGCCCCTGGGTCATGGACCTTCCGGTCATAATCAGTCAGAGCAGTGTCATTAGCACTCTTGGCTGCATCCTTATCCGCCCGAGTAGCGGCAAGGGCAACAGGTGGCGGTGCAACAGGCACCGTAGGAGCAACATGGCGCGGCGGACAGGAGACCTCGCCAGAAAGCACACCCCAAAAACGAAGACCGCGCATGTGGACGCGTATAAAGGCAGCAAAATCAGGGTAATTCGCGCCATCGAAGATCACCGGGCAGCGAGGGATCGCAACATAACCCGAGGAAGACATAGCTCTTTTTTTCGCTTTTTTTTTCAAAAGGAAGTCAACTGCAGAGCAAGGAGATCGATCTCAGCACGGCCAATCTCAGCACGGCCACGCGCGGGCCGATCGGAGAGCAAAGCGGCCAACACGGAGCGGGGGCAGGGAGATCGACCAGGGATCGACCACGGAGCAGCACGGATCGGCCAGGGATTGGCCAGCACGGAGCGGGGGCAGACGGAGTCGGGCGGGTGTCGGGCGGGCGTCGGACGGAGAGCAGCCACGCACGGATTGGGGGCGACGGAGAGCATCAGACGGAGTCGGGCGGGCGTCGGGCGGGCGGCGGACGGAGAGCAGCCACGCGCGGATCGGGGACGACGGAGAGCAGCCAGGAAGATCTGCCAGGGAGCAGCACGGATCGGGGCGACGGGGTCGGGCGGGCGTCGGGCAGGGAGATCGGCTACGCGCGGATCACGCGCGGGACAGGCGGACGAAGAGCAGCCAGGAAGAGCGGGGAGATCGACGTAAGCGGAGCAGGAGGCAGACCAGACGAAGGACGGACGGGCGACGGAACAAGCAACGTCGGCCGGGGAATTTAGAGGATCAATTTTTGCTTTGATACATGTTAGGGCAATATACTTGTTGTATTACCAGGGGGCCAAAAGCCACAATATATAGTACATGTACAGGTGCACATATGCAGAAAGCCTCCTAACATATGGAAAAACTACAATAGACAGATATATACATCTAACAGTATGCACAATATAGTCGAATACCGACAAATCCGGATGGCCACGGTTGGGCCTATGGCCTAATTGGACGGCTTAGTTGTTGAATTGATCAAAATGGAGAGTTCAAATTCGAGAGGGCTCTAGCCACGGACATGGGTTAGCCGGATTCTTACTTGTACAACAAGATGTACCTAATTTATTTTAGTGCTGATCTGGACTACTCCGTGTAAATCATAGACCCTGGTGTCTTTATAAGTTGAATCCCAGATGTCCTTGAGGTAGAACCAATCATCTTATTGTAATCATGCACTTGTTTGTTTTTATAATGAATTATAGCAGCAGGTATGGTCTCGTCGCTGTTGCAAGATCCGAAGCTGGATAACTCGTGTATCACCGTCCGAGTAGCTCCCTGCCTTAGGCACACCTCTCTCTCCACGTCATGGGATACTTTCTATGGCGTACTCGTCGATCACAAAACGACAGTTGCTAGATCAAAGGTCTCCATCGCATATGTTAAGACGATCAGCCTCGTTAGTGCTCGCTTCCTTATGGCTTCATCTGCAACACATTGGACGTACAAGCGAGTCTGACATCATCAGATGGAAGGGGTGCTCAAGTGGGCTATATTCAGCCGCCTTGGCATGTTTATGAGACAAAATAACAAGTTTTCCCCGCCTTTTTGTAAAAAAAAAGGCCTTGATAAACTGCCATGGCGTGGCGAGGTGTAGACCAAACAGGTCTTGATCATTTTCGTCAACAATTATACTAGCTGCTGACCTGCTGTGCGAAATTGACCGAGTACGCTGGAATCGCCTGGTGACAAACAAAAAATGTACACACGGCTGAAGTTTGTGAGTGGAGCAGATTTCCTCATACTAGTCAGCAAAGTCAAATATTTCAGTTGGATTACTTGTCCAAGTCGGAAAAATCTACACGGTTCTAAACCACACAATTTGTTCTTCGGAGGATCGTTCCAACGGAAGAGTCTCTGCAATACTAATCGTCACGTGTAGGTGTAGGGCCGGGTCTTTATATACCTCCTTTTCTATCATGTAGTCGAAATCACCAAGGAAGCAAGAAGAACACAAACACGCAAGCGAGCTACCTGCAAAGTAGAGACATTGAGTTTTGCTAGTTTCTACTCGATAGACAGGAACGATGGCCGGAGGTGGAGGAGACGATGTGAAGCTGCTGAGCTTTTGGGCGAGCCCGCCGGCCCTGCGAGTGCGCCTGGCGCTCAGCATCAAGGGCGTGAACCACGAGTACGTGGAGGAGGACCTCCGGAACAAGAGCGAGCTGCTCCTCCAGTCCAACCCCGTCCACAAGAAGGTCCCGGTGCTGATCCACGGCGGCAAGCCCGTCTGCGAATCGCTGGTCATCGTCCAGTACATCGACGAGGCTTTCAGCGGCCCTCTACTCCCAGCCGACCCCTACGAGCGCTCCGTGGCTCGGTTCTGGGCCGCCTTCGTCGACGACAAGGTACGTACATGCGTTCCGTTGTGTTCGTGTCCTTTGAGTTTTGGGACGACGACGATGGTCTGACCGGCACGGAAATATTTGTGGTGTGTGTGTAGTTCGCGAAGGCGATGTACCAGGCGTCATGGGGCAAGACGGAGGAGGAGAAGGCGGAGGGGAAGAAGCAGGTGTTGGAGGCGGTGGAGACCCTGGAGGGAGCCCTGAGGGAGTGCTCCAAGGGGAAGAGCTTCTTCGGCGGCGACAGCCCCGGGTACGTGGACGTGGTGCTCGGCGGCATGCTCGCGTGGGTGCGCGCCGGTGAGGTGATGCTGGGAGTCAAGACCTTCGACCCTACCACGACGCCTCTCCTGGCCGCGTGGGCGGACAGCTTCGGCGCGCTGGACGCGGTGGAGGCGGTCATGCCGGACGTCGGAAGGTTGGTCGACCTTGCCGTGAAGATGCAGTCTGCTGCGGCGGCCGAGGCTGCCCCAGTGGCTAACTAAAGGAGTAGATACCTAATTTAGTGTTTCTGGTGGAAATTACTCCTCTTTCGTGTAATTCGTCAGGTACAATTCTTGTTACTATAGGTAGTGTTTACTTGTACTGGTACTGAACTACTGATGTATGGTTATGCCTACAAAAGTGTTAAATAAGTTGGTATTTCCGTTCACGTAATCACACTTATACATGCGTTGTTGTTCATTGACAGAGGAAACTCTGAACATGCCCTTAATTTTTCAATAAAGGAGAATATATTAATATCGCAAAGATAATAGTTACACTTAGACTCTGCACCAACATGATATTTAAAGATATGACGGGCGCACACAACCAAGAAAAAAGTACAAGAAATAGAGAGAGAGAAAACAAAACAAAAGCCCCGTTGTAGTGTCGAACCACTGCAACAGTAGCACTCTAACCACCATTGAAGACAACACCCAGACTATAAACGAGATTCTCCAAAACCAATGACTTCAAGAATAAAACAATGCACGAGGCGTTATCGTCGCCCGATCGAAGATCTTGGGTTTCACCCTCGAGAAAATCCGAGTTTCCAAAACAATGCCTTTCGCACGGTGATTGCCAGGTACAACCAATGAATGCTAGATATTGCGTTTTCATGCTGAAAATCGTAGCTCGGTACTCGAGGAGCACCACCAAGAATACAATCCACTTGTGCTGTCACCCCCGCTTGCCAAGGCTGCTGTTGCCAAATATCGGACACACAGGGAGAACATGTGTCGCATTGTCTTCATCGCAACCATTACCCTCTCCACCATTACCAGTCTCCGATCGCAGTCACCATGAGTTGCCCGAATAATTGATAAATTTTTGAAATTCAATTTTTTTTGAAAATTAATAATAATAGAATTAATAATAATAATAATGTATTTAAGATCTCCATCATCAAAACATATTTAAGCAGCCCTAAGGTTTATAGTGGTGATAATTCTTCGCATGCGATCAGCAAGGAGAAAATTTAGCAAAAGTGAAGGCCAAAAAGTTCAAGACATAATCATGACGAGGAAGAAGATTCTCAAGATGAAGATAAGAATAAAAGGCCACGTTTATAACAGGCCAAAGAAACGTGGAGGCTGCACAATTGTCTCCTCCAACATGCTCACATGAAGCTATAAAGAGAACAAAGGCTATAAAGCCTAGAAATACCTACAATTTAGAGGCATGATTTGCAAGAAGATAGGAGAAGCAATAATAGAAGAGAAGGCACCAGAATGCTGCTCTCTCCCGTCTATAAAACGGGACTCCAAGCAGCGAAGAAGGACACCAAGAAATCAACAACCAGAGCACACCAACATTCGCAAAGAGCAGGGAGTTAGGCTAGCAACGCTCCCTGCAGTAGTAGTAGTACAACCACCCTTCCTGTAATAAAGAGCTGCAACATCCAAGGCGTTTGTAATATTGCAAAGGTAGGAAGGTGATTTCCCTTCTTGTGTAAACCCGTCGGGGGCTAGCAACGCTCCCTGCAGTAGTAGTAGTACAACCACCCTTCCTGTAATAAAGAGCTGCAACATCCAAGGCGTTTGTAATATTGCAAAGGTAGGAAGGTGATTTCCCTTCTTGTGTAAACCCGTCGGGGGTCCCGACGGGTTTACACAAGAAGGAAAATCACCTTCCTACCTTTGCAATATTTCAACCCCTTGGATATTGCACTCTTTATTACAGGAAGGGTGGTTGTACTACTACTACTACTGCAGGGAGCGTTGCTAGCCTAACTCTCTGCTCTTTGTGAATGCCGGTGTGCTATGGTTGCTGGTTGCTTGGTGTCCTTCTTCGCTGCTTGGAGTCCCGTTTTATAGACGGGAGAGAGCAGCATTCTAGTGCCTTCTCTTCTATTATTGCTTCTCCTTTCTTCTTGCAAATCATGCCTCTATATTGTAGGTCTTTCTAGACTTTTTATCCTTTGTAGCTCCACTTTATAACTTCATGTGAGCATGTTGGAGGAGACAATTGTGCAGCCTCCACGTTTCTTTGGCCTGTTATAAACGTGTCCTTTCATTCTTATCTTCATATTGAGAATCTTCTTCCTCGTCATGATTATGTCTTTGACTTTTTGGCCTTCACTTTTGCTAAATTTGCTCCTTGTTGATCGCATGCGAAGAATTATCATCACTATAAATCTTTGGGTTGCTTACATGTGTTTTGATGATGGAAATCTTAAATATATTATTATTATTATTGTTTAAAAAAATGAATTTCGAAAATTTATCACATATTCGAGTATAGGTCTTCCACGCCCGAATAATTGATAGCAATATCAATTTAAATTTTTATTGGAATTCCAATACACACAGATAATTTATTGTGTAAAATTTGTTTGAATATATGTAGTTTATATCTGTGTGTATAGGACCAGCCCAAATCCATCCAATCAGAATTTAAATTGATAATGCTATCAATTATTCGGGCGTGGAGGACCTATACCCGAATATTTGATAAATTTTTGAAATTCAATTTTTTTGAAAATTAATCATAATAATAATAATAATCATAATGTATTTAAGATCTCCATCACCAAACACATGTAAGCAGCCCAAAGGTTTATAGTGGTGATAATTCTTCGCATGCGATCAGCAAGGAGAAAATTTAGCAAAAGTGAAGGCCAAAAAATCCAAGACATAATCATGACGAGAAAGAAGATTCTCAAGATGAAGATAAAAAATAAAAGGCCACGTTTATAACAGGCCATAGAAACGTGGAGGCTGCACAATTTTCTCCTCCAGCATGCTCACATGAAGCTATAAAGAGGGGCTACAAAGGCTATAAAGCCTAGAAAGACCTACTATATAGAGACATGATTTGCGAGAAGAAAGGAGAAGCAATAATAGAAGAGAAGGCACCAGAATGATGCTCTCTCTCGTCTATAAAACGGGACTCCAAGCAGGGAAGAAGGACACCAAGCAATCAGCAACCAGAGCACACCATCATTCGCAAAGAGAAGAAAGTTAGGGTAGCAACGCTCCCTGCAGTACCTCAAGAGCAAGAGAGAGAGCAAGAGAGAGAGAGAGAGAGAGAGAGAGAGAGAGAGAGAGAGAGAGAGAGAGAGAGAGAGAGAGGGAGAGAGGGAGAGAGGGAGAGAGAGAGAGGGAGAGAGGGAGAGAGGGAGAGAGGGAGAGAGAGAGAGAGAGAGAGAGAGAGAGAGAGAGAGAGAGAGAGAGAGAGAGAGAGAGAGAGAGAGAGAGAGAGAGAGAGAGAGAGAGAGAGAGAGAGAGAGAGAGAGAGAGAGAGAGAGAGAGAGAGAGAGAGAGAGAGAGAGAGAGAGAGAGAGAGAGAGAGAGAGAGAGAGAGAGAGAGAGAGAGAGAGAGAGAGAGAGAGAGAGAGAGAGAGAGAGAGAGAGAGAGAGAGAGAGAGAGAGAGAGAGAGAGAGAGAGAGAGAGAGAGAGAGAGAGAGAGAGAGAGAGAGAGAGAGAGAGAGAGAGAGAGAGAGAGAGAGAGGCAGAAAGAAGTAACGATGGCGATTTGGATCTGGAGACAATGATTTGCTCTTCCCTGTCTGCTCCTTGCTTCTTCAACCTCTAGAAGATAGTGGAGATGATCATGTGCGAGTTGAGCTTTCTTCCTTGTCTCTGATTCTTCCTTGTTCCTTGCATGCTTTCTGTTCGACGGTTTGGTTGTATGAACTCGTGTGTAAGTTGATCTATGTTGGATCTCAGAACCTGTGACTCTCTATAGTGATCGTGTTGTCTAAGCTGAATTATATGGAGGATTTGGTTAAGTAAGTTACTGCTAGCGATCTGTTCGTTTTTAGCTTTAGTTCATATACAATTGAATCCAAAACGCTTGTTAATACAATTGTGAATCTCGTGCTATACTTCTGTAATCTAATCCATGTGGACACGATAAAACTCTTCTTACCCACTACATCATGCAGAAGTGTTATCATCCCCCGATCGAAGATCTTGGGTTTCATCCTCGAGAAAGTCCGAGTTTCCAAAACAATGGCTTTCGCTAGGCCATTGCCAGGCACAACAAATGAATGTCAAACCTTGGGTTTTCATCCTGAAAATCGTAGCTCGGTACTCGAGGAACACCACCAAGAATGCATTCCACTTGTGTTATCACCCCCGCTTGACAAGGTTGCTGATGCAAGTCGCCAAATATCGGACACACAGGGAGACCATATGTCGCATTTTCTTCATCGCAATGTCCTTTTCTACTTAGTTGGACAGATCACTTCATATAATCGTATCAAAATCAAGCAAGAAAACGGATGCGCTAACGCGCAACGGCTTTTGCGCTAGTTGCTCAATCCGTTGCTTGCTTCTCTTCTGTCTTGGAAAAGTGAGGATTTCCCTCTCCATCATTACCAGCCTCCGATTGCAGCCACCATGAGTTTCTCCACCTCTACCAGTTTCATGAAAATGTATATTAAGACATGTCCCATAACACCGATAAAGAAGGCAAAACTTCGCGCCTCACCCAAATAAAGCCACACTGGCTGATGAAAAGGCGTGCGTGACCATATTGGTTCCGCTCTAGATATGGAGTAGCGCACTGCGCCAAACTATGGAAATCTCTGAGAGAAAGATCGGAACTCGCCGGCAGCTAGACCAAGGAGGCCGACATCAAGAAGATGGGTGACTTGTCACAAGAAGAACAGTAGAGTCAAACCACCATTATTATATCCAAGCCAGCAGCTCCCACGTCGCACGCGGGTTCTCTTCGGGATCGGCCGCCCCAATTCCTACTGGAAGCCCGAAGGCTCGGATGGCAACGAAGAAGGCAACGCATGAGGCCCGAAGCCTGACGACGTCGAGCACGCTGGAGATGAGCAACCACCACGTCGTCAATGCGGAGATGTCCAATTCTTGTAGTATGCATTTTCACCTCTTGAGTTCTATTTCTTGTGTTAAAAACGATTCTATAACGACTTGAACTGCTACAAAAAAAAAAGTGAACTAAGTCTTTGGTAACCCAATGCTATCGCTGGCTTAATCCAAAAAATAGTACTAGTATTAATTAGTGTCCATCATTGAAACTTGACATTGAATTGGACATCATGCACGTCACTAATCAGATCCTTCAAACACCATGCCCTACTCTACTATATCTTTCTACACATGTCCAGTATATGCTCAATTGAATATTGTTATGTATCTTGTCCTCCAAGCCTGGAATAATACAGAAATGCCATGCTGATGACGTAGATAGTGACGTCAATGGCTTCCAGAAGAAAAGGTCAAACTTCACATGTTCTACTTAAACTTAAATACGGAGAAATGGAGACAAAAAGTATCTGGTAGAGGATCAAACTTTGTTGTGCAGTCAGGAGAGGATCACATCTTAACGGTGGTAAAGTTTGTCCAAGTCAATGGTGCCGGTAATTCAAAATAGATGGCTCCAATGTCAAGTTACTTAATACAAAAGCTTGATATAATCAGAAAAACAAACTAAAATTATCCGCATACAACCAAACAAACTGTACCATTGCGACGGAGCATCCTCTGCGTGTATATATACCCGTATTCCCCTCCGTCCCTAACAGCCCAACACCAACAGCTGGAGATCCGAAACAAGTTCCAACCAGAAATGGCCGGCGGAGGAAACAACGAAGTGAAGCTGCTGGGCATGTGGGCGAGCCCTTTCGTCCTGCGAGCGCAGCTTGCTCTCAGCCTCAAGGGCATCAGCTACGAGTACGTGGAGGAGGACCTCAAGAGCAAGAGCGAGCAGCTCCTCACATCCAACCCCGTGCACAAGGCGGTGCCGGTGCTGATCCACGGCGGCAAGCCCGTCTGCGAGTCGCTGGTCATCCTGCAATACATAGACGAGGCCTTCGCCGGAATCGGCCCCTCTCTCCTCCCGGAGGATCCCCATGACCGCGCCGTTGCTCGCTTCTGGGCATCTTACATCGACGACAAGGTAATTATATACAGCAGTATATGATCCACGTCTGTCGATGGTTTCAGCGTGTTGTTGATGGTTTCATCGGCGCGGTTTTCTGATATTTGCAGCTGGTGAAAGCGTCGACCCAGGCGTCGAGGGGCAAGACGGAGGAGGAGAAGGAGGAGGGGAAGAAGCAGGCGGCGGCCGCGGTGGAGACCCTGGAGGGAGCCCTGAAGGAGTGCTCCAAGGGGAAACCATTCTTCGGTGGCGACAACGCTGGGTATGTGGATGTCGTGCTCGGTGGCCTCCTCGCATGGGCTCGCGCGGGAGATTTGATGAAGGGCGTCAAGACCTTCGACCCCGCCACGACTCCGCTCCTGGCCGCGTGGGCGGACAGCTTCGGCGCGTTGGACGCGGTCGAGGCAGTCATGCCGGAGGTCGGCAAGCTAGTTGAGTTTGCCATGGCTATGCATGCTCACGCCGCGGCCGCGGCAGCCGCCGCCGCAACTAACTAAAGAGGCGTTGCTCTCGTTTGTATGCAGCTCTGCTTGATAGTGTGCCGAACAATCAGAGATATCTGTGTTTTCTATGTTTGTTTTTGTCAACCTTATGTATGGACACTTCGTCATTACCGGGACATGTGGATCAGAACTAAACTTGTTTCAATGAATGTTGAGGAGTTTATACAGTCATAAGAATGAATCTCCTTATCTCTATGTGTGGATGGTGATGGTAAATGTTATATTGTGATCCAAAAAAAAATTCGATAAAGGGAATATATTAATATCAAAAGATACCAATTACACCCAGCCTCTGCAACAACGCACCACCCTAATGGCACTACGGATGCACACAGCCAAAAAACGAAAAGAAAACTAAGAAACAAAAGTCCCGCTACAGTACCTCGGGCCTAACAACAGCAATACATCCACCGCCAAGACAACACCTGAAAAACAGACTCTCCAAAAACGACGCCTCCAAGAAGGGAACGGTGCTCTAACACTGTCGTCGCCCGATCAAAGATCTTAGGTTTTCACCCTGAAGATAGTCCCCGCTCTCAAAACAATGCCTCCAACAAGGTCATTGCCAGGCACAACCAGTTAAGGCCAGACCTTGGGTTTTCACCCTGAAAGGTAGGACTCTGAACTTCACATGTGTTGTCGCCCCCACTTTCATACCGCTGCTGGCAAGCCCGGAACACCAAGCAAGTCCCTCAACAGCGCGGAGATTTGAACCTCCCTTAGCTAGTCCTCCCCTCCGGCCTTCATGAAATTCTCTTCTTCCAACTTTCATCATGGATCCATAGTCACTTGATGTCAACACAGAAAAAGAGCTTCGCGCCGCTCCCTCTAGAACCAATCGGTCGGAATAAAAGCATGGGTGCGCACGACCGAATACCACGCCGGCGGAGCCTTCCGGAACTCAACACTCCGGCCAGATCACGAGTCCAGGCCTCCGGTAAGTCCTCCTCTTCACGCAAGAGAGGCCCTAGGACCGCCGCCTTTATTCAGGTCGAACCCCCACGTCGGCGACCACCCTAGGCTGGCCATTCCAACCCTCCACCAGCGACACCATCGCCAGTTTCCAAGCCCCTCCATCTCGCCGCCGGAACGCGGTGATAGATCAATAGATCCACCACCACCAACCGCAGGCTGATCCTCTTTGGCGAATAAGAGGGTCACCTCCACCGTCGAACCCAAGGCTGCTGCCCCGGGCGTCCTCGTACCACGGGAGAAGTCCAAGATCATCACCCCTCACCGGCGAGAGGCGGAGGGAAAGGCGCCCGCCTCCACCAGACACCATCGTCGGCATGCCGCCGATGGGAGGCGGGGAGGCCGCAGCCCGCAGCTGGATCGACCCCGGGAGGGCCGCCGCCGCCCCTACCTCCTCATCCGGCCGCCGCCGCCCCGGGAGGCGGAAGGGCCGCCGCCACGTGAGAGGATCCATTGGCCGCCGTTCCCGACGCGCCACGAGGGGAGGACCCCGCCGCCACCACGCCCCGAGATCTTTGCCCCGGCGGCGGCGGGAGGGTTGGGAGGAGGGGTGCGGTGTAGGCTAGGGTTGGGAGGGTTGGGGGAGATAGCGACAATTGCTGAAAGCACCAACCCGCGTATATGTTATAGCCTACACAGAGGCTAACTTCTGACGAGCGGAGTGAGACCTGTCACCGGTAGGCTTGGGGCGATATTTACATCTTGTAAGCCGCCGGCTAGGGTTTATCAGATTATAAGATAACCCACAGCGTTTGTAAACACTCCCCGATATAGTGAAATTTGCTGGTTGGCGTCCGTGATTTTTTTTCACTTTTGTGTTGAACGAGGGTTTTCACGTTAAATCTTGTGTCTCCACTGCGTTTACTTTTATCGTTCCTTATTATTTGCTTATCGCTTTTATAACAATAAAGTGAAGGATCATGGAGAGGGCGCCGGAGTGGACCAAGGTGAAGCTCTTCTCCTCTAGATCTTTCTTCTCTGATCTGGCTCTATTATGCAGCGTTATGTATGTGTCCCTCGTGAATTCACCAAAATTCCTTCTGACAACACAAAGGCGGCGCCCCAGCATATGATCGCACGATATTGGCGCAAGCACTAGTACATGTGGTCGATTTTTCTCCATAAAGAAAATTTATTAATATCAAAAGGTACCAATTATATCCAGTCTCTGCAACAACGCAACACCCTAATAGCAGTACGGATGCACACAACTAAAAAAGAGAAAAGGGACTAAAAAACAAGAGTACAATATCCCAAGCCTAACAACAGCAATACATCCACCACCGAGACAACACCTGAAATACAGTCTCCAAAAGCGATGCCTCCAAGAAGGGAACAGTGCTCTAGCACTGTCGTCGCCCCACCAACGATCTTAGGTTTTCACTCCGAAAATTTACATGTGGTCGATAGGGCATCTCCAGCGGGCTTGCCCAAATCGGCGATCCAAACTGTCTCGTTTGGGTCGGTGAAAGAACATCTCTCATATTATGTTTTGTGTGTTTGATGTCAATATATGTGATACACTAATGGTTGTTTAAGTGATACAGGATTTACATAGATACATTTGTATGTGTGTTGGATGTGGTCAGTTTTGTCAAAAAGACAGTTGCAAAAATGTTCATCAGGCCGGATAATCCGGGCCGGATATTTCCAAAATATCCGGCCCCCAGAATTTCGGCTAAGGACTTGAGGAAATGCAGCTCAGTATAGGGGCCGGACATTTGCCCGGATATTGTCCCGGTTTTGTACCTGAAGGCCGGATTATCCGGGCCGGATATTTCAAGAATATCCGGCCCCCTCGAAAATGGCTAAGGACCTGAAGATATGCAGCTCAGTATAGGGGTCGAACATTTGCCCGGACATTGTCATGGTTTTGTACCTGGAGGCCGGATTATCCGGGGGGGGGGGATTATCCGGCCCTTACTTAGGGCGGATTATCCGGCCCCCCGAAATGCACAATGGCTGGATTTTGGGGAGGGGTATTTATACCCCTCTTCTTCTTCCTTACCCCTTTGCTCAATCATTACACAAGAAATCTGCCAAGCTTCACCTCCATTAGAGCCACCTCAAGAAACACAAGATTTGCAAGATCTCCTTCCTCCCCCAACCAAATCTCTTGTTCTTTGGAGATTCGAAGGAGAAGCCACCGATCTAGATCCTCACCGAAGCGTTTTTCATTTCCCCCTCATTTGTTTGAGGGATCTCATGCTAGTGTTCCTATTTGGTTCCCTAGTTGATTTGTTGTTGATGTGTTGTTGTTGATTGTTGTATTGTTACAGATTTGGGAGCCTCCAATTCAGTTGTGGATGTGTGCCTCAAGAACCTTGTAAAGGCCCGGTTTCCGCCTCGAGGAAATCCCTTAGTGGAAGTGGGCTAGGCCTTCGTGGCGTTGCTCACAGGAGATCTGAGTGAAGCCTTCGTGGCTGTTGGTTTGGCTTGCGTAGCAACCACACTCCTCCAAACGTAGACGTACCTTCTTGCAAAGGAAGGGAACTACGGGAATCATCTCCGTGTCATCGCGTGCTCCACTCTCGGTTACCTCTATCCCATTCTATCTCCTATATTGTGTAGCTATATCTTGCTTAGTTGATAACCTTGTCATATAGGTAAATTCACTTAGTTGCACATCTAGAGAATTTACCTTTGTGTCAAGCCTAATTTGAAAAAGAACTAAAAATTGGTTAGCACCTATTCACCCCCCTCTAGGTGCGGCATACGATCCTTTCAATTGGTATCAGAGCCTCGGCTCTTATTTCGGGCTTAACCGCCTAAGAGTATGCCGGACGAGGAGTCCTCGGAAGGGGCCGCCAAGACGGTCTCCATGGAAGACTTCAATTCGTTGAAGTCCTCCATGGAAGCCCAAATGGAAAGCATGAAAAAGATGATTGCCGAGCTTTTGACTCCGGCCCTTCCCAAGGCTCCTAGTGTAGAGGTAAAGGACACGGGTGCGTTAGATGAGGGAGATGCTTCGGACTTACCCTCATCTACCAAACCCGTGGAAGGTGATAACTTAAACACTATTACATCTCCTAGGGGAACTACTGGAGGTGAAAGCTACAATCGAGTAGCTCCACCTTTTCTATCTCCCGATATACCGGTTCCCCATCCCCATTTGAACATTCGGGGAGACCCACCTAAGTTTTCCATTGATAATTTCGATACTTGGCAATTTGAGTTCCGCTCTCATGTTTGCAGTGCCTCCAATGAACTTTGGAGAATCATCTTGGAGGGCTTCAAGCCATACAACCCCGACAAATTGACTAGAAGAGAAGCGTTTGATAGTCAACTCAACAACACCGCCTTGTACATGATTCAAACTAGTGTGGGGACAAAGGACTTGCATCGTGTTCGGAACTACACCACCGCCAAGGAAGCTTGGGATGGTTTGGCCGCGAGTTGCATTGGAAGTGAGAGCACAAGGAGGAACAAGTATAATGCTCTTAAGAATAAAGCCGAAGGGTTCATGAGGCTACCGGATGAAGATCATGAAGTCATGTATGGAAGACTTCTCACCGTTGCCGATGCCTTCCGGCTTATCGGTGCCACCCACATCAATGACTCTTGGATCAAGGAGAAGTACATTGAATGCATGATGCCATTTGTACCCATTGATGTCAAGACTCTTGTGGGGAGGGAATGCTATTCCTCTCTCACCTCTCAACAAGTCGTGCACGAGATGCAAGCTCTCAAAGTGCTTGAGGAAACCTCTCATGATTCTCGCAATCGAGCTCTTGGGATGGCAAAAGGTTCCAACCTTGCCTTGGTGGTCAACCCCGTTGAAGAAGTGATTCCTCAAGAATCCTATAGGGCATCTTGGAGTATGTCCTATCCGGAAGATTTGCAATGCCACTACCATGATCACATGGCCTTCCATGCAAAGTCGTTTTGGGTTGATCCCTCCAAGGCCAAGGAAGACAACATCAAGAGAAACAACAAAAGTGGGTTCACTAGCTTTGGTCCAAAGACAAGATCATGCTACAATTGTGATGACAAGCGCCACTTCATTGCCGAATGCCCCTATGAGAATAGAGAGCTTCATAATGGGAGGCTCATTCCCAAGGACAAGAGCAAAGACACAAAGGGCAAATATTCAAAAGCCCCCAACAAGAAGTTCTACAACAACAAGACCAAGAAGGGCAAGAGGCCCTCAAGAGTTGTGCTAGTAACAAGGGAAGAATATTCATCCGATGAAGTTGAAAGTTCTAGTGGTGATGAAGATGAAGAAAGCTCAAAGGAATTGGCCGCCATCGTCACCACCAACATACCCTCTTCATCTCTCTTTGAATCTCCCAATGAGAACCCTCATATCAAGAATGCACATTGCTTCATGGCAAGGTCCTCCTTGGACACACCTATTGTGCTATCAACTCAAGAAGAGTATACCTCCGGAGATGATGATGTTGATGATGAAGAAGATGCAACCTCTAATGGATTGGTCGCTCTTGCCTCCCTCTCCACTAACTCTTCATCACCAAGTGAATTCCCCAATGAGGTCATTCATGTTGAGGAAGAAAGTTGCCTCATGGCTAAATCCTCCGAGGTATCATCTCCTAGCCCCTCTATGCCTAACATATCTAGTGATCTAGGGGTTGATGATGCTAGTCTAAAAGTGAAACAAGAAATGCTAGATTTTGATGATTTCATTCTCAACCTACAAGGCAGCACTAAAAAGCATGTTTCAAACCTCATGGTTCGTATAGCTCAACAAAGTGATATGCTTGAGAAAAAGGGTCAAATAGAGAGAGAAGACTCTCTTGAAATCCATGCTCTTAAAAATGCTCTTGAGGAAAGTCAAGAAACTATAGCTTCTCTTGAGGAGAGGCTAGAAACTCTTGAAGAGCCTCAAGATAAAATTAACAAGCTCACAAAAGCTAGAGATCATGCTAGGGCTAAAACTAAAGTGCTTAAAAAGGAAATGGCCCAATTTGAGGTTGATCATGAGTTTATTGATAATGATATTGTGGTCCTCTTGTGGAGCAAGACTCTAAAAGTCGCTTTCGTTGGGTATCGCGAACACAACTTGTATGTGGTGGACTTTTCGGGGACCACCACGACAAGTGCGATGTGC
Source organism: Lolium rigidum (assembly GCF_022539505.1). NCBI lineage: Eukaryota > Viridiplantae > Streptophyta > Magnoliopsida > Poales > Poaceae > Lolium > Lolium rigidum. The sequence goes on from NC_061511.1 coordinate 155,961,443, forward strand.
CTATTCGGAAAGGCGGACGTGGGTTGGTTGTGGCATCGCCGCCTAGCCCATGTCAACATGAGAACTTTGCAAAGTCTTCACAAGGGGAACCATATTGTGGGACTAATGGAAAACGTGTCTTTTGCCAAAGATCGTGTTTGTAGGGCTTGTGTTGAAGGCAAAATGCATGACTCTCCGCATCCAAGCAAGACTATCATCTCTTCCAAGAGGATCTTGGAGCTCCTTCATGTGGATCTCTTTGGTCCCGTTACTCATGCAAGTCTTGGTGCGAAGAAACATTGCTTGGTGATTGTTGATGATTACTCAAGATACACTTGGGTCTACTTTCTCAAGACGAAAGATGAGACTCAACAAATATTCATTGACTTTGCTACCGAGGTGCAACGCCAACACAACCTCCTCATTATGGCAATAAGAAGTGACAACGGCTCCGAGTTCAAGAACTATACTCTCAACGATTTCCTTAGTGATGAGGGGATTCGACATCAATATTCCGCTGCTTACACCCCTCAACAAAATGGTGTTGCGGAGAGGAAGAACCGGACTCTTATGGATATGGCAAGATCTATGATGGCGGAGTATAAATCCCGCTATAACTTTTGGGCGGAAGCCATCTCCACCGCTTGCCACTCCTCTAACCGGCTCTATCTCCGCAAGGGCTTGAACAAGACTCCATATGAAATACTCACCGGGAACAAGCCTAATATCTCATACTTCAAGGTGTTCGGGTGTAAGTGTTTCTACAAAATCAAAGGAGTTCGTTTGTCTAAATTTGCTCCTAAAGCTTTGGAGGGTATATTTGTTGGTTACGGTGCCGAATCTCACACTTATAGAATCTTTGATGTATCCTCCGGGATCATCATTGAATCTTGTAGTGTGAAGTTCGAAGAAAATGATGGCTCCCAAGTGGGGCAAGTTGATGTTTGTGCAGGTGATGAAATACCTCAAGATTCCATAGTAAGAATGGGTGTGGGATTTTTCCGCCCCATTGAGGGACACGGTGTGGCGTCTCGGGAAGAACTATGCTCTACCACGGTGGAGCCCTCATCTTCTCAACATCAAAAAACCCTACCTAGTGAAGCTAATGATGCACCAACCCAAGAACAAGAAGAAAACCCTACCTCTCATGAACAAGATCAAGGACAAGATCAACCAAGAATTCATGATGGCTCCGATGAGTATCCATTTGATATTTGCGCTTCACCAAATATTGTCCAAGATCAAGCACATAAGGAAGAGCAACCTCAAGTAATTGAGGAAGCTCATGTTGAAGGTCAAGACGGGGACCCAAATGATCAAGTTGATCAAGTGACACCTCCAAGGCCAAGAAGAACCAAGGAGGAGATCGAGACCCGTCGACTAGCAAGAAGGGAGAGGCAACTTGAGCGTCTTGCACACACACATGACAAGGTTCTTGGTGATGTAAGGGCAAAAGTTTCCACAAGAAGGCAATTGGCTAACTTTAGCAATCATCATGCTTATATCTCCTTAGTGGAACCCAAGAAAGTATTTGAAGCCCTTGAAGATTCGGATTGGTTGGAAGCTATGCACGAGGAACTCAACAACTTCAAGCGCAACAAAGTATGGACCTTAGTAAAGAAGCCAAAGGAATGCCGCAATGTTATAGGCACTAAATGGATTTTCAAGAACAAGCAAGATGAGTTTGGAAATGTTGTGAGGAACAAGGCAAGATTGGTGGCTCAAGGGTTCTCTCAAGTTGAGGGAATTGATTTTGGAGAAACCTATGCTCCCGTGGCTCGCCTTGAGTCCATCCGTATCCTTCTTGCTTATGCTTCGCATCACAACTTTAAGTTACAACAAATGGATGTGAAAAGTGCTTTTCTTAATGGTCCTTTGCATGAAGAGGTTTATGTTAAGCAACCCCCGGGGTTCGAGGATCTCAACTTTCCTAACCATGTCTACAAGCTTGATAAAGCACTTTATGGTCTCAAACAAGCTCCTAGAGCTTGGTACGAGCACCTTAAGGAATTGTTGGTAGATCGTGGGTTTGATGTTGGGCTAATCGACCCCACTCTTTTTACTAAGAGGGTCAATGGGGAGCTTTTCGTTTGCCAATTATATGTTGATGATATTATATTTGGCTCTACTAACAAAGCTTTCAATGATGAATTCGCAAAGCTTATGACCGATAGGTTTGAGATGTCTATGATGGGAGAGATGAAGTTCTTCCTCGGTTTTGAGATCAAGCAATTGAGGGAAGGAACCTTCATCAACCAAGCAAAATATCTCCAAGACATGCTCAAGAGGTTCAAGATGACCGAGATGAAGGGTGTGGCCACTCCTATGGTTACCAAATGTCATCTTGCACTAGATCCCAATGGTAAAGATGTGGATCAAAAGGTATATCGCTCCATGATTGGATCCTTGCTTTACCTTTGTGCATCTAGACCGGACATAGTGTTGAGTGTTGGTGTGTGTGCAAGGTATCAAGCTTCTCCTAAGGAGAGCCACATGATGGCTCTCAAAAGAATCTTTCGATATTTGGTTGATACCCCAAGATATGGTATTTGGTACCCCCAAAGGCTCAAGTTTTATTCTCAATGGTTATACCGATGCGGATTGGGCGGGTGACAAGGATGATAGGAAATCAACTTCCGGGGCTTGCCAATTCCTTGGTAGGTCCTTGGTGTGTTGGTCTTCTAAGAAGGAAAATTGTATATCTCTCTCCACCGCCGAAGCCGAATATGTTGCCGCCGCAAGTGGATGCACTCAATTGTTATGGATGAGGCAAACTTTAAAGGAATACGGTGTCATTTGTGACAAAGTGCCTCTATTATGTGACAATGAAAGTGCCATCAAGATTGCCTATAATCCGGTGCAACATTCAAGAACGAAGCATATTGAGATTCGGAATCATTTCATTAGGGATCATGTTGCCCGCGGTGATATTGAGCTTATCTATGTTCCAACCAAAGATCAACTTGCCGATATATTCACGAAGCCTCTTGATGAAGCAAGGTTCACTTATTTGAGGAATGAGCTAAATATCATTGATTCAAGGAGTATAGATTGACCATCTTGCAAACACACCTTTGTCTCAAAACTTTATTTGGTTTAGTTGTGGGCATGGAAATAGGGGGAGTGCGGTTTAAATTATTGAGCTATCCCTCCCCCATAATGCCAACATTAAGAAATCATTCTCTTTATATCATGTTGATATGTGAGCGTCAATGATGAGTAGTGGCTTGGTGACATAGGCATCCCAAATGGGCCTGCCAGATATAGTACCCGGGGTTTACTGAAGGCCCACTACTCGAAGAATAAGAAGATTCGGAAGCCCAAGTTATATTTAAGGAAAAGATAGAGTTGTAATAGGAAGTGTTATTTGTAATCTGGCGGGATGAGTTAGAAACCGTCCCGAACTCTGTAACTTGTACGAAGCGAAACCCTCGGCTCCACCTCTTATATAAAGGGGGAGTCGAGGGACGAAGAGATCATCGAATCATTGTCTGCAAACCCTAGTTTTCATATTCGTCGAGTACTTTTCGGCTGAAACCTTCGAGATCTACTTGCCCTCTACTTCTAACTAAACCCTAGCCTACAATCCATAGGCATTGATAAGTTAATCCCTTGTCACTTGGACCCAAGATATATCTTCGCGGTGCCATGCCACAATACTCATATATGGTGGCCTAGGCCACCACACTCTTCTTTGTGAAGAGTTGGAGTTATTTGGATCTTATCGCCTTTTATTTGACAACTCCATGTTCTTATGGGAAATCACTCTAGTTTGGCCTTATTTGCTCATATCTTGCAAACTTGAGTGATCATGTACCATTAACAGTTTGAGTCTTCTAAACCCAAGCCTACACTCATCTATAAGCCATTTCCATCTTGCTCATTTGTCATGTTTGGTAAAAAAACTTGGAGTGTGAGGTTTCTCGGTCGGATGATCTAGGTTGCCCCATCTTATTGGTAAATTTGCATCTTATATGTGAGGTGATAGTTTATTGCACCACATATGGGTACACAAATAACCAACTAAAGATAGGCGGGATTAACAGTGTTCTGGAATTTTCCAGAACACCGGATAATCCGCCCCCCTGGCGACCCGGAAAATCCGGCCCGGCCGGATTATCCGCCCTAAACTAGGGCCGGATTATCCGGCCTGGGCAGATCTTGAAAGGGCTGAGGACGAGGCCGCGGGGGGAAACGGTTCACTCCACCCCCCACGCGCCTCTCTCTCCTCTTTCTCCTCCCAAGATCGCCGGAGACTCCCCTCCTCGCCGGAGTTGCCCCGTCCACTCCCTCCCGGAGTTTTTGGGTGGATCGGGTCCTCCTCCCTCCTAGCTACCTTCTCCTCCAAGCGGCTCTCGCAATGGATGCGGGTATGACTCACAATCCCTAACCCTAGGTGTTGTGTTTTGTATGTGCTATTTTCTTGGTGGATTTGGTGTCTAGTTGTTCCAAATCGTTTGTAGTGTACTCCTCTTGCATGCTATAAGGCCGATCTGTTCCAAGACAAGTTGTTGATTGCAAAATCTGCTAGTTTCGCAGGGCCGGATTATCCGGCCCCCGCGAGGACCGGATTATCCGGTCCGGCCGGATTATCCGCCCCCTTGGGGCACCGGATTATCCGGCCTGGAGCTTCATCGCCTCTGCAGTTTTGATTCAATCTATCTTGTTTTAGACTTGTACCAGCTTATAGTATGTTTCTAGAGTGCATTACTGTATCATACATGACTCATGAGCATTATCTTCTCTTTGCTACCCATCTTTGCTATTCACAGGTCGTTCCTCTCGGGGTACCTCTCGGAGACGCGCAAGAGCTGATCGTTCAAGTGATGAGTTCGTGTCCAACGCTCCTCGCAAGTCAACCTCATCTAGGCACAAGAACAAGGCCTCAAGGGAAAATTACAAGTCTATGGACATTATCTCTTATCAAGCAATCCGTATGAAGAACTGGTATGAAGACCTCCCAAGGGATGAAGAGACAGAGGGCAGAAAATATTGGTGCATGGAGCAGGAGTTCATCTATAAAGAAATCTATGAGCCCATGGGGAAAGTTCGTCCCATGCAAGCTATCGATGTGGACGTTCTGGCAGAAAACAATCACTTTGAGGATGCCATTTGGGTTGTTGGAAGGTTGGGCTTGAAGAACTTGATGAAGATTCAATGTGACTATAGTCCAGAGTTGTTGAAGCAGTTCTTTGCTACGTTGGCCATCAAGACTGATGATGACCATACTATGGAATGGATGTCTGGCTCCACTCACTGTAGTGCCCCCTGCACCGTTTTGCTGCTATTCTTGGTATTCCTGCAGAAGGTGGCCGTCGTCTCCATGGACCTCAGAGGACAGATAAGAATCAGCTGCATGATCTCTATACATCTGCTGGAAAGGTGGGAGAGTCCAAGGGGCTGCTTCCCATCTATGGTCAATTGCTTAGGTTCTTTCGGTCCACCATCGCTCCTAGTGGTGGTAACAATGATGCTATCCGGGGAACTCTTGTGGACCTCATGTACCTCAGCTTTCGGTGTGCTCGTGATGAGAATGAGGAACGGAACTTCACTATTGATATCATGGACTACATCTTCCATGAGATTCGTGATGCCATGATCTCTCGGACCACCATACCTTATGCGCCTTACATCCAGCTCCTCATCAACAACACTGCGGGCGTGCGTGGTGAAGACTTGAGCGGGTACTCTTATTTGAAGCACTCTGTCAAGAAGGCCTACAAGCTTAAGCCTGTCTCTTCTGTTTTACCTCCACCTGACTCCTTCATGGGTGATGCTCCTTCTAGTGGTTTTTCTCCTGCTCGCCATTCTGACCTCCCTGCTATGAAGAAACAAGTGAACAGGCTCAGTTGGTTTCAGCGTTACATCCTTTGCATGAACATTGAGATCCATAAGGAGAACTATGCGGCCAGCCGGGAGCGTTACGAGATTAAGCATACTCGGGCGGTTATTCCGCACAAGCTCGGTGGTGAGCAAGGACCCCCTCCTCGGCCTCCAGTTCACCCGGGTTACAGTGGGTGGCATTCTGCACAGGTTCCGTGGAGTGATCTTGATAGTTGCCTTCAAAGGTCCAGTCTCACTCGCCGCTCTCCAGATGCACCTGACACTGATGAAGAAGAAGAAGAAGAAGAAGAAGAAGATGAGGCGCAAGATTCCGATGATGATTATGCCTCCGAGTGATCTCCATGGGGCGAGTAGCATCGCGCTTGTCCTCTTTTTAGCGTTTCGATGCCAAAGGGGGAGAAGTGTTCTATTAGGAACTCTCTCGGGGATTTGCATGGTTTGGGCACAAGCATATGCGTTTATCATTCCTTTATTGCTTGTGTTCCCTCTTATTTGAACTATTTGCTTTGGTTGTGTTCCGTTTAAAACTATGTGCTATGTGGTGTGAGACATTGTTATGGTTTTCGGATTTCTATATGTTGAGATCAAGACTATTATATCATGTGTGAAGCTATATCTCCGTATCATATATCTACACATGGGTATGAATTCTATCATCTTATCTCAACTTCATATATGTATATGTCTCTTGTTAGAGCCCATGGTGGAGACCTCTAGTGTTGAGGCACCTCTATCCTATGTGTTGTGTATTTGTATTCAAATGCAAATTACTTATATGCACACATGTAGGGGGAGTGCCTCTATGTTTTTGCCATCATGCTTGCCTCTATAGTTATTCTCTTGCAAATCAGTATATTGTCATCAAACACCAAAAAGGGGGAGATTGAAAGAACATCTCTCATATTATGTTTTGTGTGTTTGATGTCAATATATGTGATACACTAATGGTTGTTTAAGTGATACAGGATTTACATAGATACATTTAGATGTGTGTTGGATGTGGTCAGTTTTGTCAAAAAGACAGTTGCAAAAATGTTCATCAGGCCGGATAATCCGGGCCGGATATTTCCAAAATATCCGCCCCCCAGAATTTCGGCTAAGGACTTGAGGAAATGCAGCTCAGTATAGGGGCCGGACATTTGCCCGGATATTGTCCCGGTTTTGTACTTGAAGGCCGGATTATCCGGGGGGGGCCGGATTATCCGGGCCGGATATTTCAAGAATATCCGGCCCCCTCGAAAATGGCTAAGGACCTGAAGATATGCAACTCAGTATAGGGGCCGGACATTTTCCCGGACATTGTCATGGTTTTGTACCTGGAGGCCGGATTATCCGGGCGGGGGGATTATCCGGCCCTTATTTAGGGTGGATTATCCGGCCCCCCGAAATGCACAATGGCTGGATTTTGGGGAGGGGTATTTATACCCCTCTTCTTCTTCCTTACCCCTTTGCTCAATCATTGCACAAGAAATCTGCCAAGCTTCACCTCCATTAGAGCCACCTCAAGAAACACAAGATTTGCAAGATCTCCTTCCTCCCCCAACCAAATCTCTTGATCTTTGGAGATTCGAAGGAGAAGCCACCGATCTACATCCTCACCGAAGCGTTTTTCATTTCCCCCTCATTTGTTTGAGGGATCTCATGCTAGTGTTCCTATTTGGTTCCCTAGTTGATTTGTTGTTGATGTGTTGTTGTTGATTGTTGTATTGTTACAGATTTGGGAGCCTCCAATTCAGTTGTGGATGTGTGCCCCAAGAACCTTGTAAAGGCCCGGTTTCCGCCTCGAGGAAATCCCTTAGTGGAAGTGGGCTAGGCCTTCGTGGCGTTGCTCACGGGAGATCCGAGTGAAGCCTTCGTGGCTGTTGGTTCGGCTTGCGTAGCAACCACACTCCTCCAAACGTAGACGTACCTTCTTGCAAAGGAAGGGAACTACGGGAATCATCTCCGTGTCATCGCGTGCTCCACTCTCGGTTACCTCTATCCCATTCTATCTCCTATATTGCGTAGCTATATCTTGCTTAGTTGATAACCTTGTCATATAGGTAAATTCACTTAGTTGCACATCTAGAGAATTTACCTTTGTGTCAAGCCTAATTTGAAAAAGAACTAAAAATTGGTTAGCACCTATTCACCCCCGCCCTCTAGGTGCGGCATACGATCCTTTCAGTCGGCCCGCGGACTGGATGCTTCGAGCGGTCCGGCCGGCCGGACACCGCGCCCAGCTGGGCGACCCATTCGGTCCGGAGCTGACCAATTCATTTTGCTTTTCATTTCTCAAATGTTGCTTACATATTGAAAGTTTTTCTTGAAGCAAATAGAACTTAAGTAAAAACATAGTAGAAACTACATCGTCTTTGTCTTGGCGTCTCCTAGTCGTCCTTGTTCGAGTGGTAGTAACGGCGGCACATGGTCTCGTCGAAGACTTTGACGTTGAACTCGTCGTGGCTGCCGTACTTGAAGACGACGAAGTGCCCGACATCGATGGCGTCCGAGTAGGCGAAGCACCTCCAGCCATTATGAAGGAACATCTACCCCTCGTCGTCGAGCATCACCTCCGCGGACCACAGGCCGGTCGCTGCACCGGACACGCGCAGGAGGACATGGTGGGGCTCTTACCCATCGACGATTGAGGCGAACCTCGGGGACATGCGCAGCCTGTCCCAGCTCATGCCCTGGTGGATGGTCACGCCAAACTCGAAGCCAGAGGGGTCGATGGCGACGCGATCGGGCGACGATGGTGGTGATGGCGACGGGGGCGTTAGTGGCTAACTCTGGCCTTTCCCGCTTCTCCTTCCATGTTGGTCTCGGATGCGTCCTCTCCCACGCCCATGACCACGGCCCGGAGGCCGTCCTAGGCGCCCTCCCCTGGAGCCTATGCTGCTGGCCATTGCCGCGGTATGTTGTGATGCTGCTGCTGGTGGTGGTGGTGGTGGTAGGGAATAGAAAATAAGCATGTGGAAGAAAATGGTCGGCGCTTGCCTGCTTATAAAGGGCAGAGCATTGGATGCCGACGCGTAGAACGAAACGCTAGTATTGATGGATGGTAGGCGGCGTGGCTAGAGTAGGAGCGCAAGCATTGGGCGGCGTGGCTAGAGTAGGAGCGCAAGCATCGGGCGGCGTGGCCAGAGCAAGAGCGCAGGCGTCGGGCGGCGCGGCCATAGTACTTCCATTGATGGCCAGAGGTAGAATGCCGTTGGGTTGCTTCCATGTGGGCCCTAGGTGCACGCGGGCGGACACGGGAGGACACGCTCATTGTCTGCGCCGACGCATCGGTTCCTCAAATTCGGTAAACGGGATGGGTCGGGACGGACGGGTCGATCCGTTTGTGTCGCCCTGTTGGAATGTGCGCGACCTGTCCGCCCGTTTGTGAGGATCAAATCGGACATGCCAGGACCAGATGGGTCGGTCCGCTGGAGATGCCCATACTACCAGTGATTTGCTTCATGGAAATCTCCTCAATTGGAAAGTTGTTATTTCCTTCTAATTAAACAATTATGGTTTTATTGTTTTCCTGAAGTGTATCTCCTAAAAGTCACATAAGAATACAAGCTTTTTAAAAAAACTTTACTCTAGTGAAAAGCCAAAACCCATTGAAACTACTAATAGAGAAAGCATTTAAATCTACTCGGAAATCTCTATATAAAATAGGGACAACAAAGCTCCTAAGATTAATCGTTGCTCTTCCTCGGGTAACATAGCGATAAAGAACAACAATGAGAAACCTAACATTTAAATAGCAGAAGTTACCAATTCGAGGTGATATAATATTTCCGCCTTCACAATTGCAAGAAATTGGAGGGCTGCCTCCCCAAATCCCCTTCCACTCCTCATCCACCCCTCCCTAACCCTAGACATGAAATTGAGGTGGATCTATGTGGGCTTTCGGAGGAGTAGCACCAACGCTTGGAGTCTCAGAAGCATCCGTCAACTGTCTTGTGTATCCCACCCACACTAGATTTACTTCGAGATGTGTTGTGGTGCATTACCTTCGGCGTCAAAGGTACCTATGTCTAAACACGAAAGAGCAAAATGCCTTGGCGATTCTCTATGCGAGTGTGGGGGCCGTTAAAAGCGCGCGCAACACCTAGTTCATTAAGGTTGAGATATTTTTTGTTCAAGTGGGTACACGCAACACCAAATTATTCACAAATTAATTAAGTGCTTCATCACCAGTTTATAGTTGCATCATCAAAATCGACAATTTTTTAATATATTCTGGCCATACTTTAAACAAATACAAAATTTTACCCATCTTGGCTCTCAAGAATATTCGTTCATAAAGCTATTTTCATTTTTTTAAAAACTTAAGACGGAGCTCGCCAAACAATGCTAAACAAGCATGACAGTTATCTTCGTATTCTCTTGAACTTAATTTTTCCCCAGCTGGTAACGTTGTAGTATCCGCAACCAGAAGTGTAGTGAGATATATTTACTGATTAATCTTTGGCTTATTTCAGTTTCGACAGGTGTACGCCGATAAAGCAAAAAAAAAAGAGTCTGATAAAGCCAAAATAGATGGATCCAATATCAAGTTACTTAATGGCAAGACATATTCAGAAAAAACGAAATTAATCAAATTACTGCCATACAACCAAAGCAAAGTGTACCGTTGCGACGGAGGAACCAATGCGATTGTAGTCCATCCATATATACCCCCCTCTTGGTCACCTCCGTCCCTAACAGCCAAAAACACCAACAACTCAAGATCGAACAAGAGTACACCAGCAATGGCCGGAGGAGGAAGCAACGAAGTGAAGCTGCTGGGCTTTTGGCCGAGCCCTTACGTCCTGCGTGCGCGGCTTGCGCTCAGCCTCAAGGGCATCACCTACGAGTACATCGAGGAGGACCTCGAGAGCAAGAGTGAGCTGCTCCTCACCTCTAACCCCGTGCAGAAGGCGGTGCCGGTGCTGATCCACGATGGCAAGCCCATTTGCGAGTCGTCCATCATCGTACAATACATAGACGAGATCTTAGCCGGCGTCGGCCCCTCTCTCCTCCCGGAGGATCCCCATGACCGTGCCATGGCTCGTTTCTGGGCCTCTTACATCAACGAGAAGGTATTACTGTATACTCTCTGTTCACGAATGACTACACTTCCAAATTTTGACCCGCATCAGTTTTTTTAACATTTCACTATATTTTTTTTGAAAAAATAGTAACATATATAACTTCAAATTAGTATGAAACTATATCTCAAGGCGGGTCTAGTGATACTAATCTAGAGTTAATTAACAAGTTAACGTAAGGCAAAAGTTGAGACGTTTATTTGAGTACTTTATGCGTCTTGCTGATGGTTTCATCAGCACGGTTTTGTGACATATGGGCATTATTTGCAGCTTGTGAAAGCGTTGAACCAGACATGGGGAGGCAAGACGGAGGAAGAGAAGGCGGAGGGGATGAAGCAGGCTGCCGACGCGGTTGAGACCCTTGAGGGAGCTCTGAAGGGCTGCTCCAAGGGGAAACCATTCTTTGGTGGGGAGAGCGTTGGGTACGTGGACATCATGCTCGGCGGCCTCCTCGCATGGGCTGATGTCCGCGAAGTGGTGAAGGGCGTCAAGACCTTCGATCCCGCCAAGACTCCGCTCTTGGCCATGTGGTCGGACAACTTCGGTGCATTAGACGCGGTCAAGGCAATCATGCCGAACATCGGTAAGCTAGTTGACTATGCCATGGTGATGCAACCTCACGGGGCGGCAGCTGCAGCTGCAGCCGCCGCCGCAGCCGTCGCTGCAACTAACTAAAGACTCCTTTGGCTCGATCGCGTGCATTCACATATGTATTGTGGTCACTGTTGTTTATCAGTGGAACACACTATACTTTGTATTTATATCGAAAAGAATACATGAGTATATTGATAATTGGAAAGAACTAGGTCAGGTTACCGGTTACGAGCACTAGTAGCGACCTCCTTGATTACTAAATTTAGACATGATCAAGACGCATTGCTCACAAGTGTGTGTTCCAAGGACTTAATGGGCAGGATCCCCTAATAGACACGTTATATCATAGCAGGTAGTTTCATCTGTGATCTATCTCGAAAACTAGTTTAAAAAACTTGAAATCTTATCGATATGAGTTCCTACCCCCTGTCTTTAGATATACGAAGTATGAGAGGAACCACGAAAAAACGCAGAGCAAAGTGGCAGGCCACAAACCGTGATGATGTGCATTAGTAAAGTCTTAGTTGCTTCATAGGTTGCAACTCACACTACTAGAAAAATGTTTAGCAGTGGCGCACATAATTTGGTTAGTACTGGCGCACCACAAGGTGCACCACTGCTATTTTGTCAAGGTGCGCCACCGCTAAAAAAAAGGATGCGCCACTGGTAAAAAATGAAATATGGGTATGGATTTAGATTTGGATCTGGCACAATTTTTTCTTTTTTTTTTTTGCAATTTTTTTGAATTTTGTTCTAGTGTGCATCTTGGCACGTTCTCCGTGACAGGAAGCTCCACAGGTGGCCAAAGAGGAGGGATGGGTCGGCGTTCGAAGAGAAGGGAGGAGGACCAGAGTATGATCGAGGAGGAGTGGGGGAGAAGAAGAGGGAGGAGGAGGAGGAGGAGGAGGAGGAGGAGGGGAGGATGAGTGGATGAGGAGGATGTCGGAGTTGGAGGAGTGGAGGAGGGGGCCGGAGTTGAAGGAGGAGGGAGTTGAAGAGGAGGCCGGAGTTGGAGGGAGGAGGTTGGAGTGGAGGAGGAGGAGGATTGGCGAGGGGGCTCCTCGACAATGCCCTCCGATTGGGGCTTAGGGTTGATGGAATCCTGTAGGCTGACACGAGACATCGGTTCACAGACAAGCGGGGACAGCAATTTACCCAGGTTCGGAGCCCTCGATGAGGTAAAACTCTTATGTCCTGCCTGTCTGATCTTGATTATGAGAATATTGGGTTACAATGGGGTGCCGAAGGGTTCGGCTGTGATCTCGTCGAGAGGCTAAGTGCTGCGGCGACCTAGCTCTAGACTTCTGGTGGCTAAAGTTGCTAAGATTGATTGTATCCCTCGGCAGCCTCTCTCCTGGCCTTTATATAGGAGGCCAGGTCTCAAGAGATCTGTCCGGGTACGTCTAGGTTTACAAAAGACCTAGCTCTAAACTTCCCTTGTTCGACTCCTCGTCGTCTTGTTCTTCAAGGAATCCTCTTCGGCACCGCCCTAGTGGCCCACCTTGCCATCGGGTGTCTTCGTGGGCCTCCTATTGAGCCGTGCAGGATAGGGCGATGTCAGTTACCCGAAGGGTAATGCCCACGTCAGTACTCCCCGAGTGTCTAGCCGAAGATATTTTGGGTAGAGACTAAAACATGCCTCCACTGAATGTTCTTCTCTCTTGATTGTTCTTGTCCATCTTGTAACAGCATTATCTTCTTCTATCGGGTGCGCGTCCAGCGCTCCCGATGGGAGTAGCCCCTGAGTCTAGGTACGGATACTTGCAATCCGTGCGTAGACTCAAGTTGTGCCACTCGAACGTCTTCTTCTGCCGAAGTTTTCTGCAAGTCTTCATAGGTCATCCGATACATTTGTACCGGGACTTGTATTCTTCAGTAAGATTTTAACGCGTAAAGGATATTGAGTAACGTGCCCAGCTTTGCTGGTTAACTGCCGATGGCAAAACAACGTTACCCTACACAGAATCAAGTCCCCGGGCATGATCCTGGAGTGCAAAAAAGTTTTATCGGGTGCGCATCCAGCGCTCCCGATGGGAGTAGTCCCCGAGTCTGGGCACGGGTGCTTGCAATCGGGTGCAGACTTGAGCTGAAGACACCACTCTTTTGTTCAAAACACTTCTTCGGACCCTTCTTCCTGAAAAATTCTTTGAGTTTCCTTTTTATCGGGTGCGCATCCAGCGCTCCCGGTGAGAGTAGCCCCCGAGTCTAGGTGTGGATGCTTGCAATCCGTGCGTAGACTCAAGTTGACCACTGATGTCTACGGGTGCTTCTATTCTTGTAGACAGTGTTCGGCCTCCAAGAGCAGAGGTTTGTAGAACAGCAGCAAGTTTCCCTTAAGTGGATCACCCAAGGTTTATCGAACTCAGGGAGGAAGAGGTCAAAGATATCCCTCTCATGCAACCCCGCAACCACAAAGCAAGAAGTCTCTTGTGTCCCCAACACACCTAATAGGTGCACTAGTTCGAGCGAAGAGATAGTGAAATACAAGTGGTATGAATGAATATGAGCAAGTAGTAACGGCGCCAGAAAAGTGCTTGCAGGCGTGCGGTTGATGGTAGTAATATTGCAGGAAGTAAAGATGCGAGTAAAACGAGTAAACAAGCAGCGATAGCGATATTTAGGAACAAGGCCTAGGGATCATACTTTCACTAGTGGACACTCTCAACATTGATCACATAACGGAATAAATAGATAAATGCTAGACTCTACACCCTCTTGTTGGATGATGAACACCACTAACTATGTAGGATTACACGAACCCTCAATGCCGGAGTTAACAAGCTCCACAATATTCAATGTTCATATTTAAATAACCTTAGAGTGCATAACAGATCAACATAACCAAACCAAGTACTAACATAGCATGCACACTGTCACCTTCACACTACGAAAGGAGGAATAGATCACATCAATACTATCATAGCAATAGTTAACTTCATAATCTACAAGAGATCACAATCATAGCCTACGCCAAGTACTACGCGATGCACACACTGTCACCATTACACCGTGCAGGAGGAATAAACTACTTTAATAACATCACTAGAGTAGCACACATATATATTGTGATACAAAACACATTGCAATCATAAAGAGATATAAATAAGCACTTCACTATGCCATTCATAACAGTGAATAAGTATTCTGTGAAATATAGCCTAAGAGACCCACACGGTGCACACACTGTCACCTTTACACACGTGGGACTAGGAGTTGATACGTCCAATTTGCATCACTATTTTATATCATAATTTGCTGTTATTCATTGATATATTTCATATTTGGAGATGATACTTATGTTATTTCATCTATTTTGCATGTTTCATGATTATTTGGGGATCGCGCACCGGAGTCAGGATTCTGCTGGAAAAAGCATCGTCAGAACGCAATATTTCGGAAGATCAACAATTGACGGGAATTACACGAAAACTCCTATTTTTCCAGATGACTAAGGGAGCCAGAAGGGGGAGCTGAGGAGGGCCGCCATGGGCCCCCCTCACAGGCCGGCGCGGGCCCTGCCCTGGCCGCGCCGCCCTGTGGGGCCCACAGCCCCCTCTCGCCTCCTTTTCTTCGCGTACTCCTTCGTCCCTAAAACCTAAGCAGGAG
>NC_061511.1:155976631-156181378 GCF_022539505.1 Lolium rigidum
AGCTTCATTAGTTGCTCAAAATTCTAGGCCATATCCTGCTAATGGTAATACTTATGGTAGATATGAGGGAAGGATGCTAGATATTGAAAGATCCACTAAAAACTTTATGCAATCGCAATATAAGCAAAATCAATTGTTTACTAAAACTATGAATGAGCAATCTATCTTATTGAAGAATATAGGAAATCAACTTGAAAATCTGAATAGGGAAATCTCGGGGTTGCAAACTAAACTTGCTAGTGCTGAAACCCAGAATCTCATACATGTCCGCATCACAATCTTCTTTAATCAATAAAATGGCTGCTAAAAACTGAGGATTTAGATGATAAAATTACTACTACAGCAAATGCCATTCAAGTTAGAATTAATGAGAATATAAGATTAATGGCTGAACTGCGTGCTAGGTGGGATAGAGAAGAAAATGAAAAACTAGCTAAAGAGAAGAATATAGCTAAAGTTTGGACTATTACCACCACTAGTAATGCTAATGCTACACATGT
Organism: Lolium rigidum; assembly: GCF_022539505.1. Lineage (NCBI taxonomy): Eukaryota > Viridiplantae > Streptophyta > Magnoliopsida > Poales > Poaceae > Lolium > Lolium rigidum. The sequence continues at coordinate 155,977,132 of NC_061511.1, forward strand.
TGCTGCACCTCCTACTCATACTAATAAAAGAATTGGTGTTAGCAATGTTTCCACTTCTAATGCAAAGCGCGAAAAGCACTGAAAGCTGCTAAAGCTACTTGAAGCGCACTGTGATAAAGCTGCTGAAATTTTTTCCAACATTGGGGATGATGATCCCATTGCTTTAGATTATAATGGTTTGAATTTTGATGATTGCCACATCTCTGAAGTTATAAAGTTCTTGCAAAAACTTGCTAAAAGTCCTAATGCTAGTGCTATAAATTTGGCTTTCACGCATCATATTACAAATGCTCTCATAAAAGCTAGAGAAGAGAAACTAGAGCGCGAAGCCTCTATTCCTAAAAAGCTAGAAGATGGTTGGGAGCCCATCATTAAGATGAAGGTTAAAGATTTTGATTGTAATGCTTTATGTGATCTTGGTGCAAGTATTTCGTTATGCCTAAGAAAATTTATAATATGCTTGACTTGCCACCATTGAAAAATTGTTATTTGGATGTTAATCTTGCTGATCATTCTACAAAGAAACCTTTGGGTAAAGTTGATAATGTTCGCATTACCGTTAACAATAATCTTGTTCCCGTTGATTTTGTTGTCTTGGATATTGAATGCAATGCATCTTGTCCCATTATATTGGGAAGACCTTTTCTTCGAACTGTTGGTGCTATTATTGATATGAAGGAAGGTAATATAAAATATCAATTTCCTCTCAAGAAAGGTATGGAACACTTCCCTAGAAAGAGAATGAAGTTACCTTATGATTCTATTATTAGAACAAATTATGATGTTGATGCTTCATCTCTTGATGTTACTTGATACACACTTTCTGCGCCTAGCCTGAAGGCGTTAAAGAAAGCGCTTATGGGAGACAACCCATGTTTTTACCTACAGTACTTTGTTTTTATTTTGTGTCTTGGAAGTTGTTTACTACTGTAGCAACCTCTCCTTATCTTAGTTTTGAGTTTTGTTGTGCCAAGTTAAGCCGTTGATAGAAAAGTAAGTACTAGATTTGGATTACTGCGCAGTTCCAGATTTCTTTGCTGTCACGAATCTGGGTCTATCTCCCTGTAGGTAGCTCAGAAAATTATGCCAATTTACGAGCATGATCCTCAGATATGTACGCAACTTTCATTCAATTTGAGCATTTTCGTTTGAGCAAGTCTGGTGCCATTTTAAAATTCGTCAATACGAACTGTTACTGTTTTGACAGATTCTGCCTTTTATTTCGCATTGCCTCTTTCGCTATGTTGGATGAATTTCTTTGATCCACTAATGTCCAGTAGCATTATGCAATGTCCAGAAGTGTTAAGAATGATTGTGTCACCTCTGAATATGTCAATTTATATTGTGCACTAACCCTCTAATGAGTTGTTTCGAGTTTGGTGTGGAGGAAGTTTTCAAGGATCAAGAGAGGAGTATGATGCAACATGATTAAGGAGAGTGAAAGCTCTAAGCTTGGGGATGCACCCGGTGGTTCACCCTGCATATATCAAGAAGACTCAAGCGTCTAAGCTTGGGGATGCCCAAGGCATCCCCTTCTTCATCGACAAATTATCAGGTTCCTCCCCTGAAACTATATTTTTATTCGGCCACATCTTATGTGCTTTTTCTTGGAGCGTCGGTTTGTTTTTGTTTTTGTTTTGTTTGAATAAAATGGATCCTAGCATTCACTTTATGGGAGAGATACACGCTCCGCTGTAGCATATGGACAAATATGTCCTTGGTTTCTACTCATAGTATTCATGGCGAAGTTTCTTCTTCGTTAAATTGTTATATGGTTGGAATTGGAAAATGATACATGTAGTAATTGCTATAAATGTCTTGGGTAATGTGATACTTGGCAATTGTTGTGCTCATGTTTAAGCTCTTGCATCATATGCTTTGCACCCATTAATGAAGAAATACATAGAGCATGCTAAAATTTGGTTTGCATATTTGGTTTCTCTAAGGTCTAGATAATTTCTAGTATTGAGTTTGAACAACAAGGAAGACGGTGTAGAGTCTTATAATGTTTTCAATATGTCTTTTATGTGAGTTTTGCTGCACGGTTCATCCTTGTGTTTGTTTCAAATAAGCCTTGCTAGCCTAAACCTTGTATCGAGAGGGAATACTTCTCATGCATCCAAAATACTTGAGCCAACCACTATGCCATTTGTGTCCACCATACCTACCTATACTACATGGTATTTTCCGCCATTCCAAAGTAAATTGCTTGAGTGCTACCTTTAAAATTCCATCATTCACCTTTGCAATATATAGCTCATGGGACAAATAGCTTAAAAACTATTGTGGTATTGAATATGTAATTATGCACTTTATCTCTTATTAAGTTGCTTGTTGTGCGATAACCATGTTTACTGGGGAACGCCATCAACTCGTTGTTGAATTTCATGTGAGTTGCTATGCATTTTTAGAGTTGAATGGTTTGAGCATGCATATTGTGAGAGAAGAACATTGGGCCGCTAACTAAAGCCATGATCCATGGTGGAAGTTTCAGTTTTGGACAAATATCCTCAAATCTCTAATGAGAAAAGAATTAATTGTTGTTGAATGCTTAAAGCATTAAAGAGGAGTCCATTATCTGTTGTCTATGTTGTCCCGGTATGGATGTCTAAGTTGAGAATAATCAATAGCGAGAAATCCAATGCGAGCTTTCTCCTTAGACCTTTGTACGAGCGGCATAGAGGTACCCCTTTGTGAAACTTGGTTAAAGCATATGTATTGCGGTGATAATCCGGGTAGTCCAAGCTAATTAGGACAAGGTGCGGGCACTATTGGTACACTATGCATGAGGCTTGCAACTTATAAGATATAATTTACATGATGCATATGCTTTATTACTACCGTTGACAAAATTGTTTCATGTTTTCAAAATCAAAGCTCTAGCACAAATATAGCAATCGATGCTTTTCCTCTATGAGGACCATTCTTTTACTTTCAATGTTGAGTCAGTTCACCTATTTCTATCCACCTCAAGAAGCAAACACTTGTGTGAACTGTGCATTGATTCCTACATACTTGCTTATTGCACTTATTATATTACTCTATGTTGACAATATCCATGAGATATACATGTTACAAGTTGAAAGCAACCGCTGAAACTTAATCTTCTTTTGTGTTGCTTCAATACCTTTACTTTGAATTATTGCTTTATGAGTTAACTCTTATGCAAGACTTATTGATGCTTGTCTTGAAGTGCTATTCATGAAAAGTCTTTGCTATATGATTCACTTGTTTACTCATGTCATACATATTGTTTTGATCGCTGCATCCACTACATATGCTTTACAAATAGTATGATCAAGATTATGATGGCATGTCACTCCGAAATTATCTGTGTTATCGTTTTACCTGCTCGGGACGAGCAGAACTAAGCTTAGGGATGCTGATACGTCTCCGACGTATCGATAATTTCTTATGTTCCATGCCACATTATTGATGTTATCTACATGTTTTATGCACACTTTATGTCATATTCGTGCATTTTACGGAACTAACCTGTTAGCAACTTGAAGTGCCGCATTGCCACATTATTGATGTTATCTACATGTTTTATGCACACTTTATGTCATATTCGTGCATTTTCCGGAACTAACCTATTAACAAGATGCCGAAGTGCCGATTCTTTGTTTTCGCTGTTTTTGGTTTCAGAAATCCTAGTAAGGAAATATTCTCGGAATTGGACGAAATCAAAGCCCGAGGGCCTATTTTTCCACGAAGCTTCCGGAAGTCCGAAGGAGAGACGAAGAGGGGCCACGGGGGAGCCAAACCCTAGGGCGGCGCGGCCCCCCCTTGGCCGCGCGGCCCTATGGTGTGGGGCCCCCGTGCCGCCTCTTGACCTGCCCTTCCGCCTATAAAAAGTCTCCGTGACGAAACCCCCAGTACTGAGAACCACGATACGGAAAACCTTCCGGAGACGCCGTCGCCGCCGATCCCATCTCGGGGGATCCAGGAGATCGCCTCCGGCACCCTGCCGGAGAGGGGAATCATCTCCCGGAGGACTCTACGCCGCCATGGTCGCCTCCGGTGTGATGTGTGAGTAGTCTACCCCTGGACTATGGGTCCATAGCAGTAGCTAGATGGTTGTCTTCTCCCCATTGTGCTATCATTGTCGGATCTTGTGAGCTGCCTAACATGATCAAGATCATCTATCTGTAATTCTATATGTTGCGTTTGTTGGGATCCGATGAATAGAGAATACTTGTTATGTTGATTATCAAGACTATGTCTATGTGTTGTTTATGATCTTGCATGCTCTCCGTTATTAGTAGATGCTTTGGCCAAGTTGATGCTAGTAACTCCAAGAGGGAGTATTTATGCTCGATAGTGGGTTCATGCCTCCGTGAATGCGGAGGAGTGACAAGAACCACTAAGGTTATGGATGTGTTGTTGCCACTAGGGATAAAACATTAGTGCTATGTTCAAGGATGTAGTCACTAGTTACATTACGCGCAATACTTAATGCAATTGTCTGTTGTTAGCAACTTAATACTGGAGGGGGTTCGGATGATAACCTGAAGGTGGACTTTTTAGGCATAGATGCAGTTGGATGGCGGTCTATGTACTTTGTCGTAATGCCCAATTAAATCTCACTATACTCATCATAATATGTATGTGCATGGTCATGCTCTCTTTATTTGTCAATTGCCCAACCGTAATTTGTTCACCCAACATGCTTGCTTGTCTTATGGGAGAGACACCTCTAGTGAACTGTGGACCCCGGTCCAATTCTCTTTACTCGAAATACAATCTATCGCAATACTTGTTCTACTTGTTTTTCGCAAACAATCATCTTCCACACAATACGGTTAATCCTTTGTTACAGCAAGCCGGTGAGATTGACAACCTCACTTGTTTCGTTGGGGCAAAGTACTTTGGTTGTGTTGTGCGGGTTCCACGTTGGCGCCGGAATCCCCGGTGTTGCGCCGCACTACATCTCGCCGCCATCAACCTTCAACGTGCTTCTTGGCTCCTCCTGGTTCGATAAACCTTGGTTTCTTTACGAGGGAAAACTTGCTGCTGTGCGCATCATACCTTCCTCTTGGGGTTGCCCAACGAACGTGTGAAATACACGCCATCAAGCTCTTTTTACGGCGCCGTTGTCGGGGAGATCAAGACACGCTGCAAGGGGAGTCTCCACTTCTCAATCTCTTTACTTTGTTTTTGTCTTGCTTAGTTTTATTTACTACTTAGTTTGCTGCACTAAATCAAAATACAAAAAAATTAGTTGCTAGTTTTACTTTGCTTGTTATCTTGTTCTCTATATCAAAAACACAAAAAAATTAGTTTACTTGCATTTACTTTACTTATTTCATCATGTTTCCTCCTGAGTTTGTTCTTAAAGATGTACCGGTAGGCCGAGGGTCTATCCTTGGGAAAGACAATATAGAAGATTTTTTCACTCATATTAGTACGGTCGAAGATTTTGAAGATAGACACTTGGTAGAACTTGCCCCCACTTATGAAATTGCTGTTGCTTCTTTAGTACACGCGTTAGAAGCTAGATTTGTTAATCTTAATCCTGTGATTCAGCATATGTTTCTTACACTCAGTAATATGGAAGAAGGAGAAAAGAAAGATTTTGTATTAGAAACCCTTCTTAAAGAATTTGGAGGAATAGCGAGAGAAGCTAGAAAAGTCTTCACTAAATATAATATGCTAGGCTCTTATACCAACTTTGCTAGTACCCTTGAGAAGGTGGAAAAGGATAGACAAAAGTACACTAATGAAGTTAATTATGAGGGGATATTAAAACATCAATACCTTGCAAGCTCTTGGGAATGTGTGAGGCACTAGAAAAGAATTTTGATTGGATTGTTCCTGAAGATTTGTTTGATGAGAGTAGCAAACCCAAGACTAATGAAAAGGGGGCCTCTGAAACTCACATAGAAAAGATAGTATGCATAGTTGAGAAAACTCCGCACCCCGCTGTAGAAGTATCACCCTTCGATGTCACTTGATACAAACTTTCTGCGCCTAGCTGAAAGGCGTTAAAGAAAAGCGCTTATGGGAGACAACCCATGTTTTTACCTACAGTACTTTGTTTTTATTTTGTGTCTTGGAAGTTGTTTACTACTGTAGCAACCTCTCCTTATCTTAGTTTTGAGTTTTGTTGTGCCAAGTTAAGCCGTTGATAGAAAAGTAAGTACTAGATTTGGATTACTGCACAGTTTCAGATTTCTTTGCTGTCACGAATCTGGGTCCACCTCCCTGTAGGTAGCTCAGAAAATTATGCCAATTTACGAGCATGATCCTCAGATATGTACGCAACTTTCATTCAATTTGAGCATTTTCGTTTGAGCAAGTCTGGTGCCATTTTAAAATTCGTCAATACGAACTGTTCTGTTTTGACAGATTCTGCCTTTTATTTCGCATTGCCTCTTTCGCTATGTTGGATGAATTTCTTTGATCCACTAATGTCCAGTAGCATTATGCAATGTCCAGAAGTGTTAAGAATGATTGTGTCACCTCTGAATATGTCAATTTATATTGTGCACTAACCCTCTAATGAGTTGTTTCGAGTTTGGTGTGGAGGAAGTTTTCAAGGATCAAGAGAGGAGTATGATGCAACATGATTAAGGAGAGTGAAAGCTCTAAGCTTGGGGATGCACCCGGTGGTTCACCCCTGCATATATCAAGAAGACTCAAGCGTCTAAGCTTGGGGATGCCCAAGGCATCCCCTTCTTCATCGACAACATTATCAGGTGCCTCCCCTGAAACTATATTTTTATTCGGCCACATCTTATGTGCTTTTTCTTGGAGCGTCGGTTTGTTTTTGTTTTTGTTTTGTTTGAATAAAATGGATCCTAGCATTCACTTTATGGGAGAGATACACGCTCCGCTGTAGCATATGGACAAATATGTCCTTGGTTTCTACTCATAGTATTCATGGCGAAGTTTCTTCTTCGTTAAATTGTTATATGGTTGGAATTGGAAAATGATACATGTAGTAATTGCTATAAATGTCTTGGGAAATGTGATACTTGGCAATTGTTGTGCTCATGTTTAAGCTCTTGCATCATATGCTTTGCACCCATTAATGAAGAAATACATAGAGCATGCTAAAATTTGGTTTGCATATTTGGTCTCTCTAAAGTCTAGATAATTTCTAGTATTGAGTTTGAACAACAAGGAAGACGGTGTAGAGTCTTATAATGTTTTCAATATGTCTTTTATGTGAGTTTTGCTGCACCGGTTCATCCTTGTGTTTGTTTCAAATAAGCCTTGCTAGCCTAAACCTTGTATCGAGAGGGAATACTTCTCATGCATCCAAAATACTTGAGCCAACCACTATGCCATTTGTGTCCACCATACCTACCTATACTACATGGTATTTTCCCGCCATTCCAAAGTAAATTGCTTGAGTGCTACCTTTAAAACTCCATCATTCACCTTTGCAATATATAGCTCATGGGACAAATAGCTTAAAAACTATTGTGGTATTGAATATGTAATTATGCACTTTATCTCTTATTAAGTTGCTTGTTGTGCGATAACCATGTTTACTTGGGAACGCCATCAACTCATTGTTGAATTTCATGTGAGTTGCTATGCATGTTCGTCTTGTCGAAGTAAGGGCGATCTACACTGAGTTGAATGGTTTGAGCATGCATATTGTGAGAGAAGAACATTGGGCCGCTAACTAAAGCCATGATCCATGGTGGAAGTTTCAGTTTTGGACAAATATCCTCAAATCTCTAATGAGAAAAGAATTAATTGTTGTTGAATGCTTAAAGCATTAAAAGAGGAGTCCATTATCTGTTGTCTATGTTGTCCCGGTATGGATGTCTAAGTTGAGAATAATCAATAGCGAGAAATCCAATGCGAGTTTTCTCCTTAGACCTTTGTACAGGCGGCATAGAGGTACCCTTTGTGAAACTTGGTTAAAGCATATGTATTGCGGTGATAATCCGGGTAGTCCAAGCTAATTAGGACAAGGTGCGGGCACTATTGGTACATTATGCATGAGGCTTGCAACTTATAAGATATAATTTACATGATGCATATGCTTTATTACTACCGTTGACAAAATTGTTTCATGTTTTCAAAATCAAAGCTCTAGCACAAATATAGCAATCGATGCTTTTCCCCTATGAGGACCATTCTTTTACTTTCAATGTTGAGTCAGTTCACCTATTTCTATCCACCTCAAGAAGCAAACACTTGTGTGAACTGTGCATTGATTCCTACATACTTGCTTATTGCACTTATTATATTACTCTATGTTGACAATATCCATGAGATATACATGTTACAAGTTGAAAGCAACCGCTGAAACTTAATCTTCTTTTGTGTTGCTTCAATACCTTTACTTTGAATTATTGCTTTATGAGTTAACTCTTATGCAAGACTTATTGATGTTTGTCTTGAAGTGCTATTCATGAAAAGTCTTTGCTATATGATTCACTTGTTTACTCATGTCATACATATTGTTTTGATTTTTGCATCCACTACATATGCTTTACAAATAGTATGATCAAGATTATGATGGCATGTCACTCCAGAAATTATCTGTGTTATCGTTTTACCTGCTCGGGACGAGCAGAACTAAGCTTGGGGATGCTGATACGCCTCCGACGTATCGATAATTTCTTATGTTCCATGCCACATTATTGATGTTATCTACATGTTTTATGCACACTTTATGTCATATTCGTGCATTTTACGGAACTAACCTATTAACAAGATGCCGAAGTGCCGATTCTTTGTTTTCTGCTGTTTTTGGTTTCAGAAATCCTAGTAAGGAAATATTCTCGGAATTGGACGAAATCAAAGCCCGGGGGCCTATTTTTCCACGAAGCTTCCGGAAGTCCGAAGGAGAGACGAAGAGGGGCCACGGGGGAGCCAAACCCTAGGGCGGCGCGGCCCCCGCTTGGCCGCGCGGCCCTATGGTGTGGGGCCCCCGTGCCGCCTCTTGACCTGCCCTTCCGCCTATAAAAAGTCTCCGTGACGAAACCCCCGGTACCGAGAACCACGATACGGAAAACCTTCCCGAGACGCCGTCGCCGCCGATCCCATCTCGGGGGATCCGGGAGATCGCCTCCGGCACCCTGCCGGAGAGGGGAATCATCTCCCGGAGGACTCTACGCCGCCATGGTCGCCTCCGGTGTGATGTGTGAGTAGTCTACCCCTGGACTATGGGTCCATAGCAGTAGCTAGATGGTTGTCTTCTCCCCATTGTGCTATCATTGTCGGATCTTGTGAGCTGCCTAACATGATCAAGATCATCTATCCGTAATTCTATATGTTGCGTTTGTTGGGATCCGATGAATAGAGAATACTTGTTATGTTGATTATCAAGACTATGTCTATGTGTTGTTTATGATCTTGCATGCTCTCCGTTATTAGTAGATGCTTTGGCCAAGTTGATGCTAGTAACTCCAAGAGGGAGTATTTATGCTCGATAGTGGGTTCATGCCTCCGTGAATGCGGAGGAGTGACAAGAACCACTAAGGTTATGGATGTCTTTGTTGCCACTAGGGATAAAACATTAGTGCTATGTTCAAGGATGTAGTCACTAGTTACATTACGCGCAATACTTAATGCAATTGTCTGTTGTTAGCAACTTAATACTTGGAGGGGTTCGGATGATAACTTTGAAGGTGGACTTTTTAGGCATAGATGCGGTTGGATGGCGGTCTATGTACTTTGTCGTAATGCCCAATTAAATCTCACTATACTCATCATAATATGTATGTGCATGGTCATGCTCTCTTTATTTGTCAATTGCCCAAGCTGTAATTTGTTCACCCAACATGCTTGCTTGTCTTATGGGAGAGACACCTCTAGTGAGCTGTGGACCCCGGTCCAATTCTCTTTCTTGAAATACAATCTACTGCAATACTTGTTCTACTGTTTTCTACGCAAACAATCATCTTCCACACAATACGGTTAATCCTTTGTTACGGCAAGCCGGTGAGATTGACAACCTCACTTTGTTTCGTTGGGGCAAAGTACTTTGGTTGTGTTGTGCGGGTTCCACGTTGGCGCCGGAATCCCGGTGTTGCGCCGCACTACATCTCGCCGCCATCAACCTTCAACGTGCTTCTTGGCTCCTCCTGGTTCGATAAACCTTGGTTTCTTTCTGAGGGAAAACTTGCTGCTGTGCGCATCATACCTTCCTCTTGGGGTTGCCCAACGAACGTGTGAAATACACGCCATCAGACCCACCTGTGTTTTTGGCCCGGCCCACTATCTTGTTGGGCCGACCCACTTGCTATATGGTGGACCCCACATACTAAATGGGCCGACCCTTTAACTGGAAAGTGGGACCCACCTGTGTTTTTGGCCCGGCCCACTTGCTATACGGTGGACCCCACACACTAAATGGGCCAGCCCTTTAACAGGAAAGTGGGACTCACCTGTGTTTTGGCCCGGCCCACTTGCTTCTTGGGCCGGCCCAGTTGCTGTAAGGTGGACCCCACATGTTAAATGGGCCGGCCCATTTAAGTTTTGACCGATCAACCTTAGAGGTTAGGCCCGGCCCACGTAACTAATGGACCAGCCCAGCTATATAGTTGACCGGTCAAACTATGTCAGCTGGCCCGGCCCGCTTAAGACGTGGCAGGCCTCGTGTGGGCCTACCATCTACCACGGGGTTTCAGCCGGTTAACTGCCAGTTAACGGCGTCTGCCACGTGTCAGTTTGCATGACGTCAGCAGTCAACGGTGTGGTGACCCTGCATACCACTGCATGTTGTAGTATGCCAGTCGTTGATATAACATTCACGAAGTACCATTCCGCAAAATATTACATCCCTCAGAGTAGTACAACAGAACATAGCAGGGTCCATAACTCATTCACATATTATTACAATTATCATACACATATCGTCTTGGAGCTCCTCTTGGGTCCAAAGAGGAATACTCCTGGGTTCGAGGTGAACCCAACTTAACTTACGATACCGAGTTTCATTAAACTAAACATTTATTTCCTCGAGCGGCTAAATACTAAGAGTTCGGGCTGCTCGGTTACTACTACTACTCAACGGATATCTCTAGGCTTGTTCTTCTCCGGAAGCCTACCGGATCCGTAGACTATGAGATAGTCTACGCCTTCAACACCTCTCGAGAGGTCAGGTTCTTCATAGCCGATGATCTCGGCTCCTTCATTGTTGTCGTAGTCCTCCTCCAGACGATTCAGACAATCTAAGCATGGGGTTTAAGAGTGGTATGAGTACGAGCGTACCCAACAAGTTCATTATAGATAAGAGGTGTTTAATGCACTAGCTACGATATTAGACCAGAAAGTCTAATACCAATGCAGGTTTTGATAAACATTTCTTCAAGAGATTGCTTTTATCTCAAAGAGCTATGTCCGTCAGCCTTCACCGGTTTACTAGAACTTCATGGAGCTCCTTTCCGGCCGCGTTCGCGGTTCTCATATCCGGAACGAGGGAGTGACGAGTCACGATTCTTTACACTCTGCGAGAGGTGTGTTGCTTTACCCATAAGAGATCTTAACCTTGGTGCCAACCGGGCAGCTTTCCGTCCACACTTCCTTTGGTGTGAGGCCCGGTATAAGGTCTAGCCAATCATGTTCCTCCGCTGCCTCGCACACCCACCCTTTGTTGCATGCGCCGACCACGGGTCCTCGTCGGTCCTCATTACACCGTATTAAGGATGGACCCCGACCACGACAACGGTTTGGGACTCGTTAACCAAACTCCTTCGCCGGTAGGCTGCAACCCATCATAGACCACTATACCGTGGGGACTTAGGCCTCCAACTGCGCTTGATCTCGAACGACAAGTGTCTACGCACCGGGACTTAAGGCTTCCCGACCACGCTTGCGGAGATCAAGTGTCTACGGTAAAGCGCATCCGTTGATGTACGAGAGGTGGAAACACTTTTGACTACTCCGTCCCACTCCGGATCTTATGGTTAACACGGGTATTACGGCACAAGAATCACTGGCGACATTTGTTGTTTAATCCTAGATGGATATAAACCCTTGCAATGGAACCTCCACCATATCAACACAATCCATGGTTCCATTGCCAACCACATAGTCATATTCATAGTTATGAAAGTAGTGGTTTTCGTTTTTATGCAATAGTGATAATCATAGTATTTTGCAAGTAATTTGATAAAGATACTCAAATGACATGAGCAAGCGATGAACTTGCCTGAACACTGCAAAGTTGCTGCGGTTGGATGGTGTGGACTGACCCTTGTCCTCCGGTTCTGAAAAATAGCATCATTGTCCGATAAGGGCAATGGTTAAAAAAGCAATAATGCATGATTCCAGTTTTAGGGTTTGTTCCCCCTTCAGATGTCGTTGTTATTTTATGAGAGGTTAAATACTAAGAACATCTTAGAGATACTTGATTTAGGGTAAATACAACCTTGAGATATTGTCAAGGTGTTTTTGATAGTCCATTTGCATTAATGGACTTATTTTCATTATTGAAAATAGTATGTGTGATTTAAATTATTATTTAAATCATCAAATTTGAACTTATTCTTGTTTAACTTCAAAAATTCTATTTCATATTTTACTATGATAGAGATTTTTATACTGAGTGGTTTTCATATTTTTAATTATTTTTTTGGAGCTATTCAACCATTTAGTATGAATTTTCAAAGTTTCGGTATTTATAAGAGTTTGTGAAATGACCAAATTTGCCCTTGGGCCCCACTGTCGGGGTGGCCCAACGGGTTAGGTCGGCCGACCCACCTGGTCCGGCCCGACCATCTCACTCTCTCCCTCTCTCTCTCGCGCGTGTCCGAACCCTAACCCTAACCCCTCTCTGGCGATTCGCGTCGCCGCCGTCTTCTCAGAATTGTTCCGGCCATCTCCGGCCGTCGCCGCCGGCGAGGTATGGCGCATCTGAACCGCCGTTCAACGGCGCTTCAGATCCACCGCGGCGATTTGTGATGCGCCGCCTGCTTGTCTCGCCCCCTTCGCCTCTGGTCTCCTGGCGTGGAGTGCCGTGGCGATCTCGTCGCCGCCGACGCTCCAGATGCCGTGGCGCCACCGTGCTCGTCCGTGGTGCTGCCATGGCCTGGCTTGGCCTGGTGCCGCCGCGCTCCGGCGTGTGCCGCCGTGGCCGCCATGACTGCGCCCGTCTGCTTGACCCCGGGTATGTGCGCCTCCTCTCTTCTGCTTCTCTCTTGTGCCTGACCTGCTTCCTCTGCTAGCTCTACCCCTGTGTTGTGCTTGCCTGCGCAAGAGCTGTTGTGCTCTTCTGCAGCGCCATGTGTGCCTGCTCCTGCTTGTGCTATCTGCTGCTGCGCTATGCATGTGCTACTGCTTGTGTGATGCCCTGCCATATCTATGTGTAAGAATTTCTAGCCTAAGCACTTGCTGTGCTAGTACTGCTTGCTTAATTCCATTCCTGTGCCTTTATTCTTGTTGATAATCTTGCCAGATCTTCAAGTGTGTTCATTTCAATTGCTATGGCTTGATTATAGTGTATAGTTCTTGTATAATTGCAAGTGCTCGAACTCTTGTGGCTAATTCTTGTGCTCAAATTCATGAGCATGCTCATCCGAGCATTCGTTGTTGGCTTCTTGGTATGATTAAAGGATGAGCACTAAGTGGTTTATTTGTTTATCATGATCCGAGTGGTCCATCAAACCTTTGATGTGCTTCGGATACAATCATAAGGTTATTAATTGATTATACGTGATGCAATTCATTAAGTAATGTGTACGTTTATTTTATATGGTCAATATAATGCTAGAATTGGGTTCTAGGATGCTTTAGCAAGCTACGGTGATCCGAGTGATCAACAGTATGCTTGATCAATGCTTGCTTTATTTCTTGCGTATGCACATGCAGGCTTATTACGGTGTTTGTGCATCACCGGGCCTTGTGCTTGGTGTGTCTTTGTGGTTGGCTCAAGCAATTGCTTGTTGCTTCCGGTGATCAATTGGATCATGAGTAAGTGTTCCGATTCTTGGTGATCTATCTCTTTCATTTATCCGTAAAGCTTATCCTTGTTTATTGGATAAATGAGATGAAGCTGCTTGCGGTGATGACTCTTATAATTTGTTTAATTGAGCTAGAGGGATGCCAACATTAGTTGGGGACCCTAGCTCCACTTTGAACCCATTACAGGTGATGATATTTGTGCTTGGCTTGATGGTTTGGCTGTTTTAGGGTTTGAGGTGACCCTGGCGGTAGTCATATGCTGCCCCGGGGTAGCTCCCCTCTTGTTGGCTTGTTGTGGCTCACCAAATGCTTTACGGGTGATCCATTTATTGGATTGCCGGTAGCTCTTGATGTTGAAATCAAAATAGACAATGATTTGTCTAAGTACGATGGCTCTGAATAGTCTGTAGGTGCTAAGTGTGTATCTAGGCTAGCTTGTGCTCTCATCTCTTGCTTGGATTCCTTCGAGTTATGCAATTGAGTGTCATAGTCTGTTGTTCCCTTTAGATGATTTACCGGTGGCCTCACTACTCTTGCTTGCACCATATGGCTTAGTAGCCGGATGATGACACGACCATGGGTATCACACCCTGTTGATTATGTGTGTTAGATGCATATGCTTATATATGAACAAAACCATCTGGTTTGTTCATGATGCTTGGTATACCTCACTCCAGCTCCTAGAATTTGAGTGTTGATGTAGAGGGTTTGCTTCGTGTGGTTGCTTGTGGTTGATGTCTTGTCCTGCTCCTCCTGGTGAGCTTGATGGCCTCTTGGTTTATGTGTTGTGGTGGTGGAAATGTGTTGAACAGCGGTAGGCTGTTCCTCGCTGTTCTTGAGTTCTTGGTTGTTCTTGATGAACTTACCCAGGTGCAATCATGATCGATGCGATTGACTAGGGTTTCGCTGTGGAAAGGCTTTATATGATGCTCTCTTGCTCCTTCTGCGGTCGACAAGCAAGGCTTGGCAGCACGTTGGTGACTCACCAGTGTGTGTGTGTGGTGTCTTGCATGCACACTGCTGTGTGTGAGCTTTGTGTGTGTGTGTGTGTGCACATGCTTGGTATCTGGCTGGTGTCTTGGCTGAGCAGTGGATCAGCTCGGCCGACTTGACATTATCCACCATTTCCATTTCTTTCTAACTCTGCCAAGTGGCTATGCCACTTGGCATAACTCTTCTTTTGTTGTGATTATGTGCAGGGATCAATCTGTTGCTCCAATGATCATGAAGATCATCAAGTACAAGAATAAATGAAGTTTAGCTTGTAGTGTTAGGATAGATCCTTGATTTGTAATTTTCCTTTTCTTTTCTTTTTCTATTTTTGTCCCATTCTTGTAATATGTTGTAATGTTCATATTTTATTTCGGATATTGTAAAAACAATGTATCTTGTGTGTTTATCAATAAAGCTCCAATTTTTCTCTATTGAGCTTTATATATTAATTGTTCTATTTATATTTTGATTATTTAAGATTGTTTATTAAATTATCTCAAGTTTGAATTATGAGATATTAACTTGATGTTTGAATTTGAAATTCAAATTCAAATTTGGTTTGAACTTGATCATCCATCTTAACTTAGAATTCAATCATGCAACTTAAATTGGTGATTCAAACTCTCCCCTCTCAACTCAAAACCCTAATCTAGTTAAGCGAGATGCAAGTTTGTCGCACTCTCGAAACCCTAACCCTGTAAGGTGTCGAGAGAGAAACTTGCTCCCCTTCAATGCAATTTTTGTTTAAAAGCGCGAAATTTCCCAGAATTTGCTAATGCAATGCACATCCCTTTCTAAAATCTACCCCTCGATCGTCTCTAAACACTGGGACATTACGGCCTTTCCCCCTTAAAGAAAACTTCGTCCCGAAGTTGTGGTTGTAATACACGAACGAGTTCGGGGTATGTTTTCCTCGGGTCTTCCTCTTTTTCCCAGGTGGCTTCCCTCTCGGGGTGATGCTTCCATTGTATCTTGCAATACTTGATCGCCTTATTCCTGAGTTGTTTCCGGCTTTCCTCGAGAATCTTGGGCGGCTTCTCGATGTATGTCAAGTCCGGTTGTAACTCGAGCTCATCATGTGATATTGGTTCATCCGGGGTCTTCAAACACTTTCCGAGTTGTGACACATGGAATACATTATGAACTTGTGCTAACCTTCCGAGGTAGATCCAATTCAAAGGCTAAACCTCGATTCGACTCAGTATCTTGAAAGGTCCAATGTATCTAGGGCTGAGTTTTCCTTTTACTCCAAACCTCACGGAGTCCTTTCATCGGGCTCACCTTAAGATATACCATGTCTCCAACTCGTGGCTCCCATGTTCTCCTCTTTTGATCGGCATAACTCTTTTGCCGACTTTGGGCTATCTTGAGCCTGTCTGCGATAATGTCAATGATTTGTTGTTTTCCTTGACATAATCGGGGTTAAACTCTTTACTTGCTCCGGCTTCATACCAACATATTGGTGATCTACATTTCCTTCCATACAGAGCTTCAAATGGTGCCATCTTGATGCTTTGCTTTGATAGCTATTATTGTATGAAAACTCTGCTAGTGGTAAGTGTTCTTCCCACGATCCTCCGAAGTCTAGGGCACAAGCCCTAAGCATATCCTCTAAGATCTGGTTGGTTCTCTCGGTTTGTCCACCTGTCTGTGGATGGTAAGCGGTACTATAGTCCAACTTGGATCCTAAAGCTTCATGAAGTTGCTTCCAGAATGCTGATGTGAACACGGATCCTCGATCCGACACTATCTTCTTAGGCACTCCATGCTTACTCACGATCTCCTTGATGTAAAGATCAATGAGTTTCTCTCCTTTGTCCTGCTGGTTTACCGCTAAGAAGTGTGCACTTTTCGTTAACCGGTCCACGATTACCCATATCATGTCCTTCTTTTTATTAGTCATGGGTAGTCCGGTGATGAAATCCATCCCTATTTCTTCCCATTTCCACTCTGGAATAGGTAAAGGTTGTAACTTCCCTGCCGGACTCTGGTGTTCCGCCTTCACTCTTTGGCAGGTATGGCATTCTGCCACATATTGTGCTATTTCTCTCTTCATGTTGTTCCACCAGAATAACTCTTTTAGATCCATGTACATCTTCGTACTCCCCGGATGAATGGAGTATGGTGTTTGATGGGCTTCCGGAGTATTACTTCCTTGATTTCAGCAATATCCGGAACACAAATTCTTTTACGGAACCATAATGATCCAGACTCTCCGCGATGAAATTCGATGGTCTTCCTTCATCTATTCTTCTCATCTCCTCAACAATGAATGGATCGTCCATTTGACCCATCATTATCTCATTCTTCAGGTTGACATTCAACTCATCGGCTACTTGCAACGCCGATAATCCTTCATGGGCTTCCTTCTCCCAAAGTTGTATTTGGGCTTGGCTTATTTCCTTCCTCAACTCCGGTGATATTTCTTGTTCTACTCCTCCAGTACTCTTCCTACTCAGGGCATCTGCTACAACATTAGCCTTCCCTGGTGTGTAATTGATTGTCAGGTCATAATCCTTGATCAATTCTAACCATCATTTACGTCTCATGTTGAGTTCCTTCGAGTGAAGAAATATTTGAGGCTTTTATGGTCTGTATAGAGCTCACACTTAGCTCCATAGAGAAAATGTCTCCATGTTTTGAGTGCAAATACGGCAGCTGCTAATTCCAAATCATGTGTTGGATAATTCACTTCATGAAGTCTGAGTTGCCTCGATCCATAAGATATCACTTTCCGATCTTGCATGAGTACGCAACCCAATCCATGTTTGGATGCGTCACAGTACACGGTGTAATCCTTGCCAACTTCTGGAACTGCTAACACCGGTGCTTGTGGTGAGTTTCTCTTTTAGAGTTTGAAAACTCTTCTCACACTCCTCCGACCACACGAATGGTGTGTTCTTCCTTAACAACTTCGTCATTGGTCCTGCTATCTTGGAGAATCCTTCAATGAACCTCCGGTAATATCCTGCCATTCCGAGGAATCCTCGGATTTCCTTGACAGTCTTGGGTGCTTCCCATTCTAGAAGCTGCTGCTACCTTACTCGGGTTAACGGCTGATTCCATCTTTGCTAATGACATGACCAAGAAATTCCACTTGATCTAGCCAAAATTCACACTTACTAAGTTTGGCATAAAGTTGATGTTCCCTTAGTGTTTGCAACACTAACCTCAAATGTTCGGCATGTTCTGCCTTGTTCTTGGAATATATCAAGATATCATCGATAAATACGATGACAAACTTGTCTAGATATGGCATGAAGATCTTATTCATGAGATTCATGAATATTGCTGGGGCATTGGTCAATCCAAAAGGTACTACAAGATATTCATGGTGTCCATATCTTGAGACAAAGGCAGTTTTCGGAACGTCTTCCTTCTTGATCTTTATCTGGTGATAACCGGATCTTAGATCAATCTTGGAAAAGACTCCGCGCCTCTAACTTGATCAAATAGATCTTGTATTCTTGGAAGTGGATACTTGTTCTTGATTGTGACGTTGTTTAGATTCCTGTAGTCTCCGCACATCCTTCTTCCTCCATCCCTTTTATCTACGAAGATCATAGGTGATCCCCATGGTGAAACACTCTCTTGAATGAATCCCTTTTGTTCCAAGTCATCCAATTGCTCCTTAAGTTCTTTCAATTCCTTGGGCCCCATCTTATATGGTGCTTTAGCAATCGGAGCTGTTCCTGGAATTAGGTCGATAGTGAATTCTATCTCCCTATCTGGTGGCATACCAGGTAATTCCGCAGGAAACACATCCTGGAATTCATTTACTACGGGTATATCCTCTAACTTCACCTCTTTCATGCTGTTCAGCTGTAGCTCAACTTCGATCTGGGTATGTTTGTCTCCTTGGTAGATCATTCTACTTCCATCGGGACTTTTCAAAGACACCGTCTTGTTCACATGATCGATCAATGCTCCATTAGATTCCAACCGAGTTCATACCAAGAATGACATCAATGTCCTTCATCGGTAAAATGAAGCAGTCCGCGTCAAATGCGCACTTATTGATCATAATGACTTGTTTTTGTTTGGCATGGGTTACTACTATCGTTCCCCCCGTGAAAGTATGGTTATGGGTGTATCTAACTTAGTGCAACTAATCCCATGTTTGATGATGAATTGTTGAGAAATGAATGATGTAGTTGCACCGGTATCAAAAAGTACTTTGCCGGGATGAGTGAGTATCCGGAGCGTACCTATCACCGCACTGGTCGAGTTGACCACCTCCTCCGGACCGAGTACGAGTTCAGCTTGCCGAAGGGCTTCTTATTCTTCCAGCTCCCTCCGGTGTTTCCTCGATTTCCTCCTCCTCCGATTGACCTCCTCCACTGTTTCTCTTGGGGCGAGTCCTTCGACATGTGCCCCTCTGGCGACAACCAAAGCATATAATCTTTGGCTTCTTACAATCCTTGGCGACATGCCCTTTGAGTCCACAGCCGCAGATATTGGATTTGCGATATGAATGCTGATTCTCCTGCTACCGTAGTAGTTCCGTTGTTGTTGTTGTTGTTGTTGTTGTTGTTGTTGTTGTTGTTGTTGTTGTACCGTGGCTTGAAACTCAAGCTGGTATTGGGCTTGTTACTAACAAACCTCTTAGGCTCAAACTTGGCCTTTTTCCGCTTCTCCTCCTGCAATTGCTTGAAATCATCTTCCAGAGTGATGGCTGCATCCACCAACTCTTGAAACTCCGTTGCTCTCATCATACGGAGCTGTACTTTGAACCGGGGACTTAGCCCCCTCAGAAATCTCTTCTTCTTCTTGTCCTCGGTGTTGACTTCATCAACAGCGTACCAGGACATTTAGAAAATTCCCTGACATAGGTCAGGATTGCCTTGTCCTTCTGCTCGAGACTTTCAAATTCTCGACGCTTCAACTCCACAATACTTTCAGGGACATTGGATTCCCTGAACTTCCTTGCGAACTCCTCCCATGTGAATACCTTTCCAGCCGGATATACGGCTACAATGTTATCCCACCATGATGCGGCGGGTCCACACAACAAGTGTGTAGCATAACGGACCTTCTCCTGGTCATTGCATCCAACAGTGTTGAGCTTTCGCTCAGTGTCCATGAGCCAGTCTTCCGCGTCCATTGGCTCGGGCGCGTATGCAAAAGATATGGGCTTGGTGTTCTGGAAGTCCGCTAGTGTGACTCCGGGTTCTCAGGTCTCTCCACCCTGTTTTGCTGCAACAAATCCTGAAAGAATTTGTTCTGCTGCTCCAGTGTTATACGCTGTCGCTCCTCTACCAGCTGCATGTACTGGATAAAGTTTGGCTGCGTCATGGGTGGTGGTGGTGGTGGAAACTGATCTCTGGCTGCACCCTCAGCCTCTTCCTTTTGTTTTGCTTCGCGCTCCATGCGCTGTGCTTCAGTCTCATCGCCTAGCGTTCCCGACATAATCCCCCTAGTTCTGCAACACAAGATGATACTCATAATTACTCCATGCGCAAGTTTTCTGAGCTCAACATTGTGCACAGAACTAGTCACGCAATGGAAATCAAGAAGCAAATCCAAATCATACAAAACATATACCCTGTATATACATACATAAGTGGTCTTATTACAATACTCAAGTCGATGTGAGTATGCAAACTCACTTATTAAAGTATATGTACAAATTTATACAAATATTACAAACTATAATACACGTGGTACTTGTGTATTATAGCCTCGCATCCCTTGGTGGACTCTAGTCGATCTTCACTCCCGGTACATTCCGAGGCTTCCATCCGGTCGAACGTGTGCGTCCTCCTGATAGACCCCGGAACATAAGGTCTCCCCGTTGGCTTGTAATCCGAATCCGATGATGATCCTAAGGAGAAATCAGTGTTCACAAACTGATCGTTGAGTGCATCATAGTCCACCCATCGGGTGTACTCTCCTGTAGCCCCACCATAAGGGTTACCGAAACCCATACCCGACTCTACCTGTGCCGGATATCCTCCATCCACTCCTTCATTACTAGGATAGCTCTGGTTCTGGGTTGTTGCGTCATCATTCATCTCTCCATCATAATACGTGGTGGTACTATGAGTTCCAGTATCCTTTCCCCGACGCCAACCCCTGGAATTCTCGATAGGAGTCTCGGAACGCTGGTTGTTTCCGGATTCCTCTCCGCCCTCGTATCCCCCATAGGAACTACCCGAGTAGTTCCCAGGTGTAGCAGGTGTAGGTTCACGTGCAAGTGGATCGATACTGATATAATCACCAGCTGAATAAACTGGTGTGTGCACCACATTCTCCATAGGTTTTTTATCCCCTACTCTCCTCCTTGGGTTCAGTGAATTCCTCAAGCATCGTATCAATTGCTCCTATCAGATGATGATTCAGCTGAAAGAGTAATGATATGAAATTGCGACTATTATCCATATATTTTGCCGCTGCTATAGGTTTGCGTTTAGCATATTTGTAGTGGTTGAGCATGGGATCATTGTCCTCCTCCATATGAGGAATGTGTGTGAATTCGGAACCCATAAGCTCTTTCGTCTTATGCTCCCGAATATCGGATATGGCTCTCATAACGGCTATATGGTAAGCTGTATTGGTTGTCCTTGCTTCTCCAGGTGGCATGACTACGCTCATTCCCAAAGATTCGGGAAGTCGCAGTCCTACTCGCACTTGGCCAATACTTGGACCATCATAGAACATGTATTTCCTTACTCGGAATCTGGGATCGCACCCAAATTCCGATAACATGGCTCGTAGGATATCTGCAAGTCCTCCTTGATACTCGTTCGGTGTGGAATCCATAACTTTCACGTTTCTCCCTGGTCGTGAACTTGCCATGTTGGCTGTAGAAATAGAAAGATTATGAGATTAGTAATAATGCATCATAATAGAGATAATAAAGAATTATCGCACTAAAAGATATGATTGTTGTATTCTCAATTGAATATACACCATATTTTTAGAGAATTCTTTATTAGTCCTATTTGACTCCTAACGTTTGGTCCCATTTACTAGGTTCCAACCTAAGGTCAAAGCTTTGGCTCTGATACCAACTGTGGTGACCCTGCATACCACTGCATGTTGTAGTATGCCAGTCGTTGATATAACATTCACGAAGTACCATTCCGCAAATATTACATCCCTCAGAGTAGTACAACAGAACATAGCAGGGTCCATAACTCATTCACATATTATTACAATTATCATACACATATCGTCTTGGAGCTCCTCTTGGGTCCAAAGAGGAATACTCCTGGGTTCGAGGTGAACCCAACTTAACTTACAGTACCAGAGTTTCATTAAACTAAACATTTATTTCCTCGAGCAGCTAAATACTAAGAGTTCGGGCTGCTCGGTTACTACTACTACTCAACATATATCTCTAGGCTTGTTCTTCTCCGGAAGCCTCCCCGGATCCGTAGACTATGAGATAGTCTACGCCTTCAACACCTCCTCGAGAGGTCGGGTTCTTCATAGCCGATGATCTCGGCTCCTTCATTGTTGTCGTAGTCCTCCTCCGGACGATTCGGACAATCTAAGCATGGGGTTTAAGAGTGGTATGAGTACGAGCGTACTCAACAAGTTCATTATAGATAAGAGGTGTTTAATGCACTAGCTACGATATTAGACCGGAAAGTCTAATACCAATGCAAGTTTTGATAAACATTTCTTCAAGAGGTTGCTTTTATTTCAAAGAGCTATGTCCGTCGGCCTTCACCGGTTTACTAGAACTTCATGGAGCTCCTTTCCGGCGCGTTCGCGAGTTCCTCAATCCCGGAACGGGGAGTGACAAGTCACGATTCTTTACACTCTGCGGAGGTGTGTTGCTTTACCCATAAGAGATCTTAACCTTGGTGCCAACCGGGCAGCTTTCCCGTCCACACTTCCTTTGGTGTGAGGCCCGGTATAAGGTCTAGCCAATCATGTTCCTCCGCTACCTCGAACACCCACCCTTTGTTGCATGCGCCGACCACTGGGTCCACGTCGGTCCTCATTATTCACCGTATTACAGGATGGACCCCGACCACGACAACGGCTTGGGACTCGTTAACCAAACTCCTTCGCCGGTGGCTGCAACCCATCATAGACCGCTATACCGTGGGGACTTAAGGCCTCCCAACCTACCGCTTGTTCTTCGAACGACAAGTGTCTACGGACCATGCCGTGGGGACTTAAGGCTTCCCCACCTACGCTTGCCGCGAGATACAAGTGTCTACGGTAAAGCGCATCCGTTGATGAACGAGAGGTGGAAACACTTTTGACTACTCCGTCCCACTCCGGATCTTATGGTTAACACGGGTATTACGGCACAAGAATCACTGGCGACATTTGTTGTTTAATCCTAGATGGATATAAACCCGTGCAATGGAACCTCCACCATATCAACACAATCCATGGTTCCATTGCCCACCACATAGTCATATTCATAGTTATGAAAGTAGTGGTTTTGATTTTTGTGCAATAGTGATAATCATAGTACTTTGCAAGTAATTTGATAAAGATACTCAAATGACATGAGCAAGCGATGAACTTGCCTGAACACTGCAAAGTTCTGCAGTTGGATGGTGTGGACTGACCCTTGTCCTCTGGTTCTGAAAAATAGCATCATTGTCCGATAAGGGCAATGGTTAAAGAAGCAATAATGCATGATTCCAGTTTTAGGGTTTGTTCCCCCCTTCCGATGTCGTTGTTATTTTATGAGAGGTTGAATACTAAGAACATCTTAGAGATACTTGATTTAGGGTAAATATAACCTTGAGATATTGTCAAGGTGTTTTTGATAGTCCATTTGCATTAATGGACTTATTTTCATTATTGAAAATAGTATGTGTGATTTAAATTATTATTTAAATCATCAAATATGAGACTTATTCTTAATTGTCTTCAAAAATTCTGTTTCATATTTTATTATGAATAGAGATTTTTATTCTGATCGGTTTTCATATTTTTAATTTATCTTTTTGGAGCTATTCAAGCATTTAGTATGTAATTTTCAAAGTTTCGGTATTTATAAGAATTTGTGAAATGACCTAAATTGCCCCTGGGCCCCACCTATCGAGGTGGCCCAAAGGGTTAGGTCGGCCGACCCACCTGGTCCGGCCCGACCATCTCACTCTCCCCCTCTCTCTCGCGCGCATGTCCGAACCCTAACCCTAACCCCTCTCTCGCGATTCGCGTCGCCGCCGTCTTCTCAAAATTGTTCCGGCCAACTCCGGCCGTCGCCGCCGGCGAGGTATGGCGCATCTGAACCGCCGTTCAACGGCGCTTCAGATCCACCGCGGCGATTTGTGATGCGCCGCCTGCTTGTCTCGCCCCCTTCGCCTGCGGTCTCCTGGGCGTGGAGTGCCGTGGCGATCTCGTCGCCGCCGACGCTCCAGATGCCGTGGCGCCACCGTGCTCGTCCGTGGTGCTGCCATGGCCTGGCTTGGCCTGGTGCCGCCGCGCTCCGGCGTGTGCCGCCGTGGCCGCCATGACTGCGCCCGTCTGCTTGACCCCGGGTATGTGCGCCTCCTCTCTTCTGCTTCTCTCTTGTGCTCGATCTGCTTCCTCTCGCTAGCTCTACCCCTGTGTTGTGCTTGCCTGCGCAAGAGCTGTTGTGCTCTTCTGCAGCGCCATGTGTGCCTGCTCCTGCTGTGCTATGCTGCTGCGCTATGCATGTGCTACTGCTGTGTGATGCCCTGCCATATCTCTGTGTAAGAATTTCTAGCCTAAGCACTTGCTGTGCTAGTATTGCTTGCTTAATTCCATTCCTGTGCCTTTGTTCTTGTTGATAATCTTGCCAGATCCTCAAGTGTGTTCATTTCAATTGCTATGGCTTGATTATAGTGTATAGTTCTTGCATAATTGCAAGTGCTTGAGCTACTGTGGCTAATTCTTGTGCTCAAATTCATGAGCATGCTCATCTGAGCATTGTTGTTGGCTTACTGGTATGATTAAAGGATGAGCACTAAGTGGTTTATTTGTTTATCATGATCCAGTGGTTCATCAAACCTTTGATGTGCTTCTGGATACAATCATAAGGTTATTAATTGATTATCTGTGATGCAATTCATTAAGTAATGTGTCTGTTTATTTTATATGGTCAATATAATGCTAGAATTGGGTTCTAGCATGCTTTAGCAAGCTCTGGTGATCCAGTGATCAACAGCTGCTTGATCAATGCTTGCTTTATTTCTCGCCTATGCACTGTCTGGGCTTATTCGGTGATTGTGCATCACCGGGCCTTGTGCTTGGTGTGTGCTTGTGGTTGTGCTCAAGCAATTGCTTTGTTGCTTCCGGTGATCAATTGGATCATGAGTAAGTGTTCCGATTCTTGGTGATCTATCTCTTTCATTTATCCGTAAAGCTTATCCTTGTTTATTGGATAAATGAGATGAACTGCTTGCAGTGATGACTCTTATAATTTGTTTAATTGAGCTAGAGGGATGCCAACATTAGTTGGGGACCCTAGCTCCACTTTGAACCCATTACGGGTGATGATATTTGTGCTTGGCTTGATGGTTTGGTCTGTTTTAGGGTTTGAGGTGACCCCGGCGGTAGTCATATGCTGCCCCGGAGGTAGCTCCCCTCTTGTTGGCTTGCTTGTGGCTCACCAAATGCTTTACGGGTGATCCATTTATTGGATTGCCGATAGCTCTTGATGTTGAAATCAAAATAGACAATGATTTGTCTAAGTCCGATGGCCTGAATAGTTGTAGGTGCTAAGTGTGTATCTAGGCTAGCTTGTGCTCTCATCTCTTGTTTGGATTCCTTCAGTTATGCATTGAGTGTCATAGCTGTTGTTCCCTTTAGATGATTTACCAGTGGCCTCACTACTCTTGCTTGCACCATATGGCTTAGTAGCCAGATGATGACACGACATGGGTATCACACCCTTTTGATTATGTGTGTTAGATGCATATGCTTATATATGAACAAAACCATCTGGTTTGTTCATGATGCTTGGTATACCTCACTCCAGCTCCTAGAATTGAGTGTTGGTGTAGAGGATTTGCTTCGTGTGGTTCTTGCGGTTGATTTGCTTGTCCAGCTCCTCCTAGCAAGCTTGATGGCTCTTGGTTTAAATGTGTGGTGGAAATGTGTTGAGCGAGCTTGAACAGCAGATGGCTGTTCCTCGCTGTTCTTGATGTTTTTGGTTTTACCGATGAACTTACCCGATGCAATCACGTCGATGGATTGACTAGGGTTTGCTCGTGGAGGCTTTATATGATCTCTCTGCTCCTTCTCCGGTCGACAGCAAGGCTCGGCAGCACGTTGGTGACTCACCACTGTGTGTGTGTGGTGTCTTGCATGCACACTGCTCGTGTGAGCGTGCCTGGCTGTGTGTGTGTGTGTGCACATGCTTGGTATCTGGCTGGTGTCTTGGCTGAGAGTGGATCAGCTCGGCCGACTTGACATTATCCACCATTTCCATTTCTTTCTAACCTGCCAAGTGCCACTTGGCATAACTCTTCTTTTGTTGTGATTATGTGCAGGAATCAATCTGTTGCTCCAATGATCATGAAGATCATCAAGTACAAAAATAAATGAAGTTTAACTTGTAGTGTTAGGATAGATCCTTGATTTGTAATTTTCCTTTTCTTTTCTTTTTCTATTTTTGTCCAATTCTTGTAATATGTTGTAATGTTCATATTTTATTTATGGATATTGTAAAAACAATGTATCTTGTGTGTTTATCAATAAAGCTCCAATTTTTCTCTATTGAGCTTTATATATTAATTGTTCTATTTATATTTTGATTATTTAAGATTGTTTATTAAATTATCTCAAGTTTGAATTATGAGATATTAACTTGATGTTTGAATTTGAAATTCAAATTCAAATTTGGTTTGAACTTGATCATCCATCTTAACTTAGAATTCAATCATGCAACTTAAATTGGTGATTCAAACTCTCCCCTCTCAACTCAAAACCCTAATCTAGTTAAGCGAGATGCAAGTTTGTCGCACTCTCGAAACCCTAACCCCGTAAGGTGTCGAGAGAGAAACTTGCCCCCCTTCAATGCAATTTTTGTTTAAAAGCGCGAAATTTCCCCAGAATTTGTAATGCAATGCACATCCCTTTCTAAAATCTACCCCTCGATCGTCTCTAAACCTGGGACATTACAAACGGGCTCCCGGAAACACTTGCGCAACGGTCCGATTTTCCGTGGCGGAAGGGCGCCCAAGCGCGACGGACCGAAAAAAACGTCGTTGGACTTGCGCAACCCATATCGTCGGGTTAGGCCCATAGGCGACGAAAAATACCCCTTAGCGGACGATTTTGAGACGTTGTCTATCAGAACTTTTCTTGTAGTGTGAAGCATTGATATCATAAGCTCCCCCATCTGTAGTGGTACTAAGGGCTTTGTCAATCTTAGGCCTATAATAATATTTCTTTGGTTTAGGCACTTTAGAGACATACATAAACTTTTGCTCCTTTCCCACATAAGCTTTCTCTCTAAACTGTAAAGATGAAAAGGTTGAACCCAAGGTTCCCATAGCTTTTTCAAGTTCGCCAATCCTATTAATTTGATTATCATGGTCAACACAAGTTCCTAGGACACTAATTCTTTCATCAATTCCTCCTAAGGATTTATCAAGTTCATCAGTTTTATCAAGTAACATCTCCAACTTAGTTTCAACACTCGGAAATTTTTTCTCTATAGTTTCCAATTTTTTCACAACATCCTCAAGAGAGGTTTCAATTTTAGTTTCATTAATAGGTGGTGTTCCAAATAAACTCTCAATAATGCAACTAGCTTCTAAAGCGGGAGCGCCTAGGAAGTTACCTCCCGTGAGACAATCAAGAACATATCTATTCCGAGCTAGAGATACCAACATAAAAATTCCTGAGTAGGATAGTGGTGGAGTGTTTCTTAGTGCACCTATTATGGGCATCATTAATTCTATACCAAGCATCTTTTAAACATTCTCCCCCTTGTTGCTTAAATGAACGAACTTCAACTTCAGGATTACTCATTTTATCAGTAGTAAATAAAGCAAACTAGATAAAGTAAATGCAAGTAACTAATTTTTTGTGTGTTTTGATATAGCAAACAAGATAGTAAATAAAGTAAAGCTAGCAACTATTTTTTTGTGTTTTGATATAAGTGCAGTAAACAAAGAAGTAAATAAAATAAAGCAAGACAAAAACAAAGTAAAGAGATTGAGAAGTGGAGACTCCCCTTGCAGCGTGTCTTGATCTCCCGACAACGGCGCCGAGAAATTTGCTTGATGCGTGTAATTGACACGTCCGTTGGGAACCCCAAGAGGAAGGTGTGATGCGCACAGCGGCAAGTTTCCCTCGAAGAAACCAAGGTTTAATCGAACCAGGTAGGAGTCAAGAAGCACGTTGAAGGTTGATGGCGGCGGGATGTAGTGCGGCGCAACACCAGAGATTCCGGCGCCAACGTGGAACCTGCACAACACAACCAAAGTACTTTGCCTCAACGAAACAGTGAGGTTGTCAATCTCACCGACTTGCTGTAACAAAGGATTAACCGTATTGTGTGGAAGATGATTGTTTGCAAGAAAACAGTAAAGAACAAGTATTGCAGCAGATTTGTATTTCGGTATAAAAGAATGGACCGGGGTCCACAATTCACTAGAGGTGTCTCTCCCATAAGATAAAAGCATGTTGGGTGAACAAATTACAGTCGGGCAATTGACAAATAGAGAGGGCATAACAATGCACATACATGTCATGATAAGTATAGTGAGATTTAATTGGGCATTACGACAAAGTACATAGACCGCCATCCAAACTGCATCTATGCCTAAAAAGTCCACCTTCAGGTTATCATCCGAACCCCTTCCAGTATTAAGTTGCTAACAACAGACAATTGCATTAAGTATGGCGCGTAATGTAATCAATAACTACATCCTCGGACATAGCATCAATGTTTTATCCCTAGTGGCAACAACACATCCATAACCTTAGGGGTTTCTGTCACTCCCCCAGATTCACGGAGGCATGAACCCACTATCGAGCATAAATACTCCCTCTTGGAGTTACTAGCATCAACTTGGCCAGAGCCTCTACTAATAACGGAGAGCATGCAAGATCATAAACAACACATAGGTAATAACTTGATAATTAACATAACATGGTATTCTCTATCCATCGGATCCCGACAAACACAACATATAGTATTACGGATAGATGATCTTGATCATGTTAGGCAGCTCACAAGATCCAACAATGAAGCACAATGAGGAGAAGACAACCATCTAGCTACTGCTATGGACCCATAGTCCAGGGGTGAACTACTCACTCATCACTCCGGAGGCGACCATGGCGGTGAAGAGTCCTCCGGGAGATGAATCCCCTCTCCGGCACGGTGCCGGAGGAGATCTCCAGAATCCCCCGAGATGGGATTGGCGGCGGCGGCGTCTGTGGAAGGTTTTCCGTATCGTGGCTCTCGCACTGGGGTTTTCGCGACGGAGGCTTTAAGTAGGCGGAAGGGCAACGTGGGGGGCCACACGAGGGCCCCACACCACAGGTCGGCGCGGCCAGGGCCTGGGCCGCGCCGCCCTATGGTGGTGGCGCCTCGTGGCCCCACTTCGACTCCTCTTCGGTCTTCTGGAAGCTCCGTGGCAAAATAGGAGCCTGGGCGTTGATTTCGTCCAATTCCGAGAATATTTCGTTACTAGGATTTATGAAACCAAAAACAGCCGAAAACAGCAACTGGCTCTTCGGCATCTTGTTAATAGGTTAGTTCCAGAAAATGCACGAATATGACATAAAGTGTGCATAAAACATGTAGGTATCATCAATAATGTGGCATGGAACATTAGAAATTATCGATACGTCGGAGACGTATCACCGCGCCTCGGATTGACGGGCGTCGCCGGCTCCTCCTTCACGCGATTGGGGATAGTGTAGGGCGCCGAGCGGTACGACGAGGACAGCGGCGATCGGGCCGGTCCTAAGGAACAAGAGTTCGAGGAGGACGAGTATGTGGTCCTCCACGGCTGCCATTGCACTGCGGAGATAGTGGCGGTGAGGGCAGCGCCTCCAACCTTGGAGCGCCGTTGCGGATGCCGCGGATGACGCTCTTGAGGGTGCGCCCCGGAACGCCCCAGAACCGGGCGCGCCCGTCCCTGTTCCAGCTGTTCGGCCCGCCGATGAGGCCGGTGGTGCTGCGCATCTCCACGTCGTACTTGGCATTGATGTATGTGGCCCACCAGTCATCGTTGTTCTTGGGCGCCCAGGTCGGATCCGCCCGCTCCTCGGCGCTGAGTTCAGCCCACAGGGCCCTGATGGCGTCCTTCCAGCGCTCCGTGCCCGGCGTCGGCGGCGGCGGGATGCCAATGCCGTTCATGGCCATCTTCCACCCACCGCTGCTTGGCAGACGTATGTTCGGCGGGACATGATATCCCGCGTGGTACAGCGTCCACGCCTCCTTCACGGTTAGACTGCCGCGGCCGAAGCCGCTCGCCGCGGCGATCTTGCGGGAGGACGAGGACGACATTGCTTGGAGCAGCGAGGAGAAAATCTGGGGGCGGCGAGGAGAAGGTTTGGGAGCGGTGAGAGATTGGGACGAACCGCAGGACCTCTTAATGTACAACAACGGCAGCGGGTGGTTGCACGCAATAACGTCGGCGCGGACGGCCACGCGGCCATTCGACGAGACGCGTCCCTGCGTTGCCTGGGAAAACTGGGACGCCATTAACATCGCTTGACCAAAGGTATGTGACGGGGTTTTAGGCTTCCGAGCCGCTGGCGGCTTGGGCCCGCGTCGCTTCGCCTCGCTTTTCGTTATGTCCGGCGTGAGCGTTCTCTGTGGGGCGGGGACGGGCTCGGGGCACCGGACACCGTATCGGGACACGCCGGACAAAAAACAACTTTGGGGGACGCATCTAGAATGTTTTTTTTTTATCCGGCGCGTCACAAATCCCTTTAGGAACGGTTTGGGGGGACGCGACTGGAGATGCTCTCACAATCTCGGATCGTGCTGCTACCTCTCTAATCCGAAAAATAAATAAAAAACCGAAAGAACTAGTGAAACCCAACGAAAAAAAAACTAAACAGAAATGATCAAGAAAGGTCATAAAACCGAAAAAACGCAGAACACATGTAGACGGGCCGCAGCCAAACTTAGTCTTCCACGCGTGCGCGTGTTAATATCCTCCGCTGCCGGGCGATGTATGGGACTTTCCTTCCATCCAAGAGTTCACACAGCCAATGGTTTTCATCGTTGAGCCAGCCCGACGAACAACATCAGATTTCAGATCCATAATAAGAAGGCTGTAGCCCAAGTCAAGAGCGCAGTTCAAAATGTAGCGTCTGTGGTTTAAGCCTAAGTTGAACCAAGTTGCTCATTTTGTATCCATGGTTTTTGCTGCCTGATCACACCAACATTGGTAGGCAAAACAAAATTGAATCAGGATGCACTGGTGGAAAAAGGGGCTTTGGTCGCGGTTGGCAACTGCCATTAGTCGCGGTGGCCCAACCGCGACCAAAGTAGCGCGACTAAAGCCCCCCCCCCTTTAGTCGCGGTTCCTTACGAACGCGACTAAAGGCTCATCCACGTGGGCCGCAGGCGAGCGCCGAGGCGGGAGGACCTTTGAGTCGCGGTTCTTACGGCCAACCGCGACTAAAGGCCTCCATGAGGTTTAGGGTTTAGCCCCCCCTCCCCCTAAATCTGGTTTCTTTTTAATTTGTATTATTTTATTTCTTTTGGGTTTTAATTTTGAAAGAGTTTCACATATTCTACGTACTTGTATACATACATGCATATGAATGTACAATTTCAAACAAATTTGAAATTAGAACCAAAAAAGAATTCAAGAGGAATATACAATATATATTCAATATCGGATGACCATATACAATATATATATAATCAATATCGGATGACCATATACAATTTTGAACAAGTTAGTTACATATTCCGGTGCACATAAAGATCTACGTCATCGTAATAGTGTTCTCCTCTAGGATCGAGGACTTCCCTCGCCAACCATCCGACTAGTTCCTCTTGAAGTGGGTCGGAAGCGAGCTGCTAGACTAGCGTCTTCGGAGGTTATTCCTCGGGATGTTGTTCTCACACGTACTGGTCCCGCTCATTGCGGTATCTGCGGATCCTCTCACAAACATAGTATCCACATAGATTGGTCCCCGGTGGCTGAGTATCCCCAGTCGTCCGCACTTGCCATTTTAAAATTTAGCTCTTTTTTGAATTCACCGACCTTGGTATCTACGAAGCCGTCTCCAAACCCTACGAGGCAAAGAAAATTAAATAAACAAGAGAGTTATTAATTAGTTAGTTGATATTAGGAAATGATGAACGAAATAGGCCGATCGATATAGAGCGCAAATGAATGAAAATAATTACTTTTGCATCATTTTTCTCATGTCGCCCCAAAGCGCCGGATCCATATTCGGAGAGTCGTGGACGAGAACCGAGGAGGTCCGAACTTTAATTACCATAAGAATCCAGTGGAACCTGCGGACACGATACATGCACAGTCATGCATAACTCATCGATTAGCCACATACCATGCATGGAGTAAACAAAAGAGAATGTGCTCAAGACAGAAACACTCACCCAAAATGGTAAGGAAATAGAATATCACTTTTCTCTTGTTGTTTTCTAATAAACCGCCACAGGTCTTCCTCCACGTCGGCGGGGTGGTGTTCTAACACATATGAATTAACGATGTGTGGGTCAATGAACCCAACATCATGGATGTTCCTTATTCGCATTTCCCGCTTCTTCATTCTGCATAATATATAGCGTACACAACAAGATAGTTAGGACAATATATATATATATATATATATATATATATATATATATATATATATATATATATATATATATATATAGTGCAGGCAATGAACGAGATGGGGTAGAAATTAATAAATCACTTACAAGTAACGTAGCAACTGATGATAGATTTGTCGAGCTCGCGCAGATTGAACAACTGGAACAATTCACTCCGAGGAATTTGTACCCAGTAACGTTTGAAGTGATGCACATATTTAACTTCCGCATAGATATAGTCTTTGGCGTTTTCATGTTTTATGTAACCCTTGTACCAATTTAGCAGACCTTTCATTTGTCGGGTAGATCCTCTTCTCGCGCGGGCTCGATGAGAGGGCCATTCTTCACATATGTAAATACTACGGCCTTCATTGGCGCCTCATCAAGGCCTAACACTGCACGAAGAGTGATACCTAAGTCGGCCGCTTGTTTTCTGGCAATTTCTACAGTCAATCCATGTGCTGCCGCAGCTGCTATGATATCGGGGGCATCCGGACCGGCGGCTTGCACTATGAGCGGGGCGATCGATTGTTTACTTTGTTCCCCGAGCTGGGCAACTTCTTTCCCCCTTTCTAATTTTGTCTCCGGCCTCGTCCTCCAAGGCTTTCTTCTCCGCAGACTCTTTGTTCCTCTTGAACGCGACTGCTTGCCTACGAAGTTCACGTAAATAGTCGTCAGGCAGATTCTTCGCGGCTTGGGACGGTGTGTTCAAAAATGACTTAGCCCACTGCTTTTCCTTGTCGAATATACTGGCTTGGGCTCGCCCTCTATTTTCTCTCTTGACGCTCGCCTTCCATTTCTCTAAATCAGCAGCCGCGCCCGCCTCGACTTCCTCGGCAGTACTTTCCCAAGGCCTCGTGGGGAGAGGCTTCAGTGATACCTCCGGTACCTTTGTTTTCTTAGGTACATAAGGGTCCGGGTTAATAACCCAGGACTGCTTCTGCTTCTTCGCCGGAGGTGGATTGGGGGGCGGTACCGGTGTCTGATCACCCGCCGGACGAGGACTGGGGGGCGGCGTCGGCTGACGTGAATGAGGTGTATTAGGTGAAGCACCACCGTCACCGCCACCGCCACCGTCACCGCCACCGCCACCGCCACCGTCACCGCCACCGCCACCGCCACCACCGTACGGGGTGGACTTGTTGGCGCCTCGCCCGGAAACTTGATAAATTTCTTCTGCCATAGAATGAACTGGCGCTTGACATCTCCAAGTCTTTTCACCCCTTCAGGTGTAGCAATGTCAATGTCCAGGTCCTCAAACCCTTGGACTATCTCCTCCACCGTCACACGAGCATAGCCATCTTGAATGGGGTTGTTGTGGTGGAGTGCTCCAGTGCGGTAAAGCACTCTGCCGATGGCTACCTTCATGGACATGTTCCCGATAGGATAATACAGATGACATGCTTTCATCTCCTTTATATCGTCCACGGGGTAGCGAGGAGGCCCGGTGCAGGTAACCTCGACCACCACCGAGGCTCCTAGGTGCAGTAATTTCGATCGTCGGTGCACCAGCCGGTGAGGGCCTCCGTGGAAGCCACGCCGCTTCTTCTCCGCCGCTGGCTTCCAAGATCCATTGGATGATCTTCATGCTGCGCCCGAGCTGCATCTCTTTCGGCGACTAGTACACTCACGGTTTTCTTCATCACATCCATTTCCGTTACTAACTTCGCCACAACATCTGCATCCCGATCCATCTTTCTCTTACGGCTTCTGCAACCGTACGGGTCATCGTTCTGGGGGAACCCTACTTTCCACGAAATGTCCCCGGCATGCCTCGTACACGTCCTCCGTGTTCAGGATTCCCGAGGGCTTTTGTCGTGGCGTCGTTCTCTCTCGTTGAACTTGATCCTCCCCTCTTGAGCATCCCTCATTGCCTCAATAAGCTTTTGGGTGGGTGTAATTATTTTACCCCGATAAACACACTCCCCTCGTCTCCGGGTTCGGCGATCCCCCATGCCCGTACTCACCAGCCTTTTGGCCCTTGGGTCCCATCCCTCCGTACCTGGACGGATTCCTCGCGTCCCCGCGCTCGTTCTCCATCTTCTCCCACCTAGGCTGCCAAAAGCGATACCCTCCTCGGCCCCATAATATGATTGTACTCCTTCTTGGCCGCATTCTCCTTATTTTTTTCGACATTTCAAGGAACCGCTCCGATTTCTTTTGCTTCACAAATTCTGGCCAATCATGTTGCGGTTTCTCATATTGTCCTTCGAAAACCGGAGTCTTGCCCTTCTTGACAAAGTTATGGGCTAGTTTTTGCTTGTATTTCCGGAATGTGTCGGCCATCTTAGAAAAGAGCGAACTCGTTTGACTAGCTTGTACCTCTCCTTGTTTTCCTCGAATCTTGTTACCCGCCTCATCTTTTCTGCGGTATTCGGAGGTAGAACGAAATGTTCTATAAGCTTGTTGAAGCAATCTTTTTTTGTTCTCTCATCGACAAAAGTGAAACCAAGACGTGCCTTCTTTGGCTCATTCCACTCTCGGATCTGCGTGATCGAGACGTTGTCTCTAACAACGGCTCCGCATTGGCCGATAAACTTGGTGGCGTTCTTGCCGGGCTCAGCCGGCCTGCCGGTTGCTTCCTCGACAACCTCGATTGTGCATGTTTCGTTTGGTTTCATCGTCTTGGTTGCGCCCACGCTTTGACGACGACGTACTCGATTTTTTCGACGATCCGGCCGAGGGCTAAAATAAGAAAGAGAGTCGCGCGCGTTAGTACACACACAATTTATTCAAATCGGTTAGTTGTATCACTCGGACGCTCAATATGTATATATATATATACCTCGGCGCCGGAGGTGGTTGCTACTTCCAATTGAAGATCGTCGTTTATCGACGTTTCTTCGGCATCATCCGCTTGCCGACGGCGCCCTTCATCTTCACACTCAAGGTTCGGATAAGAAGAGATATCATCTTCTTCTTCTCCGGTCGGCACAAAAGGAATATCGCCTTTTATGATGCCGAACATATGGTCTTCGCCGTCCGGATCATAGTTGTCCGTGAATCGGGTCAGCTCTATCGTCCGCCATATGTCGGTCCTGAAAACATGTAGTCAAAACAAATTAATTAAGTGAAGAAGGGGCGGTGGCGGTGGCGAAAGGGCGGTGGCAAAAGGAGGGGGCCGGCGAGCCGGAAGGGGTTGGGAGAGGGTGTCGCGGAAGAGCGCGAGACGGGGCGGTAGACGACGGCGTCACGGAGAGGGAGGCGTATGCGGAGGGGGCGACGAGGGCTCGCTCCCCCCTCAGTATACGCGCGCGGTGGCGGTGGTGAAAGGGCGGTGGCGAAAGGGCGGTGGCGGTGCCGAGGACACATAACCCTCGCGCGGTGGTTAAGTTATGTGTCCTCGGCGCCCTAGTGCGTGTGTGTGGCACGCCGTCCTAATGCGTGTGTGTGGCGCGCGCCCCCGGCCGGCCTTCGGGCCTCCGTCTCCCCCCTAGATCTAGTACGTTTTATTAAGTCAAGATTTTAAGTCAAAATTATTAAGTCAAAAAAAGTCAAAATTTTAAGTCTCAAATTACAAGTCTTCTTTTAGTTTTTTAAGTCTCAAAATTTTAACTCTCAATTATTTAGTTAATTTTAAGTCTCAAATTTTAAGTCTCAAATTTTTAAGCCTCTCCCTCTCCCCCTGTCTGTGTGGCGCGCGCGCGACGGCGCCGGTGGGGAAGGATGACGGTACGGGGACGAAAAGTCGACGTTAACGGCGGGTCCGCGTGTCGAGCACGTACGGTGGTTTTTTCGGCCGGGCGCCCTTCTTCCTCTCTCTGGTGCGCGCGTCTCCGGCGGTGTCGTACGGTGGTTGTGCGGGGACGAAAATGAAGATTTTTTGTTAAGTGAAGATTTTTGGTTAAGTGAAAAAAATTGTTAAGTGAAGATTAATTTTTTGTTAAGTGAAAATTTTACATTTTTGTTACTAATTCGTTCGACGGTGGCGTCTCGAAATTAACAAGAACTAAAACTAAAAAAAAAGAAAAAAAAATTGGCCGGTGGCCGGCGCGCCCCTATGTACTGTGGCCGGCGCGCCTCTCTCTGGCCGGCGGCGCGCCTCTCTCTGGCCGGTGGCGCGCGCGGCGACTGCGGCGACACGGCGCGGCACGGGCGGCGGCGGCGGCGACATGCGCGCGGCGGGCTGCGGCGGCACGACGCGCGGCGCGGGCACGGCGCGGCGGCGGCGGCTTGGATCCTCACGGGCCACGGCGAGAGCTGGTGGCGGCGGTCGATGGCACGCGGTGGCGGCGGTCGATGGCGCGCGGCGGGTGGCGGCGGTCGACGGCGCGCGGCGGCGCTCCGCGCCGAGGAGGCGTCGGCGGCGTCGTCGAGGCGGCAGAGATCTCTCGCACACGAACGGGCGGAGGAAGAAGAGAACCGGCGCGGCCGGCCGCGCGATACTTATAGCTTGAGGGCTTTAGTCGCGGTTGGGGTCACCAACCGCGACTAAAGGCTACCCTTTAGTCGCGGTTGGTGACCCCAACCGCGACTAAAGCCTTTTTTCGCCCCATTTGAGGTTCCCGCGGAAGACGACTTTAGTCGCGGTTGGCCTGGCCAACCGCGACTAAAGGCTTTTTTCGAAATTATTTCATTTCAGAAATGTTTAGAATACATATAATATATCAAAAAATTCATAAAAATAAAACTAATTCAATTCAAAATTTTAAAAATACATATAATATATCAATAAATTCATAAAAATTTTACTAATTCAATTCAAAATCTTAAAAATACAAATAATATATCAAAAAATTCAGAAAAATAAAACTAATTCATTTCAAAATGTTTAGAATACATATAATATATCAAAAAATTCATAAAAATAAAACTAATTCAATTCAAAATTTTAAAAATACATATAATATATCAATAAATTCATAAAAAATTTACTAATTCAATTCAAAATCTTAAAAATACAAATAATATATCAAAAAATTCAGAAAAATAAAACTAATTCAATTCAAAATTTTAAAACCCCCTCTTCCCGCCTCTTTCCGCCGACCCCCTCTTCCCCTCCTCGTCTTCCCGCCATTTCTTCCCTGTCTTCCCGCCTCTTTCTTCCCACCAATTGTTTCCCGCCAATTTCTTTCGGCCTCTTTCTTCCCGCCAATTTTTTCCCGCCAATTTCTTCCCGCCACTTTCTCCCCGCCTCTTTTCTTCCCGCGTCCTGTCTTCCCGCGCTCCCATTTTTCCCGCCATTTGTCACTACATATAGGTAGCCCGCCTTGGCCAGCATCACATCTCTACAATCTCTCATCACTCTCTCATGGCTTCCACCGCACCCACTCTAACCTACCAGCAGGTGGAGGAGCTTTGCGCCTCGAACTACCCTTGCCCTCCGGCTACCGCGTCCCCGCCGGCCGGAGCCTAAGCGCCGGCGGCGTGCCGGTCCCTCCCGTCCCTCGTGGTACCGCGCGCCGGCGGCCATTACGAACCACTACTACCTCGACCTCACGCCGGGAGCAGCGGATGAATCCCCGCCGGCATCCCGAGCAACCAGCATACTTGGGACGCCTTTCTTCATCAATCGGCGTGAGAGGGCGCTCGCCGGGTATGAGGAGGACGGTCCGCCTCCCCGGAAACTTCCACGAGGCCGGCCGTCGGCTATGGTGGTACGGCCGGACTCGCAGGAGCGTCATGGACTACATCACGGCCGGCGATATCCCCCGCCCGCGCTACCCTCGGCTCGAGCCACGAGCGCCGCCCGACGACGGCGACGACAACAGCAGCGACGACGACGCCGGCAACTTAGAAGGCGACGACTACCGCACAACGGCGGCGGCTATGAAGACTACGAGTATGCATATTATACGCCTAGGCAAGAGTATGACTAAATCACTCCAAATTTCATGTATGCAGGGAGTATGACTTAGTCACTCCAAATTTCCTATATGCGGAGTATGACTTAGTCACTCCAAATTTCATGTATGCAGGAGTATGACTTAGTCACTCCAAATTTCATGTATGCAGGAGTATGACTTAGTCACTCCAAATTTCATGTATCATCAGTGCTATCTCGAGTCAATTGAATCATTCGAAAATGGACACCAAACACATCACGGGTAATATAATTCACATGATTCATTCAACAAAGTTTGGTACAATTAATAAATTATTACACATCATTTCTTCCCTTGTGTCCCTGCTTGCTTACGATTGTGCCGTATCCATGGAGCATCCTCATCATTTAACTTAATGCTTGGGTCGGTGTTCACTTTGAAGGGCGGAATTTCAGCAAACATATTATAATCTTCCGACATGTCCGTCTTGTCCTCCACTCCCACGATGTTTCTTTTCCCCGAAAGAACAATGTGGCGCTTTGGATCATCGCATGATGTACTCGATCGTTTTCTTATCTTTCCGTTTCCTCGGTTTGCTACTCATGTCCTTCACATAGAAAACCTGAGCGACATCTTTCGCTAGGACGAATGGTTCGTCAAGATAACCAAGATTGTTGAAATCCACCATTGTCATTCCGTATTGCTGGTCCACCTTTACCCCACCTCCTCGTTAGCTTGAACCATTTGCACCGGAACAAAGGGACCCTAAAGGAGGGTCCATAGTCAAGTTCCCATATCTCCTCTATGTAACCATAATATGTGACCTTTTGCCCATTCTCGGTTGCTGCATCAAAGCGGACACCACTGTTTTGGTTGGTGCTCTTTTTATCTTGGGCGATCGTGTAAAATGTATTCCCATTTATCTCGTACTCCTTGGAAAGTCGTTATAGTCGAAGATGGTGTCTTGGCCAACATGTACAGCTGATCTACAACCTTATTGTCACTCATTAAATGTTTTCTCAACCAACCGCCGAAAGTCTCCATGTGGGCCTTCCTAATCCAGGATTCGGAGCTTCCCTGTGGTTGTCCGAGCGTAAAATATTCTTGTGTTTCTCAAAGTACGGAGCCACCAAGCTGGAATTGGTCGGAACCGTGTGGTGTGCTTCAGCCGAGAATGGCCGTCCATACATATCATTGATTTCCTTCCGATCGTGCCTTTTCCACTTAGTCTCCCCTCGTGCCGCGATTGAGGAAGACCAATCGGCTTAAGGTCGGGAACAAAGTCAACACAAAACTCAATTACCTCCTCATTTCCATAGCCCTTGGCGATGCTTCCTTCCGGCCTAGCACGGTTACGAACATATTTCTTTAATACTCCCATGAACCTCTCGAAGGGGAACATATTGTGTAGAAATACGGGACCGAGAATGGAAATCTCATCGACTAGGTGAACCAGGAGGTGCGTCATAATATTGAAGAAGGATGGCGGGAACACCAACTCGAAACTCGACAAGACATTGGATCACATCGTTCGTAACCGTGGTAGAACTTCTGGATTGATTACCTTCTCGAGAGATTGCATTGAGGAATGCACATAGCTTCACAATGGCTACTCGAACATTTTCCGACAGGAGCCCCTCAAAGCAATCGGAAGCAATTGCGTCATAATCACGTGGCGGCCGTGAGACTTCAGGTTTTGGAACTTTTTCTCCGCCATGTTTATTATTCCCTTTATATTGGACGAGAATCTCGACGGGACCTTCATACCGCTCGAGCATTCAAAAAAG
Organism: Lolium rigidum; assembly: GCF_022539505.1. Taxonomy (NCBI): domain Eukaryota; kingdom Viridiplantae; phylum Streptophyta; class Magnoliopsida; order Poales; family Poaceae; genus Lolium; species Lolium rigidum. The sequence continues at coordinate 156,017,265 of NC_061511.1, forward strand.
ATGACCTTCTCTTCTTTGGTCGGAGCGTAGCTGGCACGACCTTGAAACCGTTCCGGATGCAGGTCATCGTGGTCTTTCAAACTTTGCCGGTCCTCGTCGTGCTTCCTTTGTATCATTTGACTTCCCATACACGCCCAAGAAGCTTAGGATGTTCACGCAAATATTCTTCGTAACGTGCATCACGTCGATTGCGAGAGCGGACTTCTAGGACTTTCCAATATTCTAGCTCCCGTAATATAGATTTCTTCTTCCACATGGCTACGTGCCCGTCGGCCTCCTTCGGAACCGATTGTCCGCCGAGACCCTTTCCAAAGATGACTTTCAAACCCTTGACCATATCAAATACCTCAGACACCAAGTAGTGTTCCGCAGTGCTTCGGCCGGTGATCTGCCTTGCCGTTGTAATGCTTGCCTTTCTTTCTTACTCGGATGACCTTTCGGAAGAAATCGACGATGCCCAAGGTACACGTTCTTCTTACAATTTGGCAAATGTACACTTTCGGTCTCATGTAGCAGTGCGTGCATGCATTGTATCCCTTATTTGACAGTCCCGAAAGGTTACTAAGAGCAGGCCAATCGTTGATGGTTACGAAAAGCAACGCTCGTAGGTCAAATTCCTCTTCTTTGTGCTCATCCCACACACGGACACCAGGTCTGCCCCACTAGCTGTAAAAGTTCATCAACTAATGGCCTTAGGTACACATCGATGTCGTTGCCGGGTTGCTTCGGACCTTGGATGAGCACCGGCATCATAATGAACTTCCGCTTCATGCACAACCAAGGAGGAAGGTTGTAGATGCATAGAGTCACGGGCCAGGTGCTATGGCTGGAGCTCGCTCGCCAAAAGGATTCATGCCATCCGTACTTAGACCAAATCTTATGTTCCTTGCGTCAGCTGCAAAATCTTTGAACTCTCTCGTCGATCTTTCTCCATTGCGTTCCATCCGCGGGGTGTCTCAACTCCCCGTCCGACTTACGGTCCTCTTTGTGCCATCGCAACAACTTGGCATGCTCTTTGTTCCCGAACGGACGTTTCAACCGTGGTATTATAGGAGCATACCACATCACCTTGGCGGGAACCTTCTTCCCGGGTTTACGGCCCTCAACATCGTCACCGGGGTCATCGCCTCGATCTTATAACGCAATGCAAGTGCATACCGGGCATTCATTCAAATTCTCGTATTCACCGCGGTAGAGGATGCGGTCGTTGATGCATGCATGTATCTTCGAACCTCTAAACCTAGAGGGCGGACAACCTTCTTTGCTTCGTACGCATCAGGCGGGCAACTCGTTATTCTTTGGAAACATATTCTTCAACATTTTCAGCAAGTTTTCAAATGCCGAGTCAGCCTACACCTGCCCGTGCCTTCCATCTCAGCAAATCCAGGTAGTGCAGCCCAGCTTTTTCGGACCATCATCGCATCCGGGTACGCGCCTTCCTGTGATCCTCTAACATGCGATCCAAATTCTCCCTCTCTTTTCGGCTTCGCAGCCGTCTCCGTGCATCAGCAATGGTCCGACCAAGATCATCAACGGGATCATCACGTGCCTCTTCTTCACCTTCCCCTTCACCTTCCCCTTCACCTTCGAGCATCCTCCATGAAAGTATCACCGAAATGAGCAAGATAGCTTTCATCGATGAAATCGTCCCCTTCTTCATCATCTTCCATTATAACCCCTCTTTCTCCATGCTTGGTCCAACAATTATAGCTTGGCATGAAACCGTGCCGAAGCAGGTGCAGTTGAACATCTCTTGAGGAAGAGTAACCCTTCCGATTCTTACATTTAACACATGGACGGATAACAAAACCCCCCGCTTGTTCGCATTGGCCACTACGAGGAAATCTTTCAAACCCGCAGGTGAACTCGCCGGAGAGTCGGTTACCGTACATCCATTGTCGATTCATCTGCATTATTATAATATAAAATATATAATTAACCATCATGCATTTGTTAAACTAACTAGCTACAAACAATATAAATTAAACAATGAACTACACACACATGCACATTTTATCAACGACACATCAAAGGTTCAAGTTGCTAACCGCGATCGAGGAGGAAAAAATAAACGAGAAAGCTCAAGTGTGGCTCCAACACTTCATATCATGTTTGTTTCATGCTCTTGGGGCATTTCATCAAACACCTTATGTGCATAAGAGGAACCAAAAGCAAACCTAACACCCACTTGTGAAGCTTGTGAAGAGAATGGCACCAAATGGCTAAGTGTTGGCTGCCGGGTGGGTATATATAGGGAGGGGCTTTAGTCCCGGCTGGCCCGGCCAACCGCGACTAAAGGCCTTCGGGCACCTTTAGTCGCGGTTGGCCCGGCCAACCGCGACTAAAGCCCCCACGTGCACCGGCTGGCCACCGAGCGCCTGGGCCCAGGCCTTTGGTCGCGGTTCGCCTCCCGAACCGCGACCAAAGGTACCATTAGTCGCGGTTCCTGCAGCGTCGCGACTTATGGGGCTCACCCGAAGCCTGTTTTTCCACCAGTGATGGGCAAAGGAATGAGGGTCTACAAAATCTTTAGTCGCCAGCTGAATAAGGAACAAATTTTTTTTTGTCTTTAACAATAATCTTGGTGAGGTGAGTTTCGGGCACAAATCAAACTCTGCCATATCTTTCAAGGGACAAGCTGAGCGTTTGAAGATTCCACCAAAGAATTAGGACCCATTAGAGGTATTTCCATAGTGCCTCTATTGCCCATATAAACATATTTTTTGCGGGGAGCATTTTTATAGGGAATTTAGAGGGACCATATATACTTTTCTTAAGAAAGGATTTTAACCTCAAATATTTAGAGTTCCACTTGTGTTCTACCGTGACACAAAGACAAATCAACGGGTAATACCTCCATCCTAAGGCTTAAGCCCTATATTTTTTCGGAAAGTCAAACTATGTTAAGTTTGACTAAGTTTTTATAAAAATCATTAACATGTCAAATACAAAATTGATATTATTAGATAGATAATGAAATATATTTTCATGTGCTATCTATAAAATATCATATTTACTGATAGATTATTCTAAAATTTTGGTCAAACTTTACTTGCTTTGACTTTTCCAAAAAAATATAAGCCTTAAGCATTGGGATGGAGGTGACAGTAACCTATGAAAATAATGTTTTAAATATATTAATTAAAAAATAAATAATATTTTAATTCAAGAAACCCAAGACTGGTGAGAAAATTCGAGGTCGGTTTGTGCTAATGTTATATGCTGAAGTTATATAAATTGAATTGGAATATGCTTCAACAACATTTACATTTTTTGAGCCCCTTATTTTTCATTTCACACTCGGCCTCAAAACTCTTGACACATTGTTACCGAACAAATCTACAGAGTCGAGATCCAGTATTTCACCTTTTTCTTTTGTTAGGACTGAAACATGTTGTACATTGAAAATTCCACAAAAAAGTTTGCGAGTAAATTAACAATTCCAAAAAACTGCTCATACTATGATTATAGTATAATCACCAGCGGCTGCAAATTGAGGAGAAAGAAAGGAGAAAACTAAAGAGAAAGATGAACAGTAGATTTAAGAAAAGAAACACGTTGTAGCTAGACAAGTTCCTCTGGCTACTTTTGCTTTTATCCAGAAGCCTAATTTGGAGCAGGCCAAGTAAGCCCCAAGCCGCTCTCACATAGTCTCTAAGAAGATATCAGATTCAAGATTATGGTTATTCATCTTGAAGGACACTATGAAGAAGGATAATTTTACGAAGAAGGTGGTATTTGGATTGCGAGGAGGAAGGCAATTTATGAAAGGTTTGATCGTTTGTTTTCTACTTTCTTTACACATTCCTATTTGAATGATTTATAGGCTATCTTTGGAGAAAGTCAACTTGAAGGGTTGTAGATCTAAAAAAACAGGAAGGCTTGAAGCTACTCGCCATGCGTCTAGCCCGAGCGTATGCCATCCAGGATCATTTGACCTATGACGGATTTCATGAAGCTAAACGTTGAATGTGTATCTGTATGTATCAATTCGATATAAAGTACCTCCCCTTTCAAAAGTCGTATGTGCCAGGGAAACCCTAGGACCATCTGGTCCGGGCAGCAACGTTGTTGTTTTCCTTCTTGAAGGTATTGCTTGGTACTTGATAAGCCACCGCTGAGAACGTGGAGGTACTTCTCCGGAGGCCGCAACGGTTGCGGATCACTTTCGTTTAGTTGATTCGGGCGTGTGTTTGTTGCTGCCCCGGCATTTTCTTTCCTTTTGAGATTATCGTGGTTGTATCGTGTGGTTACTACATTAATATAGCGAAACAAAAGCTTATTTCAAGAGAGAGTACATCCCCTTTTCCAAATAAGATAAAAATGGGCGAATTGTGCAATATCATCCATTTTTCGTGACTGTAATGGAGAGATTTAACTTAAGATTATCAGCTCGAGAGAGTACGCCTTGCTTCAGACTTTTTTTCTTTAGAAATGTGTCTGGTGTTTCAAAATTATACAATGTGTGAATAATCAAGCCGATGGCAGAAATGATGTGACCATAAGACATATCAAAGTGTGCGAGGGAATCGTTCATGGAGGTATTTCATGATTAGCAAAAACAAAATCATGACAATAGACACCCAACAAAAGCTCGCACTTAAGCCCGTCATGCTATATTAGATTTGGTGTCTCATCAGGTGTGGCTAGATCCTATAAGTCTATAACCTTAGGCATGCCCTGTATTAGGTTGTTGCTTACCAATCACCGCACAGTCACACACCCCCGCGTGGAGTGAGCCTGCCCTTTTGGAATTAGGTTGTTGTTTATTTTATTTTACAAATTCAAAAATATAAAGATTCACAAAAAGTTAGAATAGAAAATGCTCAAATTTAAAAAATTCAAATTTGAAAATTGTGCGCATTTAAAAAAATGTTCAAATTCCAAATAGTCATATTTGAAAACTATTTAATTTTCGGAAAATGATATTAATATTTATTTTTAAAAATGTTAAAAATTTAAAATATGTTCATATTCAGAAAAAGTTCAAATTTTTAAAATGTTTGGTTTAAAGAAACTAGTTTGGAAAAAAGTTTAGATTAAAAAAATCAGGTTTTGAAAACAAAAAAAGGAAAGAAGAAATACCAGAAAAGAAAAACCTGGAAAAGCCAAAAACAAAATGCTGGGTCGGCCCAACACTAGTGTGGGGTGCACGGCACCTGATCCGCCACAACCAGGTTGATGTAAAGGAGCTCCCTTTGGACGAGGTTAGTCAAAATGAAAAAAACCCATGCTGGATTTTAGAACATGAAACAAAGGAGTCGTCAACAGTTAAATTTTAAAAGGGACGATGGACGAAAATTATCATCAAATGAGGTTGCCAGACTGCGATTTTCGTTGGTCCACTTGATATACCGTTTGCCAGATTATCTACAAAGTAATGAAGTAGTTACCTGCCCAAAAATATCTGAAAACTTGCACGTGTGAATGGGTATGTGCATACAAAATTAGTGGTCGTGTCATCTTGCATAGACCACTCAAAGATTCCAACGAGTTTGGGGTAGAAAAATGAACTACTAGTAGTAATTTGGTGTGTGAGCACCCAAAATTAGGAGTATGCTGCATTTTGGCCTCAGTCAGCAGATGGGACGAGAGGGCGGCACGCGATTGCACGACGACTTATCCACAGAACAAATCTGGGAGTCGTGCGCCCGACTAATCTCTTCGCGTACGTGCGCAGGGCCGTAAAAGTCTGTGTGTCCTTGTTTTCAAAGCATCGAAGAAGAGAAGAAGGCGCGAAACCGTGCGGAAGTATACACAAGGAAAGAGTGGTCGTACGTGCACGTATAAATTAGTGGAAAATTACGGTCAAAGTGATCTGCCGGTCGAGTTGAGTTCACCCTGCCAGCCATGAGTGTCGCGGCCGGTCAGTTCATCGTGCACGCAGATAGCGATCGACGACGACTCTGGAACCTTGATGCAAGACCCATCGACCTGGCCAGTTGATCGCCACGGCCACGACGTCTTCGAGTGAGTTAAGCCTGGACTGAGCTAAGTAACACATGAGAGTTGTTGACGTGTATAAAGTAGATTGCCTAGCCTTTTTTATTAGTTCGAAATTTTGGTTTAAGTATCTAGTGTATGAAGCTTAACATGGTATTAGAACCCCAGGTCTCGAGTTCAAATTCTGGCTATCACAATTTATTCTAAAAAATCCCCGCAGCCTCCTGCCGTGTGTGTCCGGCCTTCCGCTACCTCTTTGCCTTTCTACACGTGTTGACTTGTCTTCTTGTCTTCCCGTCGGGCGCCTCTTAGAGGAAAATCGGCCAGTGCCATGGTCGGACGCAAACCTGCCTAGAGGGCTAGGTGCGCCGCCGCCAAGCCATCTTGCCGGCCGATCTTCGAGAAGATCCAGCGTACGCACTCAACTCGTACAACTGGATCTCTTTCGGGGCGTGGGAGTTCGACGCTCGCCGCCAAGCTGGATACCTCGGCGACCTCGACTTCTTCGATCGCGAGATCACGGCGGAAGAATACGAGAACGACGACGAGGAGAAGGACGCGGACGAGGACAAGGACAAGGACGTCGACGACGAGGGCGACTACGCCGCCGAGGCCGAGCACGGTGACAACGACCACGATGACGATAGGCCGGCATGGGATCTGGAGACCCAGCCTCCAGACATTAGCGAGGAGGAGGCCATTACCATGGGGCTGGTCAATAGCGAGCTCAACGAGCTCGCCATGTGGGACGGGCTTGCCATCCAGCTTCACGAGTCGGTGCTCGCGCAGGGGAGGCCGAGTACTCCTACGGTGACTCCGACGCGTTCCAACGACCGTGCGCCGGCTGCTGCTCCTTCAACTGCCTGGGATCCGTGGCCACTTTCACCACACCCTCCTGCGCCGTCGACGGCCTGACTGCAGTTGCCGCAGCCTGCCCTTCCTCCTCCATCGCTGGCGTACCAGCTTCCATGCCCGACGCCAGAGTTCATTGACCTCATCTTGCCGGCCGATCTCCGAGAAGATCCAACGTACGCGCTCAACTCCTACAACTGGATCTCGTTCGGGGCGTGAGAGTTCAACGCGCGCCGCCGAGCTGCATACCTTGGCGACCTCGACTACTTCGATCGCGAGATCGCGGTGGAAGAATAGGAGAACGACGATGAGGACGAGGACGCGAACGAGGACAAGGACGAGGACGACTACGCCGCCGAGGCTGAGCACTGAGACAACGACCACGACGACGGCGGGCCGGCGTGGGATCTGGAGACCCAGCCGCCAGACATTAGCGAGGATGAGGCCATTGCAACGGTACTGGCCAATAGTGAGCTCGACGAGCTCAACGAGCTCGCTATGTGGGACGGGCTCGCCATCCAGATTCACGAGTCGGCGCTCACACTGGGGAGACATACGACTCCTCCGGCTAGTCCTCCGGCCACGCCGACGCGTTCCAACAACCGTGCGCTGACTGCTGGTCCTTCCACAGCCTGGGATCCGTGGCCACCTTCACCACAGCCTCCTGCGCCGCCGACGGCATGGCCGCAATTGCCGCAGCCTGCCCTTCCTCCTCCACCACCGGCGTACCAGCTTCAATGACCGACGCCGGAGTTCATCGACCTCATCAGCGATGACGAGCAGTAGCCAATAGCTAGGTTTTAGCAGGCCTTTCTGGCATTTTAAAGTATTTTTTTGTTTTTTTATTAATGTAAATTATGGATTTATTAAAGAGGAAAAAATTATGTGTTATGCCTGAATCCCCCTCTGACACAAACGGATGCGCGATTAATTTCAACTATTTAAACCGACGCAAATAAAAACGATGCATCCGATTGATGTCTGAAATACGTCGTGAAGATGCCCTCTGATTAGAACGAAGTCGGAGGACAAAACTGAAGTCTATCCTGTGGTGACTCCGAATGGCGTGACTGCGTGGTTGCAATTGCAACGATCCTACGGCAGCCGACCGCGGCGGACCGACGGGGACCCGCCGGCCACACGTGTATTGACTAGTGCTGTGAGGCGCCAGCCATCCCCGGGCCCACCGGCCGCCACCCCGGCTTGCGTTTCCACCTAGCTAGCTTCCCTGACTTCCACGGCGACCGTAGCCAACTCACAAACCCCGTTGGCGTCGGCGTCGGCATCGGCGTCGCACGTGGTACACGACCGACCTGCCCTCGTCTTCTCGGCGTATTTCTTGGCGGGCAGCCCGGTCTTGTAGAGTCTACGGCTACTGCATCTACGTGCACGTTTTCTGGATAAGACCGGCCCATGCTGCCAGGAAGACTGCACAAAGAGCCATAGACGACTAGTACGATTCGTTGCTCGCCCAGCTCAGTTTCATTTCTCCCACGCTGTTAGTTTTCTCTATGTAGAACAGTTACTGACGATTGCACAGCATTAATAGGGCCGGCTCACTGGTAGAAAAACGGCCATTGGTCGGGGTTCGCAACTGTCATTAATCGTGGTTGCGCAACCACGACCAATTAAGCGACTACAGTGCCTCTTTAGTCGCGGTTCTTACGAACCGCGACTAAAGGCGCGTCCACGTGGCCGCCAGCAGTCTGTCGGGGCGGAGGATCTTTAGTCGCGGTTCTCCTGGCCAACCGCGACTAAAGGACGCCGCAGGTTTAGGGTTTTAGCCCCCCTAAACCTGTTTTCTTTTTAATTTGTATTGTTTTATTTTTTTGTGTTTTATTTTAATTTTGAAGGAGTTTCACATATTCTACGGTACTACATACATGCATATGAATGTACAATTTCAAACAAATTTGAAATTAGAACCAAAGAGAATTCAAGAGGAATGTACAATATATATTCAATATCGGATGACCAACATATACAATTTTGAACAAGTTTTCATACACAATTTAGTGCATATAAAGTTCTACGTCCTCTACATAGTGTTCTCCTTTAGGATCGACGACTTCCCTCACGAACCATCCAGACTAGTTCCTCTTGAAGTGGTCGGAAGCGAGCTTCCGGAGTAAGCATCTTCCGGAGGTTATTCCTCTTGACATTGTTATCACACGGAACCCGCTCGCAGGTGTATCTCCGGATCATCTCACAAACATAGTATCCACATAGATTGGTCCCCGGTGGCTGAATATCCCCAGTCCCACTCTTTGACCGCATAAAATGTAGCTCTTTTTTGAACTCACCGACCTTGGCATCTACGAACCGTCTCCAAACCCTACGAGGCAAAGAAAATTAAATGAACAAGAGAGTTATTAGTTACTTGATATTAGGAAACGAACGAAATAGGCCGATCGATATAGAGCGCAAATGAATGAAAATAATTACTTCTGCATCATTTTTCTCATGTCGGTCCAAAGCTTTGCATCCATATTCAGAGAGTTGTGGATGAGAACTGTGGAGTCATGAAATTTAATTACTAGCAGAATCCAGTGGAACCTGCGGACACGATACATGCACAGTCATGCATAACTCATCGATTAGCCACATACCATGCATGGAGTAAACAAAAGAGAATGTGCTCAAGACAGAAACACTCACCCAAAATGGTAAGGAAATAGAATATCACTTTTGAGTTCCTGCTTATCAAGAAACCGCCACAGGTCTTCCTCCACGTCGGCGGGGTGATGTTTTAACACATATCCATTAACGATGTGTGGGTCAATGAACCCAACATCATGGATGTTCCTTACTTCGCATTCCTTGATCTTCATTCCGCATTATAGAGTACAAAACAATATAGTTAGGACATATATATAGTGCGGGCAATGAACGAGATGGGGTAGAAATAAATCACTTACGAACGTAGCAACCGATGATAGATTTGTCGAGCTCGCGCAGATTGAGAAGCTGGAACAATTCACTCAGATGAATTGTTACATAGTAATGTTTGAAGCGATGCTCATGTCTAACTTCCGCATAAATATATTCTTTGGCGTTTTTATTTTTTATGTAACGCTTGTACCAATTTAGCAGATTTTTCATTTGTTGAGGTAGATCCTCTTCCTGCGCAGGCTCGACGAGGGGCCCATTCCGGACATATGTAATTACTGGTTTACTCATTGGCGCCTCCTCAAGGCCTAACACTGCACGAAGATTCATACCTAAGTTGGCTCTTGTTCTCTGGCACTCGTTACAGTCAATCCCTGTGCTGCCGCGGCTGCTATGATATCGGGGGCATCCGGACCGACGGCTTTCACTATGAGCGGGGCAATCGATTGTTTACTTTATTCCCCGAGCTGGGAAACTCGTTTCCCGCTTTTTGTACTTGCTAATTCTTTCTCGGCCTCCTCCAAGGCTTTCTTCTCATGCTTCTCCGCCCGCTCTTTCTTATCCTTCAACATGAGTGCCTGCCTACGAAGTTCACGTGCATAGTCGTCAGGCGGATTCTTCGCGGCTTGGGACGGTGTGCTCAAAAATGACTTAGCCCACTTCTTTTGCTCATCAGAAAATACTGGCTTGGGCTCGGGCTCTCTTTTCTTCTTGCACTCCGCCTTCCATTTCTCATAATCAGCAGTCGCGGCCGCGTTGACTTCCTCGGCACTACGTTCCCAAGGCCTTCTGGGGAGAGGCTTCAGTGATGGCTCCGGTACCTTTGTGGTCTTAGGTACATAAGGGTCCGGGTTGATAGTCCGGGCTGCTTCGCTTCTTCGCCGGAGGTGGATTGGGGGCGGCGTCGCTTACCCGCCCGGGCGGATCGGGGGCGGCGGCGCTACCCGCCGGAGGTGAATTGGGGGGCGGCGTCGGCTCACGTGAAGGAGGTGTAGGTGAAGCACCACCACCACCACCACCACCGCCACCGCCACCACCACCGTAGGGGGGTGGACTTGTTGGCCTTGGCGCCTCGCCTGGAAACTTGATAAACTTCTTTTGCCATAGAATGAAATGGCGCTTGACATCTCCAAGTCTTCTCTCCCCTTCAGGTGTAGCAATGTCAATCTCCAGGTCCTCAAACCCTTGGACTATGTCCTCCACCGTGACACGAGCATAGCCATCTTGAATGGGGTTGTTGTGGTGGAGTGCTCCAGGTAAACATGGTAAAGCACTGCTGATGGCTACCTTCATGGACATGTTCCCAATTGGATAATACAGATGACATTCTTTCATCTCCTTTATATCATCCACGGGGTAGCGAGGAGGCTCCGGTGCAGTAATTTCGACCGCCAGAGGCTCCGGTGCAGTAATTTCGATCGTCGGTGCATGTGCACCAGCCGGTGGGGCCTCCGTGGAAGCCACGCTGCTTCTCCGCTGCTGGCTTCTGATGCGTGTAGTTGACATGTCCGTTGGGAACCCCAAGAGGAAGGTGTGATGCGCACAGCGGCAAGTTTCCCTCAGTTAGAAACCAAGGTTTAATCGAACCAGTAGGAGTCAAGAAGCACATTGAAGGTGGATGGCGGCGGGATGTAGTGCGGCGCAACACCAGAGATTCCGGCACCAACGTGGAACCTGCACAACACAACCAAAGTACTTTGCCCCAACGAAACAGTGAGGTTGTCAATCTCACCGGCTTGCTTTGTAACAAAGGGTTAACCGTATTGTGTGGAAGATGATTGTTTGCGAGAGAAAACGATAAAACAAGTATTGCGGCAGATTTGTATTTCGAGTATTAAAGAATGGACCGGGGTCCACAGTTCACTAGAGGTGTCTCTCCCATAAGATAAAAGCATGTTGGGTGAACAAATTACGGTCGGGCAATTGACAAATAGAGAGGGCATAACAATGCACATACATGACATGATAAGTATAGTGAGATTTCATTGGGCATTACGACAAAGTACATAGACCGCCATCCAACTGCATCTATGCCTAAAAAGTCCACCTTCAGGTTATCGTCCGAACCCCTTCCAGTATTAAGTTGCAAAGCAACGAACAATTGCATTAAGTATGGTGCGTAATGTAATCAACAACTACATCCTCGGACATAGCGCCAATGTTTTATCCCTAGTGGCAACAACACAACACAACCTTAGAACTTTCATCACTTGTCCCAGTGTCAATGCGAGCATGAACCCACTATCGAGCATAAATACTCCCTCTTGGAGTTAAAATCAAAAACTTGGCCAGAGCCTCTACTAGTAACGGAGAGCATGCAAGATCATAAACAACACATATGTAATAACTTGATAATTAACATGACATGGTATTCTCTATCCATCGGATCCCGACAAACACAACATAGAGTATTACGGATAGATGATCTTGATCATGTTAGGCAGCTCACAAGATCCGACAATGAAGCACAATGAGGAGAAGACAACCATCTAGCTACTGCTATGGACCCATAGTCCAGGGGTGAACTACTCACTCATCACTCCGGAGGCGACCATGGCGGTGTAGAGTCCTCCGGGAGATGAATCCCCTCTCCGGCAGGGCGCCGGAGGAGATCTCCAGAATCCCCGAGATGGGATCGGCGGCGGCGGCGTCTCGGTAAGGTTTTCCGTATCATGGTTTTTCGCATCGGGGGTTTCGCGACGGAGGCTTTAAGTAGGCGGAAGGGCAGAGTCGGGGCCGGACGAGGGGGCCACACCACGTGGCGGCGCGGGCCCCCCTTGGCCACACCGCCATGTGGTTTGGCCACCTCGTGGCCCCACTTCGTATGCTCTTCGGTCTTCCGGAAGGTTCGTGGCAAAATAGGCCCCCGGGTCTTTGTTTCGTCCAATTCGAGAATATTTCGTTACTAGGATTTCTGAAACCAAAAACAGCGAGAAAACGTGAACCGGCACTTCGGCATCTTGTTAATAGGTTAGTTCCGGAAAATGCACGAATATGACATAAAGTGTGCATAAAACATGTAGGTATCATCAATAATATGGCATAGAACATAAGAAATTATCGATACGTCGGAGACGTATCAAGCATCCCCAAGCTTAGTTACGCTCGTCCCGAGCGAGGTAAAACGATAACAAAGATAATTTCTGAAGTGATATGCCATCATAACCTTGATCATACTATTTGTAAACATATGTAGTGGATGCAGCGATCAAAACAATGGTAATGACATGAGTAAACAAGTGAATCATAAAGCAAAGACTTTTCATGAATAGTACTTCAAGACAAGTATTAATAAGTCTTGCATAAGAGTTAACTCATAAAGCAATAAATCAAAGTAGAGGTATTGAAGCAACACAAAGGAAGATTAAGTTTCAGCGGTTGCTTTCAACTTGTAACATGTATATCTCATGGATAATTGTCAACGTAGAGTAATATAACAAGTACAATATGCAAGTATGTAGGAATCAATGCTCAGTTCACACAAGTGTTTGCTTCTTGAGGTGGAGAGAGATAGGTGAACTGACTCAACATAAAAGTAAAGAGAATGGTCCTTCAAAGAGGAAAGCATCGATTGCTATATTTGTGCTAGAGCTTTTATTTTGAAAACATGAAACAATTTTGTCAACGGTAGTAATAAAGCATATGAGTTATGTACATTATATCTTACAAGTTGCAGGTCTCATGCATAGTATACTAATAGTGCCCGCACCTTGTCCTAATTAGCTTGGACTACCGGATCTTTGCAATGCACATGTTTTAACCAAGTGTCACAATGGGGTACCTCCATGCCGCTCGTACAAAGGTCTAAGGAGAAAGCTCGCATTTTGGATTTCTCGCTTTTGATTATTCTCAACTTAGACATCCATACCGGGACAACATGGACAACAGATAATGGACTCCTCTTTAATGCATAAGCATGTGGCAACAATTATTATTCTCATATGAGATTGAGGATATATGTCCAAAACTGAAACTTCCACCATGAATCATGGCTTTAGTTAGCGGCCCAAAGTTCTTCTCTAACAATATACATGCTCCAACCATAAAGGTGGTAGATCTCTCTTACTTCAGACAAGACGGACATGCATAGCAACTCACATGATATTCAACAAAGAATAGTTGATGGCGTCCCCGAAGCATGGTTATCGCACAACAAGCAACTTAATAAGAGATAAAGTGCATAAGTACATATTCAATACCACAATAGTTTTTAAGCTATTTGTCCCATGAGCTATATATTGTAAAGGTGAATGATGGAATTTTAAAGGTAGCACTCAAGCAATTTACTTTGGAATGGCGGATAAATACCATGTAGTAGGTAGGTATGGTGGACACAAATGGCATAGTGGTTGGCTCAAGTATTTGGGATGCATGAGAAGTATTCCCTCTCGATACAAGGTTTAGGCTAGCAAGGTTATTTGAAACAAACACAAGGATGAACGGTACAGCAAAACTCACATAAAAGACATATGGTAAACATTATAAGACTCCATACCGTCTTCCTTGTTGTTCAAAACTCAATACTAGATATTATCTAGACTCTAGAGAAACTAAATATGCAAACCAAATTAGCAAGCTCAAAGTATTTCTTCATTAATGGGTGCAAAGTATATGATGCAAGAGCTTAAACATGAGCACAACAATTTCCAAGTATCAAATTATCCAAGACATTTTAGAGTTACTACATGTAGCATTTTCCAATTCCAACCATATAACAATTTAACGAAGAAGAAACTTCGCCATGAATACTATGAGTAGAGCCTAAGGACATATTTGTCCATATGCTACAGCGGAGCGTGTCTCTCTCCCATAAAGTGAATGCTAGGATCCATTTTATTCAAACAAAACAAAAAACAAAAACAAACTCGACGCTCCAAGCAAAGTACATAAGATGTGACGGAATAAAAATATAGTTTCGTGGGAGGAACTCGATAATGTTGTCGATGAAGAAGGGGATGCCTTGGGCATCCCCAAGCTTAGACGCTTGAGTCTTCTTATAATATGCAGGGGTGAACCACCGGGGCATCCCCAAGCTTAGAGCTTTCACTCTCCTTGATCATATTGCATCATACTCCTCTCTTGATCCTTGAGAACTTCCTCCACACCAAACTCGAAACAACTCATTAGAGGGTTAGTGCATAATAAAAATTCACATGTTCGGAAGGTGACACAATCATTCTTAACACTTCGGACATTGCATAAAGCTACTTGGACATTAATGGATCAAAGAAATTCATCCAACATAGCAAAAGAGGCAATGCGAAATAAAAGACAGAATCTGTCAAAACAGAACAGTCCGTAAAGATGGATTTTATTAGACCACCAGACTTGCTCAAACGAAAATGCTCAAATTGAATGAAAGTTGCGTACATATCTGAGGATCATGCTGTCGTGGTATCGTCACGGCATATGCCATAGGGTGGCTAATCGAAGGGGCTCCTGAGAGATCTCACGGCGGTATCCGGAAGCGGGTATGGGCACGAGCGACACGGCGACGTACCCAGGTTCGAGGCCCTCCGATGGAGGTAACACCTCTACTCCTGCTATGAGTGTATATGATGATATCACAGTACAATGGTGCTCCTAGAGCTGTATCCGGCTGCTCCTGGGAGGCTAAGGTAGACGAAGGTCTCTCTCTCAGGGCAGCGCTAAGACTAGAGTGAGTAAGAAGTGATCGATCGTCCGTGCACAAGAGGGGGTAGTGCGGCTTATATAGGCACCGGCACTTTACATATAAGACCCTATGGTTGTCTAGCCGGCTTGGCCGGCTTCGGCTTCCGCTCCTTCCCGAGGCGGTGACGTCAGGAGCCGTTGAGGCGTAGTGGCCTGTCCCATCCGGCTGCCCAGGCCAGCGGTATGGAGAGGAAGCGTCCCTGTCGCCGTCGACCCATCGTAGCGCATGTACGGCGCGCCGTAAGCCATGATGGCCTGTCCGGCGCGTGGCACTATTGCTCCACGGTGCCCCGCGCTTTACGGAAGATGAAGTCGAGCGTGGACTTCGGGAACCCGGATCACCAACCCGGTTCCTTCCGAGTGCAAGACTCGCCAGCCTCGAGTCGGTCTGAGGTACAGACCCCCGGTCGGATATGGCTTGTAGAAGCCGGCCCAGCTACAGCATTGGCGGCCGTAGCCAGGCCGACTAGGACCTAGAGCCAGCCGGCTTCCGGACCAGCCGGCCACGGCGCCGGCCGCTGCTCCTCGGCCCGGCCTTTGCCGCGAGCCGGCCGGTGGTCAGCCGGCTGCTCCGCGTCCATTGCCCTACCCGGGGTCTTCCCCCGACATTAGCCCCCGAAGGCTGGCAAGGTCCTGCGTTTAGAAGGACCTAGGCAGGTTTTCCCGGCTTCTTGAATGTATTTGGCGGCACTTGGAGGGGCCGACTGAGAATTTTCATTCAGTCGGCTGCGCCCTCATCCGGCTCGTTCTTGCCGGCTGCTTCTAGCCGGCTGCTATTTACACTTGTATAGTTTTTGCTTTCTCGCAAAGTTTGATGGCGCCTCCGCCTTGTTGATGAATCTTGGTTCGAGTGGAACTTTTGTCCGACTCCGGCTTGCTGCGCGCCGGGGTCTCCGCCGCCTCGGGTCCTGCGCCCGACTTGACCGGTCTGACGCCTGGCCTGGCGGTCGGTTCGTCTGGTCACATCAATGTCCCTCCGGATCCGGTGCGGTAGTGGGCGACGTGGTGTGGCCGTTTCCGATAACCGTTGTGGACGTGGGCGACGTTAATGCGCAAAGAATCCGGGCGGCGTGGCCACGATCGCCACGTGGAGACCAACTGCCCGCCGCGGTCGGCTATAAATGCCGCGGGGGAGGGTACCGAGGCGGCACTTGCTCACTTCTCCCTCCTCGCGCTCCCGCTCCCCTCGCTCTCTGCGCGCTCGAGCTCGCTGTTGCTCCGGCGAACGTCTCCCGCTGGCGAACTCCGGCGGGCGAATCTCCACCGATCCGCCGCCGCCACTCCGTCAATCCGGCGCCACGGGGCCGCGCGTCTCGACGGAGCGTCCTCAGCCGCCGCTGTCGCCGCCGCGGTCGCAAGGTTCTTCCTCGCCGTTCCGCCTCTCCTAGTCATCTTCTTCCTCGACCTCGTCAATGGCGTCTCCCAGCGGATCGTGGAGGGGCTCCTACATGCGGGAGGATGACATCGATCGCCTGGTGCGCCTCCGGCGCATCCCGCAGTCGGTGATCACGCGGGTGCCCGACGAGGAGAAGGAGCCCCAGCCGGAGCCCGGCGAGCGCGTCGTCTTCGGCGTGCACCTCGATCGCGGGCTGGGCCTGCCGGCTTCGCCGTTCTTCCGGCGGTTCCTCGACCACTTCGGCCTTCAGCCGCATCACCTGCCGGCCAACGCGTGCGTCCTCCTGAGCTGCTTCGTAGCGTTCATGGAGGCTTACGCCGGCTTGTGGCCGGACATCGACTTCTGGAGCCGGCTCTTCTACTTGAAGGCCCAGACCACTGAGGGCCGCCTGCGGGACTGCGGCGCCGCCTCGATCTACACCCGGCCCGGTACGCCTTTCCCCAAAATCCCCACCGTTGACTCGGTGAAGAACTGGCAGATGTCATTCTTCTACGTGCGCAACGAGGGGGTGCTCGTCGACCGGATCAACTTGCCGGAGTTCAACCCGGCTCCTCCGGTTGGTCGGATCAGCCGGAGCCACAACGCCCGCTCGACGGATCCGAACGCCGAGGTGAACCTGCTCTGGGACTTCCTGGCGACAGCCACCGATGGCGGGCTGACTGCCGAAGATCTCCTTTGCACCATCGCCGAGCGCCGGGTGCTGCCGCTCCAGATACGCACCCATAAGATCGGGCACATGTCCGGCCGGTTCGATCCGAACCGCACGTCCAAGGCGCCGCTCACCAAGGCCCAGGTGGCCAGCCGGGTGAACTACATCACCAAGGCGAACCTGGCGGAGGACTGGAGCTACGGGCTGGTGCCTTGCGACAGGGACCATCCACCGGCGCGGGTAAGCCTCGTGTCTTTGCCATTTTCCGGCTTGCGGCTGCGAGGCCGACTTCTTTTTTCTTTTGCCGACTTCCGGCTTGTCACATGTTTATGTTTTTTCTGTCTTTCTAGCTTTTTGAGCGCCAGAACGTCGAGGACGGCGACCTGGCGACGAAGAGGTGGACGCCGGATCACGTCGATCCGGCAGACCAAGCCGGCGATCATGCCGGCGACGACGACCTGCCGCAGGCGCCCAGTCTAGGCGGCCAGGGGGAGCACAATCCGCCTCCTTCGCCAGAGCAGCAGGAGGAGGAGGAGCCGGCGATGTCCGGCACGGGGCCCATCCCCGCCGTGCCTCTGCGTACGAGGCCGCCAAGCACCACGGCGACTTCGGCGCCCAAGGGCACGAGCGAGTCGGCTCCACCGCCGCCTTGGAGGCGAAGGCGAAGAAGCAGCGCCGGCATCAGCCGAAGATGGTCCCGGAGCAGGCCGGGTGAGCTCTTTCTCTCCTTTTTTGTTTGATTCCTTTTCTTTCCTTACTTTTATGCTTATTATCTCTCTGTTTATCCGGCTAGGGTCCCTATCAAGTTTGCCCAGGGCGGCGGCTCCCGGCAAGCTCCGCGCGTTGTGTCGCCGCTTCCCCGCCAGAGGAGGGAGCAGACGCCGCAGCCTTCCTCGCGCGCACCTACACCGCCGCCGCCTGCCGCGGGGGCGCCTTCCTTCGTCGTGCCGCTGGCCTCAGCGCCTGATCGCGGAACGCGGGTTGAGCCGACTCGCCAGGTGACGCTGGACGACATGTTCCCGGGCCGGACTCGCCTTCTGGGCCCATCTGCTGGGGCCGGCTTGGGCATGCCGCCGTCGACCGGAGCCGGAGCCGGCAGCTCTGCGCCGCCTGCGACTGGAACCGGAGCCGGCAGGGCTGCGCCGCCCGCGATCGGGGCCGGAGCCAGGCCGAGCGTGGTGGTGCTGGACGAAAGTCCGGAGGGGGCACCTCAGGCGCCGGAGATGGCTGCGCCGACTGGACCGTCTGCCTCGCCTGGAGCGCCGCCACCACCGGAGCCGACTATGGGGGAGCCGACCAGGCAGGAGCCGGCAAGGGACGAGCCGGCGCGCACGGAGGGTGCCGACTCGCGCGCGTTGGTGAGGACGGAAGCCCCATCAGCGCCGCAGCAGGGCCTGCACGTGGCCAAGGGCGCACTTCTTCTTTAGGTGCCGTCCGCCTCCGACTCCAGCCTCGGCTCGGCTGCCACCATGGAGCAGGCGTGGCTCCGTGCCGACTCCTACGAGGTGACCAGCCGGGAGGGGAACCCCGGCCAAGCATCGGTGGAGATGTTTTTCTCCAGCCTGCAGGCCAATGTCAAGGCCAGGGCCGCCGAGGCCGCGGCCAACGTCGCCAAGGTGGAGGAAGCCGGCAAGGTAAGCTTCGACTGTTTTTTGATCTGATTATTATCCTGGTAGCCCTCCGAGGCACGGGCCGGCTGCTTGGAGCCGGCACGGGTTTCGCCTGATCGACTAACTTTTTCTTTTCCTTAGGCTGTGATGGACCTGCGCACCACTTTGTATAATCGCGCCGTCACCCATTACCACAAGGCCAAGCTGGACCGGGCCGACTTGGCTCGCGAGCTGGAAGCCGTCAAGGGTAAGCTTTATGCTTCTTTCGACTTGATGTCTTATTTTCTTTCTAATCTTCGGTTGGCTGACATTTCTTTCTGGCCGCCTCGTAGTTGAAGCTGCCAAGGTCCCGCAGCTGGAGTCGGATCTCCGAGCCGCTCGCGACCAGTGCGTCGTGAGCGAGGAGGCGGGCCGATCCGCCGCCCGCAAGCTCAAGCTGGCTGAGCAGGAGCTGACGCGGCTGCGCCAGCTGGAGCAGAACCACCTCACCGAGCTCAACTCCCTTAGGACGGCGGAGAAGGAGAAGGTGGATGATCTGAGCCGGCGGCTGACGGAGGTGGAGAAACAGCGGCTTGCGCTGCAGGAGGAGGTCACCGCCAAGTCCACAGAGCTGACGGCTACCGCCAAACGCTGGGCCGATGATTTTGGCGCGCTTGATCGCGGCTTGGCGGGTGAGTGCATCTTTATGTTCCTTTCCCTTTGCCGGCTTTCGGCTGTCGGCTGCCGGCTTAGGATGGCAGCCGGCGGCAGAAACTTGATTTTTTCGAATCTCCATCTTCAGGCTGGGGGCAGTCGGTTCATGCCGGCTGCCGCCAGTCTTACTTTAGAGCTTCGGAATCTCCATCTTCGGGCTGGGGGCAGTCGGTTCATGCCGGCTGCCGCCAGGCTTTTGCTTTGTTCCTTCGAAATCTCCATCTTCAGGCTGGGAGCAGTCGGTTCATGCCGGCTGCCGCTAGTCTTACTTTAGAGCTTCGGAATCTCCATCTTCGGGCTGGGGGCAGTCGGTTCATGCCGGCTGCCGCCAGGCTTACTTTAGGACTTCGAAAATTTGCATTTTTCAGCTTATTTCGGCTTTTGGTGGCTTCTAACATGCTTCTTCCTCTTGCAGCGGCCTTCCCGGAGACGCAGGAGGCGGCTTTGACAGCCATTGGCGTTGCGCGCGACTCCAGGAGGCGGGAGGCCGGCGAGGGCAGCTCGGAGTATTTCTCCATGGAGGACCACCTGGCGTCCATGGCTGCCCGCATCGAGCCCATCACCAAGCTCGGCTGGGAGCTTCGGAAGGCGGCCGAAGAGCTGGTGCCCCTGCTGTGGCTCGAAGGGCGGCGCCGCAAGATATCTCCGGCCTCATCTCTGCGATGGAGCGGGCGCCGGACCGTTTCCTCGGCCCGGAAGGAGTCGGCCACGCGCGCCGGTGCCGACATGGCGCTGTCCTTCGTCCTCTCCTGGTACAACGAGGTGGACCTGGGGCAGCTCGAGTTCCGGCGAGCCGGCGTGGAGGACAAGCTCCCAGTCGATCTCAAGGCCGCCCGCCTTGCTCGAGCTAGTACCATCGCCGAGTTCGTTGACAAGACCCTCTTCGTCGCCATGTCGCACTTTAATGTGTTTGTTAATCATTTGTGTGCCGAGTTGCTTTCTTTCGACTCGTTCGCTTTTTCCCATCCGCCCCACTCTTTGGCTGTGCCCTTGCCGGTCGTACGTCCGACTTGCGATCCGTCGCCGGATCAAGAGCGGGCCGCTGGGTGAGGCCGATAGTATTTCAGTCGAACGAGCTGAATTCGGCAATCCGGCACTTTTATGAAAAGTTGCAAGTCAACTCGCTTTTACTCTTTCCCTTAGTCGTTTTTCGCGTGCCGGCTCCCTAGACCTTACTCCCGCCGGCCGGACAGCCGGGTTGCGGTCCGTAGCCTGGATCGGAAGCCGGCTCTCGGAAACCGGATCACGTTGCGGAGCCGACCGCGTGAGAGGGTTCAAGCCAATTGGCGAAACAAAGTAAAGTATGCGAAACACTTGTTGGAAACGGCGCTCTTGGCGCATGCTTTTCATAGCTTACAAAAGGGATACAAGGGATACATACATTCCTGTTCTCATGTGTAAAATGGGCGGAGTAACCTGACATTCCAGGGACATTTAGTCTCCTCGTCAGCCTTGTCAGGCTTGTTTTTCTTAGCCTCTTGGGCATCTATGAGATAGTAGGAATCATTGCCTCTTGCCTTGCTCACGATGAAGGGACCCTCCCATGGGGATGCTAGTTTATGCTTTGTCCGGCTGTCCGTTGGATCAGCCGGAGCACTAGGTCTCCTTCTCGGAATGCTAAGGTCTTGACCTTCCGGCTGTGGTAGCGACGGAGGCTTTGCTGATATACGGTTGACCTGGACTCGGCCATCAGCCGGACCTCTTCAACCAGGTCGACTCCATCTTCGCGAGCCTCTTTGGCTTCGGCTTACGTGTAGAGCTTGATCCTTGGCGCGTCGTGCTCGATATCGGTCGGCGGGGATGGCTTCGGCCCCGTATACGAGGAAGAAGGGTGTGAAGCCGGCCGAGCGGTTTGGCGTCGTGCGTAGGCTCCACGGCACGGCTGGGCAGCTCTTCAATCCGGCGGCCGGTTGAGCGCTCAAGCGGCTCCACCGGCCGGGGCCGGATGCCGGCTAGGATCAAGCCGTTAGCCTTCTCCACTTGGCCGTTGGTCTCCGGGTGCGCCACGGACGATAGGTCCATCCGGATCCCCATCTCTCCGCAATAGCGTTTGAAGATGCCTTCGGCGAAGTTGCTGCCATTGTCGGTGATGATGCTATGCGGGTAGCCATATCTCACGATTATTTCCTTGAGGAATGTGACGGTACGTGGAGCC
This sequence comes from Lolium rigidum, assembly GCF_022539505.1. NCBI lineage: Eukaryota > Viridiplantae > Streptophyta > Magnoliopsida > Poales > Poaceae > Lolium > Lolium rigidum. The sequence goes on from NC_061511.1 coordinate 156,039,125, forward strand.
GTCCGGCTTCTTGATTGGCTTGGCTTCGATCCACTTAGTGAACTTGTCAATCATCACCAAGAGATGAGTCATGCCGCCTCGGGCTGTTTTGAATGGGCCCACCATATCCAAGCCCCATACGGCAAATGGCCCGGCAATGGGGATGGTCTTCAAGGCGGAAGCCGGCGTGTTCCTTTGCTTGGCGAAGCGTTGGCAGCCGTTGCACTTCTTCACCGGTTCTTCTGCGTCTCCGAGCGCGATCGGCCGGTAAAAACCGTGCTCGGAAGGCTTTGGCCACTATGGCTCGGGAGGAGGCGTGGTGGCCGCACTCACCCCGATGGATTTCCCTTAGGAGCTCAATCCCTTCAGCCGGCTCGGCGCACTGCCTGGAGCACCCCACTTACGCTGCGTTTGTACGGCTCGTGGTTGATGATTGTGTAGGCCTTGGCCCTTCTCTCAATCTGCCTGGCACTGGACTGCGTCGTCGGGCAGCACATCGTCGGTGAGGTAGGAGAGGAATTCTTGTGCCCATGAAGGTACGCATCTTATCTCGAATACGGCGACCAACAGGGTCTCCCGCGTGGGAGCTTCCGGCTTCGACTGCATGGTCGCCGGGTTCGGCTTGCTAGCCGGCGGGTTCGGCTTGCTAGCCCCCGAGTGTGGCAATGAAGCCCCCGGGTTGGACTGAGAAGTCCCCGGGTTCGGCGTGGTAGCCGGCGGGTTCGACTTGCTAGCCCCCGAGTGTGGTGATGAAGCCCCCGGGTTGGACTGAGAAGTCCCCGGGTTCGGCGTGGTAGCCGGCGGGTTCGGCTTGCTAGCCCCCGACTTGGGCGATGAAGCCCCGAGTTCGGGTGAGAGCCCCCGGGTCAGCCGGCACGAATATTGAATCCGAGTCCGGTGACGGTATGATGGACGGCTTCTTGATAACCGCCAAGGCGATGCCGGCGGAATGGCTTGCCGGGTTGAGCCAATCTTGGACAAGGCGTCGGCCGCCTCGTTGTTTGCTCGTGGCACATGGTGGAATTCGCAGCCGTCGAAGAAGCCGGATAGGCTGCTGGACATGGAAGCGGTATGAGGCCATGTTGGCGTCCTTCGCATCCCGGTCGCCGGATGCTCGCTGTATGACCAAGTCGGAGTCGCCGAAGCATAGTATGTGACGCACGCCAATCTCCTTGGCCGGCTTTAGCCCATGAATGAGCGCTTCATACTCCGCCACGTTGTTGGATGCGGCGAAGTGGATCGCGGGACGTAGTCCGGTCGGTCTCCCTTGGGAGAGGTGATGACGATGCCGGCTCCCAAGCCGTTGCGCATCTTCGAGCCGTCAAAGTGCATCTTCCAGTGTGTGGAATCCGGCACGGGCGGCAGGTATTGCATCTCGGCCCAGTCGACGAAGAAGTCCGCGAGGATCTGCGACTTGATGGCTGTGCGTGGCTCGTAGAGGATGGTGTGGGCGGCTAGCTCCAGGGCCCATTTGGCAACCCGGCCGTTGGCATCCTTGCTGCCGATGATTTCCGCCAAGGGCGCTGTGGCAACCACCTTGATGGGGTGCTCTTGGAAGTAGTGTTTGAGCTTCTTGGCCGCCATGTAGACGCCGTAGGTGACCTTCTGGTAGTGGGGGTAGTTTTGCTTCGTCGGGAGAGCACTTCGGCGAGGTAATAGGCGGGCGGCTGGACCAGCTGCTCTCTGTTTTCGGCTTCTTTGCGCTCCACCACCATGACAACACTAACCACTCGGTTGGTGGCTGCGATGTACAACAGCATCGGCTCCATTGAACCCGGCGTTGCAAGGATTGGCGCGGTTGAGAGCACGCGCTTTAAGTCACGGAAGGCTTCATCCGCTGCGGTGACCGAGACGAATTTGTCCGCCTTCTTCATCAATTGGTAAAGGGGCGGTGCCTTCTCCCCAGCCCGGCTGACGAAGCGGCTCAAGGAAGCCGGGCAGCCGGTGATCTTACGGAGCGTCCTTGAGGCACTGCGGCAGCTCCATCTTCTCAATGGCAGCGATCTTCTCCGGGTTGGCTTCGATTCCTCGGCGAGAGACGAGGTAGCCCGGGGAGTTGGCCGGGCAGCACGCCGAATGTGCACTTGGCCGGGTTGAGCTTCATCCGGAATCTTCGCAGATTGGTGAAGGTTTCTCTCGGGTCATCAAGGAGGGTAGGCATCTCCTTGGTTTTTACAACGACATCATCCACATATGCGTGAACATTTCTGCCGATTTGGTCCTGCAAACACTTTTGCATGCACCTTTGGTAGGTGGCGCTGCATTTTTCAAGCCGAATGGCATAGTCGTGTAGCGATAAGCCCGTACGGGGTAATGAACGAAGTCTTTATTTGATCATCCGGATTCAAAGGAATGCTGGTGGTAGCCTGAATAGGCATCTAGAAAAGACAACAATTCACGGCCGACGGTCGAGTCTATGACTTGATCTATGCGCGGCGAGGGAAGGGGTCCTTCGGGCACGCCTTGTTCAGGCTGGTGTAGTCGATACACATGCGCCGGGAGCCGTTCTTCTTCAAAACCGGGACCGGGTTCGCCAACCAGTCCGGGTGCAGCACTTCCATGATGAAGCCGGCAGCTAGGAGCCGGGCGATTTCTTCACCGATGGCCTTCCTTCGTTCTTCGGCGAAGCGCCTCAGAGGCTGCTTCACCGGCTTGGCGTCAGGCCGGACGTGGAGGTGGTGCTCAGCCAACTCCCTCGGCACACCCGCATGTCTCTTGGAGTCCATGCGAAGATGTCCCGATTCTCACGGAGGAAGGCTGGTGAGCTCGCTTTCCTATTTCTTGCTCAAGCCGGCACCGATGGTGACGTACTTGTCCGGCTGCGCCGGGTCCAGCGAGGATCTTCTTGGTGTTGTCGGCCGGCTGGAAGTGAGTCGTCCCAGCCGGGTTGCTGCCGGCCGGCATGTCCGTCTGCGCGGCCTTGGCGAGGGCGACGGCGTCGTGGATGAGCTGCTTCTCGGTGGCGATGACCGGCGTGCGGGCCATCTTGGAGCTCGCGTGGCGCGGTCCATGGAGCGGCGATAGTCGCCGGCTATGGTGATGACCCCCTTTGGGCCGAGCGGCTTCATCTTCAGGTACCCATAGTGGGGCACCGCCATGAACTTGGTCGGGGCCGGCCTGCCCGGGAGCGCGTGGTAGGGACTCACGAGGTCCACCACCTCGAACTCGATTCTCTCGGTGCGGAAGTGGTCCGGCTTCCCGAACATCACCTCCCGGCGTGATCCGGCCGATCGGCTGGCAGCGGTGGCTGGCACGATGCCGTGGAAGACGGTGGGGGTGGGGCGCAACTCGGCCTCCTGGATGCCCGGCTTGCGGGCGGTGTCGCGGTAGAGGATGTTGATCTTGCTGCCGCCGTCGATGAGGACGCGCGAAAATCGCACGGCTGCGCCGAGTCGTGCCGATGGTGGGGTCGAGGACCATGGCGTAGCTGCCCGGCTTCGGCGGGACAGCCGGCGTGTCGCGGCGATCAAAGGTGATGGCCTGCTCGACCGGTTTAGGTGCTGGGGGACCGGCGGTATGACCGCGTTGACCTCGAGGGAACGGCTCTGCTGCCTCGTCTCGTCCTCGGGCTCGGAGGTGAAGATGATGTAGGTAGCATCTTCGGCCAGATATCGGCCATGGTGCACTTGGTTAGCCTCGTGGTGCTCGAGGTTGGCGTTCTCGCGCCGCCTTGACCACCCGGCCCGCCCGGCTGGAGGAGGCGGGGGTGGAGGGGGGAGGGGTTCGCCGCTTGTCAGCCGCTTCATGAAGTGGCAGTCGCGGGTGGTGTGGTTGGAGGGGTTCTTGCCGCTGTGGTACTTGCACGGCGAGTCGAGCATCTGCTCGAAGGTGTACTTCGGCTTCCATTGCCGGTATGTTTGCTTCTGGCGGCGGCTGCCGCCTGCCGCGTTGTCCGACACGGCTGCCACATGGGCGGAACCGTACCGGCGGTCCGGCTGGTCGCTGTGACGCTTGCCGCGGTAGTTGTCCCGCCGGCCGCTATGCGAGCCGCCTTCGGCCGGCTTGTGCTCAGCCGGCTTGTTGTTGTCCCGTCTTGCTGGGGCCGGCGAAATATCAGCCGGCGCCTTGCCGGCTTCCTCAGCCAGCGCGTACTTGTCTGCGATGACCATCAAGGCGGCCATCGTCTTGGGCTCGCTGCGGCGCAGCTTGTGCCACAGCATGGTGTTGGGCCGGCAGCCTCCCATGAAGAAGCCGATGGCTTGCATCTCGTGCACGCCCTCACGGGAGTTGCGCATCTCGCACCGGCGCGTTAGGTACGCGCGATCCGTCTCGTCCGGGCCCTGCTTGCACATCTCAAGCTGTTGAGGGCGACCCGGCCGGCGATAGGTGCCGGTGAAGTTGCTGATGAAGGCGGCCTCGAAGTCCAGCCAGCCGTTTATGCTGCCGGGCTGGCAGGTTGTTAAGCCACGTGCGGGCGGAGCCGAGTAGCATGAGGGGAGTAGCGCACGGCCCGGCGCTTGTTGCCCTTGGCGATGCCGACTGCCGTGGAGTAGTCCGGCGGCCGGTCTTACGGCTTGGCGGTGCCGTCGTACTTGGGGGTGTCGCGCGGGAGCCGGAAGCCGTCAACCATGGGCTCGTTGAGGATCCGCGGCCCGAAGCACTTTGGGCCGGCTGGCCCTTCTTCTTCCGCGATGCGGGATTGAACCAGCCGGTCGGGCGGTCCCGGGCGTCCGGTGGCTCGATGCGCGGGCCCAACCGGGAGTGGGCCGGCCGGCGGCGCCGGCCGGCTTCTGGAGCCGGCCGGTGAGGGCGTCGAGGCTCGGAGTCTTGCTCCTGGTTCCGGCTCGGCGGGGCCCGGCTGCGGCTGCTGCCACCGCCTGGTTGGTGGCTTGGCCGGCCCGAGGTTGCGCGCGTGGCGTGGGAGTCGCTGCGCTGGCTTGGTGCTGGGGAGGCGGACTCGGCCGTGTCCCTGGCATTGCCTGCGGCACCACGAGCGTGAGCTCTAGGGTCTTGGGCGTACCTGGGGTCCTTCGACTGCCTGTTGGCAGCCTTCACCAAATCAGCCACCCGCGCAGTCTGGCGGCGTAGCTCTTCGCCCTCGAGGCGGTGCAGTTCTTCTACGGCGGCTTCGGCCGCGAGCATGTTCTTGTCGGGGGTGTTGTAGATGGGCAGCTCCATGGATGGAGCCGGCTCGTCCGCTCCGTCGCGGTCGATCTCGGCGCCGAGGTCGCGGCCTCTGCGGCGGATCTGGCCGGCTCGGCTGGGGTTGTCGCCGGCTGGGGTGAGGCCGTGGGCGCGGTTGTACTCGCGGCCGGGTGATGTCCCACGGCGCTTAGCAGCAGCCAGCTCCTCGGTGCCGCGAGGAGGAGCACGCGGTGCGCCTCCGGGTCCGCCTCGACGGCGGCGGCGTCGGCGCCGTTGCCGGTGGTGAGCGGAGTGCTCGGCTTTGCCCGGACTTGCTCCGGCCGGGATGGTGGTGGTGGCGCCTTTGCGCTCGGCGTGGTCGCGTGCCCGCCGACATCGCGCTCCAGGTCGGGGCCGCGGACGCGCGTGGACTTGGAGGGGAACTCCTCGCCGGCCATCATGACTTGCACGACGGCGGGGCTGGCAGGAGCGCTGCCGCCGGCTCGCGGAGGAGGGCTGGCGCAGCGCAGCACCTGCTGCGGGTAGCGCGGCGGTGCGACGGTGGCGACGTAGACGTCGTGGCCGCCGAAGGAGATGACGTTGCCGCCGGCTGGGAAGGGCCGGTCGGCGAAGGAGCCAGCGTTGTCGCCGGCGCGGTCGAGGAGCCGAACCTCCGGATCAAGCACGAGGCGACTCGCTCGCCGGTGGTGATGGTGAGGCCCGTCCGGATGAAGACACCGGCCGAGGATGCTGAAGGCCCCACGGTGGGCGCCAAATGTCGTGGTATCATCACGGCATATGCCATAGGGTGGCTAATCGAAGGGGCTCCTGAGAGATCTCACGGCGGTATCCGGAAGCGGGTATGGGCACGAGCGACACGGCGACGTACCCAGGTTCGAGGCCCTCCGATGGAGGTAACACCTCTACTCCTGCTATGAGTGTATATGATGATATCACGGTACAATGGTGCTCCTAGAGTCGTGTCCGGCTGCTCCTGGGAGGCTAAGGTAGACGAAGGTCTCTCTCACAGGGCAGCGCTAAGACTAGAGTGAGTAAGAAGTGATCGATCGTCCCTGCACGAGAGGGGGTAGTGCGGCTTATATAGGCACCGGCACTTTACATATAAGACCCTATGGTTGACTAGCCGGCTTGGCCGGCTTCGGCTTCCGCTCCTTCCCGAGGCGGTGACGTCAGGAGCCGTTGAGGCGTAGTGGCCTGTCCCATCCGGCTGCCCGGGCCGGCGGTATGGAGAGGAAGCGTCCCTGTCTCCGTCGGCCACGCATGGCACATGTACGGCGCGTCGTAAGCCATGATGGCCTGTCCGGCGCGTGGCACTATTGCTCCACGGTGCCCCGCGCTTTACGGAAGATGAAGTCGGCGTGGACTTCGGGAACCCGGATCACCAACCCGGTTCCTTCCGGTGCAAGACTCGCCGGCCTCGAGTCGGTCCGAGGTACAAACCCCCGGTCGGATATGGCTTGTAGAAGCCGGCCCGGCTACGGCATTGGCGGCCGTAGCCGGGCCGACTAGGACCTAGAGCCGGCCGGCTTCCGGACCAGCCGGCCACGGCGCCAGCCGGCTGCTCCTCAGCCGGCCTTTGCCGCGAGCCGGCCAGTGGTCAGCCGGCTGCTCCGCGTCCATTGCCCTACCCGGGGTCTTCCCCCCGACACATGCTCGTAAATTGGCTTAATTTTCTGAGCTACCTACAGGGAGATAGACCCAGATTCGTGACAGCAAAGAAATCTGGAACTGCGCAGTAATCCAAATCTAGTACTTACTTTTCTATCAAAGACTTTACTTGGCACAACAAAACATAAAACTAAGATAAGGAGAGGTTGCTACAGTAGTAAACAACTTCCAAGACACAAATATAAAACAAAGTACTGTAGTAAAAACATGGGTTGTCTCCCATAAGCGCTTTTCTTTAACGCCTTTCAGCTAGGCGCAGAAAGTATATCTCAAGTATTATCAAGAGATGGTGTGTCAAACTTACCTTGGGCTTTACCCTTACCTTTCTTATTGTTTTTCTTTCCCTTTGGTTTAGGAAATATATGATTTCCCCCTGGTATAGAGGTGAATTTCAGAGTGCCTTCTCCCACATCAATGACTGCTCCCAATAGTTTCAACAGGGATCTCCCGAGTATGATTTTTCCTGTTTCAATAACAAGATAATCAATGGATATTGTTCTTCCAAGAATGGTTGTATGCACACCTGCAGCTATTCCCTTAGGAATTATAATAGAGTTATCAATGAGAGTTATTTCTTCTCCTCCTTCATCGACTCCCCAAAGTTTCAAAGATTTATAAATGCTTTCAGGCATAAGGCAAAATTCATACATAATATCACGAGTAGGCATGAAGAGTTCGATCACCGATAACAATTTTAACAGTAGGATCCCACAATGAAAGTTTAGAGTTCACTAAAACTTGTTCAAGACGATTACGAACGTGGCAATAGTTATCATCCAAGCGAGATGTACTTATCTCGAGATTGTTTAATCTACTATATATGCTAGTGAGGGCTGAATCGAAGTTATTAGCTGAATCATGTGATGCAACCAACTTCTTTATGGCATTAAAAGCTTGATCCCCATTGCAATGAAGGAAATCTCCTCCCACTAAAGTATCCAAAGCATATCTATAGCGAACCATAAGACCAAAATAAAAATTACTAAGGAGCAAACTTAGAGTCATTTGAGGTTCAGTTTTACGATAAGAAGTAAAAATTCTAGACCAAGCATCCTTAAAACTCTCCTCATCCCCTTGCTTAAAAGTGAAGACTAATTCTTCAGGTGAAGAAGTAACAAGTTCAGAGCTAGACATGGTAACAAAAATAACTAATTTTTTTTGTATTTTTAATATAGAGTGCAAGACAGTAAATAAAGCAAACTAGATAAAGTAAATGCAAGTAAACTATTTTTTTTGTGTTTTTGATATAGCAAACAAGACAGTAAATAAAGTAAAGCTAGCAACTAATTTTTTTGTGTTTTGATATAATGCAGCAAACAAAGTAGTAAATAAAATAAAGCAAGACAAAAACAAAGTAAAGAGATTGAGAAGTGGAGACTCCCTTGCGGCGTGTCTTGATCTCCCCGACAACGGCGCCAGAAATTTGCTTGATGCGTGTAGTTGACACGTCCGTTGGGAACCCCAAGATGAAGGTTTGATGCGCACAGCGGCAAGTTTCCCTCAGTTAGAAACCAAGGTTTAATCGAACCAGTAGGAGTCAAGAAGCACGTTGAAGGTTGATGGCGGCGGGATGTAGTGCGGCGCAACACCAGAGATTCCGGCACCAACGTGGAACCTGCACAACACAACCAAAGTACTTTGCCCCAACGAAATGGTGAGGTTGTCAATCTCACCGGCTTGCTGTAACAAAGGGTTAACCGTATTGTGTGGAAGATGATTGTTTGCGAGAAAACGAGTAAAACAAGTATTGCGAGCAGATTTGTATTTCAGTATTAAAGAATGGACCGGGGTCCACAGTTCACTAGAGGTGTCTCTCCCATAAGATAAAAGCATGTTGGGTGAACAAATTACAGTCGGGCAATTGACAAATAGAGAGGGCATAACAATGCACATACATGACATGATAAGTATAGTGAGATTTAATTGGGCATTACGACAAAGTACATAGATCGCCATCTGATACGTCCAATTTGCATCACTATTTTATATCATAATTTGCTGTTATTCATTGATATATTTCATATTGGGACACAATACTTATGTTATTTCATCTATTTTGCATGTTTCATCATTATTGGAGGATCGAACACCGGAGCCAGGATTCTGCTGGAAAAAGCACCGTCAGAACGCAATATTTCGGAAGATCAACTGTGGAAGGAAATTATATCAAAAATCCTATTTTTCAAGATGACGAAGGAAGCCAGAAGGAGGAGCCAGGAGGAGCCAGGGTGGGCCCACACCCTAGGGCGGCGCGGCCCAGGCCCTGGCCGCGCCGCCATGTGGTGTGAGGGGCCCACGACCCCTTTCGCCTCCTTTTCTTCGCCAAACCCTTCGTCCCGAAGACCTAAGCCAGAGAGGAATCCTCACGAAGGGTTACAGCCGCCTCTGCGGGGCGGAGAACACCAGAGAGAAGAGCTCTCACGGCGGGCAGGAATCCGCCGGGGAAATTCCCTCCAGGAGGGGGAAATCGACGCCATCGTCACCGCCATCGAGCTGGACATCATCTCCATCACCATCATCATCATCTCCATCACCATCACCGCCATCTCCTCCGCAGCACCTCGTCACCGCCATAGCAATTTGGGTTTGATCTTGATTGTTTGATAGGGGAAACTCTCCCGGTATCTATTCATACTTGTTGTTGATGCTATTGAGTGAAACCATTGAACTAAGTTCATGTTCAGATTGTTATTCATCATCATATCACCTCTGATCATGTTCCATATGATGTATCGTGAGTAGTTCGTTTAGTTCTTGAGGACATGGGTGAAGTCTAAATGTTAGTAGTGAACTATGGTTGAGTAATATTCAATGGTGTGATATTTAAGTTGTGGTGTTATTCTTCTAGTGGTGTCATGTGAACGTCGACTACATGACACTTCACCATTTATGGGCCTAGGGGAATGCATCTTGTATTCGTTTGCTAATTGCGGGGTTGCCGGAGTGACAGAAACCTAAACCCCCGTTGGTATATCGATGCAGGAGGGATCGCAGGATCTCAGAGTTTAAGGCTGTGGTTAGATTTATTCTTAATTACTTTCTTGTAGTTGCGGATGCTTGCAAGGGGTATAATCACAAGTATGTATTTAGTCCTAGGACGGGTGGTACATTAGCATAGGTTCACCCACACAACACTTATCATAACAATGAAGATTATTTAGCCGTATGTAGCGAAAGCACTAGACTAAAATCCCATGTGTCCTCGAGAACGTTTGGTCATTATAAGTAAACAAACCGGCTTGTCCTTTGTGCTAAAAAGGATTGGGCCACTCGCTGCAATTATTTCTCTCGCATTTTACTTACTCGTACTTATTTCATCTGTTACATCAAAACCCCCTGAATACTTGTCTGTGAGCATTTACAGTGAAACCTTCATCGAAACTGCTTGTCAACACCTTATGCTCCTCGTTGGGATCGACATTCTTACTTATCGAAGATACTACGATACACCCCCTATACTTGTGGGTCATCAAGACTATTTTCTGGCGCCGTTGCCGGGGAGTGAAGCGCTATTGGTAAGTGGAATTGGTAAGGAAAACCTTCTATCGTTGTGCTTATTTTATTTCTGCCCACTGCCATAAGTCATTATGGAGAGATCTTCTCTTCAATTTCTATTTGGGAAATCTACTACTACTGCAACGGTAGTAGATGAGGCGCCAGGTGAGGAAGTGATACCATATAAAATACCTATGAAAATTATTGAACGTGTTATGGATAACCGCTATGAAGGGGATGGAACTGTCCACCCGGTGATCATTTACTTGTTTTTGCATGAATTATGCGGGTTATTCAAATGTGCAGGTATTGCTATGGATGAAGTGAGGAAGAAATTATTCTCTTTATCGCTGTCCGGTAGGCGGCGCATTGGTATAAATTACTGGATAATGGGGATTCTCTTGAATGGAATGATATTGTGCCCCGGTTTTATTCTAAGTTCTATCCTCCAAGTGAAATTCATAAGGATCGGAATCGCATATATAATTTTTGGCCTCATGATGGAGAGAGTATTGCCCAAGCTTGGGGAGATTGAAGTCTTTAATGCTCAAATGCCCCATTCATGAGCTTCCTGGTAATGTTATTATTGATAATTTCTATGCAAGACTTTCTTTTCAAGACAAGACCTTGTTGGATACTTCTTGTTCTGGATCATTTACACGCAACAAAGAAGAGTTTAAAAAGGACCTTCTTGATCGAATCCAAGAAAATACTGAAGGTTGGGAGAATGACAAGGATAGAGAATCAGGTATAATTTATGATTATAAATGCATTGAAGCTTTTATGGATACTGATTTATTTCGTAATATGAGTGCTACATATGGTCTTGATTCCCAAGTTGCTTGTAAATCTTTATAAAGCTTTTGCCTCTCATTATGAATTGCCTAAGAAGAATTTTGATAAGTATCATGAACCATACAAAGATAAAATTGATTCATCTATTAATAAGTGTGTTGTAATTGAAACTGGCGATCGTGTTATTCTCGAAGCTTATATTGAAAAAACTCCTTTTCCTGCTAAAATGAAAGAGTACTCTGTTATAAATAGTGCGGTTCATAAAAGTGAAAAGAAACCTAGAGAACCTGAAGAACAAATAAAAGTTGAACCTGCTATTGCCATAGTTAAAGATCTTGTGACTGAAAATGTTGAGGATGGTCATATTATTTTATGTGAAGATGCTTCTAATATTGTTTCACATCCTAATAAACCCAAACAAGCTAGTGTTCCTATGCTATCTGTTAAAATTGGTGATCATTGCTATTATGGTTTATGTGATATTGGTGCAAGTGTTAGTGCTATACCTTATGAGCTTTATACGGAGATTATGCACGAAATTGATTCTTGTGAACTTGAAGATATTGATGTGGTTATTCAGCTGGCTAATAGAGAAACTATTTCTCCAATTGGTATTGTTCGAGATGTGGAAGTTCTATGTGGTAAGATTAAATATCCTGCTGACTTTTTGGTACTTGGTTCTGCTGCTAGTGATTATTGTCCTATCATATTTGGTAGACCTTTTCTAAATACTTGTGGAGGTATTATAGATTGCAAGAAGGAGAAAATTTTGACTAAATTTGCTGGTGAATCTTATGAGTTTAACTTCTCTAAATTTACTAAAACTCCTTATAAAGCTGATTTGCCTAGTAATGATTTTAAAATGGAGCAGTGTGCATCTATTGTTCTTGTTCCTAATAATCCTTTGCAGCAACATTTGGAGGATAGCGAGAGTGAAGTTTTTAGGAAAGAAAGAGAGGAGCTTGAGGAGATTTTTCTTCGCCAACCTATTCTCAAGCACGATTTACCGGTGGAAGATTTGGGTACAACACCGCCACCTAAGGAAGATCCTGTTTTTGATTTAAAGCCTTTACCTGATAATCTTAAATATGCTCATATTGATGATAAGAAAATATATCCTGTTATTATTAGTTCTAAGCTTACGAGTTTGAAGAAGAAAGATTATTGCAAATATTGAAGAAACACCGAGGAGCTATTGGCTACACTCTTGATGATTTGAAGGGGATTTCTCCATCTATTTGCCAACATGCTATTAATATGGAAGATGATGCAAAGCCTGTTGTTGAACCTCAGCGTCGTCTAATTCCGAAGATGAAGGAAGTGGTAAGGAATGAGGTATTATGACTTCTTGAAGCTGGTATTATATATCCTATTGCTGATAGTAGATGGGTTAGTCCTGTACATTGCGTTCCCAAGAAAGGAGGTATGACTGTTGTGCCTAATGATAATGATGAGCTCATTCCTCAAAGAGTGGTTGTAGGGTATAGAATGTGCATTGATTTTCGAAAAGTTAATAAAGTTACTAAGAAAGATCATTACCCTTTACCATTTATTGATCAAATGCTAGAAAGATTGTCTAAAAATACTCATTTTTGCTTTCTTGATGGTTATTACTGGATTTTCACAAATTGTTGTTAAAGCTAAAGATCAAGAGAAAACCACCTTTACTTGTCCCTATGGAACTTATGCTTATAGACGTATGCCTTTTGGTTTATGTAATGCTCCTGCTACTTTTCAAAGATGCATGTCTGCTATTTTTCATGGTTTTTGTGAAAGTATTGTAGAGGTATTCATGGATGATTTTTCCGTTTATGGGAATTCTTTTGATGAGTTGCTTGCGAAACCTTGATAAAGTTTTGCGAGAGATGTGAAGAAACTAACCTTGTTCTTAATTGGGAGAAATGCCACTTTATGGTTAATGAAGGAATTGTATTGGGACATAAAATTTCTGAGAGAGGTATTGAAGTTGATAGAGCTAAAGTTGAAGCAATTGAGAAGATGCCCTATCCGAGGGATGTTAAAGGTATTCGTAGTGTTCTTGGTCATGCTTGGGTTTTATAGGAGGTTTATTAAAGATTTCTCCAAGATTTCAAAGCCTCTTACTAATCTTCTTCAAAAAGATGTACCATTTGTTTTTGATGATGATTGTAAGGAAGCTTTTGAAACTCTTAAGAAAGCCTTAACAACTGCTCCTATAGTTGAACCTCCTGATTGGAATTTACCATTTGAAATTATGTGTGATGCTAGTGATTTTGCTGTAGGTGCTGTTCTTGGACAGCGAGTAGATAAAAAACTGAATGTTATTCATTATGCTAGTAAAACTCTTGATGCTGCTCAAAGAAATTATGCTACAACTGAAAAGGAATTATTAGCTGTAGTCTTTGCTTGTGATAAATTTAGATCTTATATTGTTGATTCAAAAGTTACTATTCATACTGATCATGCTGCAATTAGATACCTAATGACAAAGAGAGATGCTAAGCCGAGGCTTATTAGATGGGTACTTCTTTTGCAAGAATTTGATTTACATATTGTAGATAGGAAAGGTGCTGATAATCCGGTTCTTGATAATTTGTCTAGATTGGAAAATATTGCTTATGATCCTGTTCCTGTTAATGATAGTTTTCCAAATGAACAATTGGCTGTGATAAAGGTGAGCTCGCGAGACAGGTCCTTAGTATGCTTGATTATGCTAACTTTATTGTTTCCAAGTACTTGCCTCCAACCTTTTCAGCTCGGCGGAAGGAGGAAATTCTTTTATGACTTGAGGCATTATTTACGGGATGACCCACATTTATATAAAGAAGGAGTGGATGGTATTATGCGAAGGTGTGTTCCCGAATATGAACAACAAGAGATATTGAGTAAATGTCATGGCCGTGCTTATGGAGGACATCACGCCGGAGATAGAACCGCGCAAAAAGTTCTACAATCAGGTTTTTATTGGCCAACTCTCTTCAAGGATGCGAGAAAGTTTATTTTATCTTGTGATGAATGCCAAAGGGTTGGTAATATCTCCGGACGCAATGAAATGCCTATGAATTATACTCTTGTTATTGAACCGTTTGATTGTTGGGGATTTGACTTCATGGGACCTTTTCCCTCTTCGAAAGGTAACACTCATATACTTGTTGCTGTTGATTATGTTACTAAATGGGTGGAAGCCATACCTACAAAAAGTGCTGATGGTGAGACCTCTTTAAAAATGCTTTTAGATATTATTTTTCCTAGATTTGGAGTACCTAGATATATTATGATTGATGGAGGTTCTCATTTTATTCATGGAGGTTTTAGAAAAACTCTTGCTAAGTATGGTATTAATCACGGAATTGCTTCCGCTTATCATCCTCAAACTAGTGGTCAGGTAGAATTATCAAATAGAGAAATTAAATCTATTTTGGGAAAAAACTGTTAATAAATCTAGGAAGAATTGGGCTAGTAAATTGAAAGACGCACTATGGGCTTATAGAACTGCTTATAAAAACCCCATGGGAATGTCACCTTATAAAATGGTTTACGGAAAAGCTTGTCATTTACCTTTAGAGCTAGAACACAAAGCTTATAGGGCTGTTAGAGAATTAAATAAAGATCCTAAACTTGCCGGTGATAAGAGGTTGCTACAATTAAGTTCTCTAGATGAATGGAGAAGTGAAGCTTATGAAAATGCTAAACTCTTTAAAGAAAAAGTTAAAAAATGGCATGATAGGAGGATCATCAAAAGAGAGTTTAATATTGGGGATAAAGTCCTATTGTATCGGTCTCGTCTCAGATTCTTTGCAGGGAAATTACTCTCGAAATGGGAAGGACCATATGTTGTCGAGGAGGTGTATCGCTCGGGAGCAATCAAGATTAGCTCTCTCCAAGGCAATGCTACGCAAGTGGTGAATGGACAAAGACTCAAGCATTATATCTCGGGTGATTCTTATAATGTTGATGTTGATATTATTCAAGTGGAAACACCGAAAGCTTTCATCAAAGGACAAATTGACAGTCCGCCAGAACTCGACTTTGAATAGGTAATAGTACTGGTAATGAAAAGTACGCAATTTACTTTCCGAACAATATTTTCGCTGTTTTTGGAAAATATGAGAAATTACGAGTTCGAAACGGAGTGGAAAGGACGCACGAGGGCGTGGCACCATAGGCCGGCGCGGCCTGGCCGGGGCCCGCGCCGACCTAGGGTTTGGCCGCCCGTCGCCCCTTCCGACTACTGGTTCGATCCGGTACTTTCCTTTTGTCGAGAAAATTTTTGCTATATAATCCCCGGACCCACTGGAGGTCCGTATATCGTGTTTTCGACGTGTTTTGTTTCGGGCTGTTTCGCGAGGATCTGTTTTTAGTCTAGAAGCACCATGGCCTCCAACAACAAGGGCAAGGGGCTTTCGGAGGAAGAAGTGAAGGAGGTGCCATCAAGACAAGAGCGGCGAGTTGGAGGGAGCAAGCAAATCTTGGTGGGATCTGTTGACACTCGACGTTCTTTTTCTCATGACCTGCGGGGACCTTTATCACCGGCTTTTAGCCTCGACTCTTTCCCCATGATGGAAGAAGTTCTACGGGTTACCGATGAGTTTTGTGATCAATATCGGGCTCGAGAAGAGAAGTGGAGATACTCCAGGAGGAGAACTGCCGTCTCCGAAGATTGATTGAATACCACTCGATTCGTGTCACAAGGTCGTCATCGCCAACTTCGGATAACAATGAATCTCTTCGAATCTTAGTGCAGAATTATCAAGCTGAGAAACTGAAGACGAAGGAGCTTATTAAGAAGCTCAGGAGTAATTCATCATCGGTATTGGCATCCCCTTGGTTTGTTCCAAGCTTGGGGGAATGCCGCGGTATCACATTATCACTACCTTTTACTTTTATTGTCAAGTAGTGTCATATCATGAATAGGGAAGTTATCGTATAAGATGGGTTGCATTTGGAAGTATCTCTCCTTTAGTTGTCTATGTATCCCTTGGTGTGAGTTATCGATATGGAATATTAATGAGAAGTCTTATCATTTACATATTGCACATCTTATTTTAGTTTGCAATCTCTATGATTCATCTTGTTGTTAGTATTGGTATCACTTTGGGAGCATTGAATAAATCTATTTGGTTTTGGCAAACTTAGCATTGGTCAATAGCAACAACACTTTGAGGTTTAAATAGAAAAGAGAAATACATGTAGATGTTTCATTGTCTTTCTTGTTAGCTCATAGTTCATTATTCTGAAGTTAAAATTGTTTGTGCTTACAAGGAAGATGCATGATTGTTTCTATCATATGTATATTTGTTTGTTTCCCTCGACTCTTATGCTTGCTAATTAACCTTGCTAGCCAAAGACCTGTATTGAGAGGGAATACTTCTCGTGCATCCAAACCTTCAACCAAACCTATGTTATTTGTGTCCACCATACCTACCTATTACATGGTATTTTCTGCCATTCCAAGTAAATACTTCATGTGCTACCTTTAAACAATTCAAAACTTAGTATCTCTTATTTGTATCAATGTTTCATAGCTCATGAGGAAGTATGTGGTGTTTTATCTTTCAATCTTGTTGGGCAATTTCCACCAATGGACTAGTGGCTTCATCCGCTCATCCAATAATTTTGCAAAAAGAGCTGGCAATGGGATTCCCGAGTCCCAAATTAATTAAACTAAATAGACACTCCTCCATGGTATGTGATTGATGGACGGCACCCGAAGGATTCGGTTAGCCATGGCTTGTGTAAGCAAAGGTTGGGGGGGTGTCATCATCATCATAAAGCTAAAATAAAAAGGCACTCCTTCATGGTATGAGATTGTTGGCGGGCACCCGAGGATTCGGTTAGCCATGGTTTGTGAAAGAAAGGTTGGAAGGAGTGCCACACAAAAGGAAAATATTATGGGAGCCGCTCTTAGGAGGTTGTCCGGCAAGGGGGTTAGAGTACCCGCTACCAGTCGTTGACAACAACAAACACCTCTCAAAATGTTACTTTTATTATCTCTATATGATTTCAAAACTGAAAGAGCTCTAGCACATGATTTGATCCCTGCTTCCCTATGCGAAGGGCCTGTCTTTTACTTTATGTTGAGTCAGTAAACCTATTTCTCTCCATCTCAAGCAAGCATTTGAGTAGTTGTGATCAAACCATTATATTGTGATTTGCTACATCATGACTTTTATTCTTCCTTGTTTAGTACAAGTTTTATCTGAATGAATATAACTTTGCAAGTTATCAATGATTATGAAGAGACCATTATGATTGAGTATGCAAGTTGTGCATTATAAACTTTAACATGAGAGCGCTGCTCAAGAAGATAAATATAATCTATTAATTGTTCTATGACCAAGAACGAAGTTTGCCATCACCAATTATGATTTCTCATGCACCTTTACTTGTGATTACCTTATACTTGTTTCAATATGAGTTATAAGAGGTTGTTTACTATAATGTCCTGTGTGAATGAATATGATGTTTCTTGTCCGTATTTTGGTTATCGACTCTTTACTCCATAAACATGTGGTCATGTCTATTGAGTTCAGTTTCGCTTGGGGACAAGCGAAGTCTAAGCTTGGGGGAGTTGATACGTCCAATTTGCATCACTATTTTATATCATAATTTGCTGTTATTCATTGATATATTTCATATTGGGACACAATACTTATGTTATTTCATCTATTTTGCATGTTTCATCATTATTGGAGGATCGAACACCGGAGCCGAGATTCTGCTTGGAAAAAGCACCGTCGAACGCAATATTTCGGAAGATCAAGCTGTGGAAGGAAATTATATCAAAAATCCTATTTTTCAAGATGACGAAGGAAGCCGAGAAGGAGGAGCCGGGGAGGAGCCGGGGTGGGCCCACACCCTAGGGCGGCGCGGCCCAGGCCCTGTCCGCGCCGCCATGTGGTGTGAGGGGCCCACGACCCCTTTCGCCTCCTTTTCTTCGCCAAACCCTTCGTCCCGAAGACCTAAGCCGGAGAGGAATCCTCACGAAGGGTTACGGCCGCCTGCGGGGCGGAGAACACCAGAGAGAAAAGAGCTCTCCGGCGGGCAGGAATCCGCCGGGGAAATTCCCTCCAGGAGGGGGAAATCGACGCCATCGTCACCGCCATCGAGCTGGACATCATCTCCATCACCATCATCATCATCTCCATCACCATCACCGCCATCTCCTCCGCAGCACCTCGTCACCGCCGTAGCAATTTGGGTTTGATCTTGATTGTTTGATAGGGGAAACTCTCCCGGTATCTATTCATACTTGTTGTTGATGCTATTGAGTGAAACCATTGAACTAAGTTCATGTTCAGATTGTTATTCATCATCATATCACCTGCTGATCATGTTCCATATGATGTCTCGTGAGTAGTTCGTTTAGTTCTTGAGGACATGGGTGAAGTTTAAATGTTAGTAGTGAACTATGGTTGAGTAATATTCAATGGTGTGATATTTAAGTTGTGGTGTTATTCTTCTAGTGGTGTCATGTGAACGTCGACTACATGACACTTCACCATTTATGGGCCTAGGGGAATGAATCTTGTATTCGTTTGCTAATTGCGGGGTTGCCGGAGTGACGAAACCTAAACCCCCGGTGGTATATCGATGCGGGGAGGGATCGCGGGATCTCGGAGTTTAAGGCTGTGGTTAGATTTATTCTTAATTACTTTCTTGTAGTTGCGGATGCTTGCAAGGGGTATAATCACAAGTATGTATTTAGTCCTAGGAAGGGCGGTACATTAGCATAGGTTCACCCACACAACACTTATCATAACAATGAAGATTATTTAGCCGTATGTAGCGAAAGCACTAGACTAAAATCCCATGTGTCCTCGAGAACGTTTGGTCATTATAAGTAAACAAACCGGCTTGTCCTTTGTGCTAAAAAGGATTGGGCCACTCGCTGCAATTATTTCTCTCGCATTTTACTTACTCGTACTTATTTCATCTGTTACATCAAAACACCCTGAATACTTGTCTGTGAGCATTTACAGTGAAACCTTCGTCGAAACTGCTTGTCAACACCTTCTGCTCCTCGTTGGGATCGACATTCTTACTTATCGAAGATACTACGATACACCCCCTATACTTGTGGGTCATCACCATCCAACTGCATCTATGCCTAAAAAGTCCACCTTCAGGTTATCGTCCGAACCCCTTCCAGTATTAAGTTGCAAAGCAACAGACAATTGCATTAAGTATGGTGCGTAATGTAATCAACAACTACATCCTCGGACATAGCGCCAATGTTTTATCCCTAGTGGCAACGGCATAACACAACCTTAGAACTTTACGTCACTTGTCCCGGGTGTCAATGCAGGCATGAACCCACTATCGAGCATAAATACTCCCTCTTGGAGTCAAAAGCAAAAACTTGGCCAGAGCCTCTACTAGTAACGGAGAGCATGCAAGATCATAAACAACACATATGTAATAACTTGATAATTAACATGACATGGTATTCTCTATCCATCGGATCCCGACAAACACAACATAGAGTATTACGGATAGATGATCTTGATCATGTTAGGCAGCTCACAAGATCCGACAATGAAGCACAATGAGGAGAAGACAACCATCTAGCTACTTGCTATGGACCCATAGTCCAGGGGTGAACTACTCACTCATCACTCCGGAGGCGACCATGGTGGTGTAGAGTCCTCCGGGAGATGAATCCCCTCTCCGGCGAGGCGCCGGAGGAGATCTCCAGAATCCCCCGAGATGGGATCGGCGGCGGCGGCGTCTCGGTAAGGTTTTCCGTATCGTGGTTTTTCGCATCGGGGGTTTCGCGACGGAGGCTTTAAGTAGGCGGAAGGGCGAGTCGGGGGCCGACGAGGGGCCCACACCACGGGCGGCGCGGGCCCCCTTGGCCGCGCCGCCATGTGGTTTGGCCACCTCGTGGCCCCACTTCGTATGCTCTTCGGTCTTCGGAAGGTTCGTGGCAAAATAGGCCCCTGGGTCTTTGTTTCGTCCAATTCGGAGAATATTTCGTTACTAGGATTTCTGAAACCAAAAACAGCGAGAAAACGAGGAGCGGCACTTCGGCATCTTGTTAATAGGTTAGTTCCAGAAAATGCACGAATATGACATAAAGTGTGCATAAAACATGTAGGTATCATCAATAATATGGCATAGAACATAAGAAATTATCGATACGTCGGAGACGTATCAGCTTCCGAGATCCGCTGGATGATCTTCATGCTGCGCCCGAGCTGCATCTCTTTCGGCTACTAGTACACTCACGATTTTCTTCATCACATCCATTTCCGATGCCAACCGCGCCACAACATCTGCTTCCCGATCCATCTTTCTCTTACGGCTTACGTAACCGTACAGGTCATCGTTACGGGGAACCCTATTTTCCACGGAATGTGCCCCATGCCTCGTACACGCCCTCCGTATTTAGGATTCCCGAGGGCTTTTGTCAGCGCGTCGTTCTCTCTGTTGAACTTGATCTTCCCCTCTTGAGCATCCCTCATTGCGTCAATAAGGGCTTGGGTGGGTTTAATTATTTTGCCCCGGTAAACACACTCCCCTGTCTCCGGGTTCAGCGTTCCCCCATGCCCGTACCACCAGCTTTTGGCCCTTGGGTCCCATGCCTCCGTACCTGGACGGATTCCTCGCGCCCTCAGCTCGTTCTCCATCTTCTCCCACCTAGGCTCCCAAAGGCGATACCCTCCTGTCCCCATAATATGATTGTACTCCTTCTTAGCCGCATTTTCCTTATTTTTTTCGATATTTGAATGAACTGTTCCGATTTCTTTTGCTTCACAAATTCTGGCCAATCATGTTTCAGTTTCTCATATTGTCCTTTGAAATCCGGAGTCTTCTTCTCCTTGACAAAGTCATGGGCTAGATTTTGCTTGAACTTTCGGAATGCGTTGGACATCTTATGAAGAGCGAACTGTTTGACTAGCCTCCTCCTCTTCTTGTTTTCCTCAATCTTGTTACCCTCCTCATCGAATTTGTTGTATTCCGGAGGTAGAACGAAATGTTCCATAAGCTTCTTGAAGCAATCTTTCTTGAAGCAAGCTTCTTGAAACCAATTCGTGCCTTCTTTGGCTCATTCCACTCCTGGACGGTGATCGAGACGTTGTCTCTAACAATGGCTCTGCATTGGTTGACAAACTTGGTGGCGTTCTTGCGGGGCTCCAGCGGCCTGCAGGTTGCACTGTCGACAACCTCGATGGTGCATGTTTCTCCTTGTTTCATCGTCTTGGTTGCGCCACGCTTTGACGACGTACTCGATTGTTTCGACGATCCGGCCGAGGGCTAAAATAAGAAAGAGAGTCGCGCGCGTTAGTACACACATATTTATTCAAATCAGTTAGTTCACCAGAGGCTCAATGTATATATATACCTCAGCGCCGGAGGTGGTTGCTACTTCCATTTG
Source organism: Lolium rigidum (assembly GCF_022539505.1). NCBI lineage: Eukaryota > Viridiplantae > Streptophyta > Magnoliopsida > Poales > Poaceae > Lolium > Lolium rigidum. The sequence goes on from NC_061511.1 coordinate 156,060,507, forward strand.
AAGATCGTCGTTTATCGACGTTTGTTCGGCATCATTTTGCTGACGGCGCCCTTCATCTTCACCGTCAAGGTTCAGATAAGAAGAGATATCATCTTCTTCTTGTTCGGTCGGCACATATATATAATATCGCCGTTTATGATGCCGAACATATGGTCTTCAGCGTCCGGATCATAGTTGTCCATAATCGGGTCAGCTCTATCGTCCGCCATATGTCAGTCCTGAAAACATGTAGTAAAAACAAATTAATTAAGTGAAGAAGGGGGGCGGTGGCGGTGGCGAAAGGACGGTGGCAAAAGGAGGGGGCCGGCGAGCTGGAAGGGGCGGAAGAGCGCGAGACGGGGCGGTAGACGACGGCGTCACGGAGAGGGAGGTGAGGACAACACACACATAACCCTCGCCGCCCCCTCTCGATCCCAAAAAAAAAACACCGCGCGTATACGGAGGGGGCGACGAGGGGCTCGCTCCCCCCTCAGTATACGCGCGCGGTGGCGGTGGTGAAAGGGCGGTGGCGAAAGGGCGGTGGCGGTACCGAGGACACATAACCCTCGCCGCCCCCTCTCGATCCCAAAAAAAAAACACCGCGCGTATACGGAGGGGCGACGAGCGCTGCCCCCTCCGTATACGCTGTCCTCGGCGCCCTAGTGCGTGTGTGTGGCGCGCGCCCCCGGCCGGCCGCCGGCCTCCGTCTCCCCCTAGATTTGGTACGTTTTATTAAGTCAAGATTTTAACTCAAAATTATTAAGTCAAAAAAAGTCAAAATTTTAAGTCAAAATTGTTAAGTTTTAATTTTATTAAGTCAAGATTTTAGTTAATTAAGTAAATTTGTTGTGTTCAGTAAACAAAAAAGTGTAATTAAATTTGTAGCTCCGTTTTAGTTTTGTTTTTTGAATTTGTAACTAAGTTTTTTTTAGTTTTTTGAATTGTTACTAAGTTCTTCACATATAATACACGTTTAAAATTTAATTAAGTTACAATTTTAATTAAAAAAACTTAGTTATGATTTAAAAAAAACAAAAAAAAACCAAAAACTTCTCTCCTCTCCTCTCTGTGTGGTTCGTCTCTGCTGCCGAGCGGGGCGCACCCCGCGTGCGCGGCGAGGGCGCCGGCGGCAAGCTGTGCCCTGCAGCGACGACGGCCAGGAGAGGGCGGCAGCGGCGAGGGACACTCACGGGGGCAGCGGCGAGGGGCGGCGGCGGTGCCGTCGTCTCCATCGTCGATATGCGGCGGCGGCGCGGGAGGAGAGCGGCGGCCGGGGAGGGGCTCGATTAGCGCGCGCGGACGGGAAGGGCAGCAACATACGGCGGCGTGTTCGGCGACGGACAACGGCGGCGACGGACAACGGCGGCGAGCGTCTGAGGAGGGATCGATCTCCGCGCGCAGCCTGACGGTTTGAGGAGAAGAAGAAGAACTGGCCGGCCGTTCGCGCCCGCGAGTATTTATAGCCCCGCCCCTTTAGTCACGCTTGGGGAGGCGACCCGCGACTAAAGGGTACCCTTTAGTCGCGGTTGGTCTTTTTTCGCCGGGTTTTTCGTTCCCGCGCGCACAGACCTGAGGCCAACCGCGACTAAAGGTGTTTTTCAAATTACTTTTCTTTTTCAAAATGTTAAAAATACATATAATATATCAATAAATTCAGAAAAATAAAACTAATTCATTTCAAAATCATAAAATACAAATAATATATCAAAAAATTCAGAAAAATAAAACTAATTCAATTCAAAATGTTAAAAATACATATAATATATCAAAAAATTCAGAAAAATAAAACTAATTCAATTAAAAATCTTAAAAATATAAATATTATATCAATAAATTCAGAAAAATAAAACTAATTCATTTAAAAATCTAAAAATTTCAAATAATATATCAAAAAATTCAGAAAAATAAAACTAATTCATTTAAAAATCTTTCTGCCTCCCTCTTCCCACCAGTTCTTCCCACCAGTTCTTCCCGACCGCCTCTGTCTTCTCGTTGGCCCCCTCTTCCCGCCTCTTTCTTTCCACCGACCCCCTCTTCCCGCCTCGTCTTCCCGCCATTTCTTCCCTGTCTTCCCGTGTTTTTCTTCCCGCCTCTTTCTTCCCGCCAATTTCTTCCCGCCTCTTTCTTCCCGCCACTTTCTTCCCGCCTCCTGTCTTCCCACTCCCATTTTTTCCGCCATTTCTCACTACATATATGTAGCCCGGCTTGGCCAGCATTATCACATCTCTACAATCTCTCATCACTCTCTCATGGCTTCCATCACACCCACTCTAACCTACCAGCAGGTGGAGGAGCTTTGCGCCTCGAACTACCCTTGCCCACCGGGCTACCGTGTCCCCGCCGGCTGGAGCCTAAGAGCCGGCGGCGTGCCGGTCCCTCCCGTCCCTCAGGGTACTGCGCGTCGGGCGGCCATCACGAACCACTACTACCTCGACCTCACGCCGGAGCAGCGGATGAATCCCCGCTGGCATCCCGATAACCAGCATACTTGGGACGCCTTCTTCATCAATCGGCGTGAGAGGGCGCTCGCCAGGTATGAGGAGGACGGTCTGCCTCCTGGGAACTTCCACGAGGCCAGCCGTCGGCTATGGTGGTACGGCCGGACTCTGCAGAGCGTCATGGACTACATCACGGCCGGTGATATCCCACGCCTGCGCTACCCTCAGTTCGAGCCACGAGCGCCGTCCGACGACAGCGACGACAGCAGCGACGACGACGACGGCAACTTAGAAGACGACGACTACCAGTACAACGGCGGCGGCTATGAAGACTACGAGTATGCATATTATACGCCTAGGCAGGAGTATGACTAAATCACTCCAAATTTCATGTATCATCAGTGCTATCTCGAGTCAATCGAATCATTCGAAAATGGACACCAAACACATCACGGGTAATATAATTCACATGATCCATTCAACAAAGTTTGGTACAATAAATTATTAACATCATTTCTTCCCTTGTGTCCCTGCTTGCTTACGATTGTGCCGTATCCATGGAGCATCTTCATCATTTAACTTAATGCTTGGGTCGGTGTTCACTTTGAAGGGCGGAATTTCAGCAAATATATTATAATCTTCTGACATGTCTGTCTTGTCCTCCACGCCCACGATGTTTCTTTTCCCTGAAAGATCAATGTGGCGCTTTGGATCATCGCATGATGTACTGATCGTTTTCTTATCTTTCCGTTTCCTCGGTTTGCTACTCATGTCCTTGACATAGAAAACCTGACCGGCATCTTTCGCTAGGACGAATGGTTCGTCAAGGTAACCAAGATTGTTGAAATCCACCATTGTCATTCCGTATTGCTGGTCCACCTTTACCCCACCTCCTGTTAGCTTGAACCATTTGCACCGGAACAAAGGGACCTTAAAGGAGGGTCCATAGTCAAGTTCCCATATCTCCTCTATGTAACCATAATATGTGACCTTTTGCCCATTCTCGGTTGCTGCATCAAAGCGGACACCACTGTTTTGGTTGGTGCTCTTTTTATCTTGGGCGATCGTGTAAAATGTATTTCCATTTATCTCGTACCCTTGGAAAGTCGTTATAGTCGAAGATGGTGTCTTGGCCAACATGTACAGCTGATCTACAACATGATCGTCATTCATTAAATGTTTTCTCAACCAACTGCCGAAAGTCTCCATGTGGGCTGTAACATCCCAAATTTTAAAGCAAAGAGAAAATGAATTTCCTTTTTCCAAAAATGAGAACCAACAAAAACTTTTCTTACATAGAGTACTATGTCTAGTGCTCATACATAATAATTGTGTTTTGTCATGATGTGTGTTATTTTGCTATGTGATAAACCCTAAAACCCTAAAGTGATCAAGTGAAGATCAGCAACCAAATAAAATAAAAGAGAAAGAAGTCAAATAAGAAAAACCCTAAACCCTAACCTTCTCAAAAATCATTTGGATCTATTTTGAGAAACCAAGATAAAAGAAAAAGACATATGTGGGCCTATAGCTCTAATTTTTGAACTCTACCATTCTTTCTTCTCTAAATAGTGATGAACCATGGTAAACCCCACTAAGACCTAAACCTCATCCATTGTGTCATCAATCTTTGAGAAATAAAATAAAAAGGAAAGATCTTATTTAAGAAAAAGGCATATGCAAGCCTATGGATACTTGTTGAAAATGATGAGCTTTGCCTTGTCTACCTTGAGTAGATGAATTGAAATACCTCAACACACTCAACAAAGCACTTACCAACCAATTCAAGTGTGAAACAAAATAAAATCAAACATATGCATAGAGGCATATGTGCCTATGGCTATTTTTGTAAAACTTTACCCTAGGCCTTTCCAACTTTATTTAGAGGATTGGAAAACCTTCACAAACCTTATCTAGTACTTCTCAAACACAATCCAAAGTGAAACAAAAGATTTTGAAAAGAAAGTAATAATGCCATAGAGGCATATGAGAGCAAAATATCAAATTTGTGAAATTGAGGATCTTGACCCTAAGACTTGTAGTGAATGGTTGGATCACTCCTATATACAATTTCAACACTCAACAACATCAATTGGGTCAAGCCTAGTCAAATTAAAAATCAAATGCCACATATGCATAGAGGCATATGTGACACATAGCCATTTTCACCAATTCTTGTTATATGCACTTGTACCTTACCCAAATGGTGTGAAACCATCTCTCAACCTAATATAACACTAAATTGACCCTAACCCATGCCCAAGTAAAGCAATGGGAACAATTTACAAGTTTAATGAAATTTGACACATCACCTCTTATGTGTTATGGCCATTTTTGCAAATCTTTGAACAAGACCATTTGAAATAGTTTCAATGGTTTGAAAATGTTTCTAAACTAATAAGAATCACATTAGAGTCAAGAAAAGTCAAATCAAATGGAGAGAAATCAAATAGTGAGAAAATTCCATTTTCACTCACATACACATTTAGCTAATTTTGCAAATCTTGACCTAGACACCCCCTTTGCCTCAAAATGGTGTGAACCTTTCACCCAACTCAATAGAACACCAAATAAACCTCACTCTTGTCAAAGTGAAGCCAAGAAGAATAAAAGAATAAAAGCTAGAAAATCCCAAAACCCTCACATATGGCCCTATGTCATTTTTGTAAATTTAACCCTAGACCCATTTGATCTTCACCAATAATTGTAATATGATATTAATGAGTAATTACAACTTGGAGAATCAAGGCTATACTATTTTAAACCAAATTCAAATGTGAAAATAGGATCACATATGATAATGGTCATTTCTGACTTTTATAGTCCGGTCACTACTTTGAGCCTCTCTATATCAAATTTTCTAAACTAAACCAATCCAAATCTTTGCATGTCATCCAAGTACACAACCAGATGAACAACTTTTGTCAAGGGCACCATACCAAATTCATTTTGGATCAGGATATATGAGCCAGCAAAGTGGAGACATTTTATCAAGAACAAGATCACCACAAATTCGAAATTGATCAAACCAGACCACTCCTTGACCACTACTTGCCCTAGCCATGACCAGAGGACACCCCTACACCAAGCCCATGCCAAGAAACCACCAGGAGAGAGCAGCCATGGCGTGGACATGGCCATGCCGGCCACGTCGCACCTCGACACCTTCCCCTCTCTTTCCCTCCACGATCGGCCTCACCACCATGTCCAGGAGCTCGCCAAGAATCCCAGAAGATCGCCAGTACAAGCCCTTGGTCGCGAGGACGCCGACACGCCCGGACGACGCGCGCCCACGACGTCCCTGGCGCGCCGCGAGCGGCATGGTGACGTCGTCGTGCACGGACACGCGCGGCACAGCCACGCGGCGTTCGCCGTACACCACCGTACCCCGACCAAGCCCGCGCGCCGTGGTACCCTCCTCGCCACGCGGAGGTCGCCGGACGCGCCGACGTCATGCCTTGGCGACCACGGCCGCCGGAGAGGACGAACGCGCCCGCCACGGCCGCGACGAGTACCGCCCTCGCCCGACCGTCGTACGCCTCGCCGTACCGCGCCATTAAGGCCCCAAGGACCGCCGTGACGTCGCCTACCTCCCGCGCACATTCCTTGCTCCTTCGCCGCGGTGGACCGACGACTTCGCCGTTGACCTCGTCCGCGCCTCGCAGCACACTCGCCAGTCTATAAATACCGTCCCCTCAGCCATCCAAGCACACCAGCAGCCTCTCCACTCTTCTCTCACCCTCCTCGACCACTTCCCCTTTTCGATTCATCACCGGAGCTCCCCAATTTAGCCGCCGGAGCCCGCCGATACCTCATCTCGCCGGCGTCGATTCGAGGCCACCTCCGGCCCTCGCCACCGGTACCAGTGCACTCGCCGTCGACGACAACCCCGCCTCGCGTCAACGCCGACCCTCGCTGGAGCCTCAGCTCGCCGTCGACCCCCGTGCCTCGCCGCGCCAGTAAGCCCTCTCGTCGGAGGAGACGACGATCGTGCGCCGCACGATCGCGTTGTAATCCAACGGTCGTCCCTCCCCCGTACCGATTCGGGGTTAGTGAGCCGCTGACAGGCGGGTCCCGCGCTGTCAGGCAGCCCACGCGTCTGTGGACCGTGGTGGGCTGGCTTGGGCCTTTTTAATTCAATTCTGGCCCAGTAACGCTTCCCGCCGGCCCGTTTAATTCAAATTTCGTTAAATAAATTTAGTTTGAATTCAATACTGAACCCAACTTTGAAAATTCATAGAATCTGTTTGACTTGGCCAAATTTTACAAATTTTATATATTTGGAAAGCTTAGGATTTTATCTACACAATGCCACTGGATTGAACCCTAGTTCTATTATATAATTAAAGTAGGAAAATAAACAAGGCAGGGACTTTTCTGCCTTAGAATAATTATTAAAAATCAACCACAAATGATTTTAAGTTAATTCCAACTCCTATAAGTCACATTACACTTGTACTAATTGTTTATGCAAAAATATACCATGCTTACTTTGCATGATCATGCCATAGTTTAAATAAAGGACTATATGGCTATTTCTAGTCAAAGATATTGTCCAAAACTATTAATAAATCATAGGGGAGTTTTTCTCTCATTTAAATCTTGTCATGAACAATTCAAAATGAGGTAGAGACTCTGGTCATATATGTCTCATATGAATTGTTGATGATATTAACTCACCTCAATAGTAGTTGTTAACTTAGTTACAACTATGTGTTAAATCATATGAGAGGTATTCCTCTCATTTAAATCTTGTTCTCAAGTAATTCAACATGAGGTAGTGACCATGGTATATATAATCTCATATTGAGTTATTGGGTGACATTAAATCACTACCATGTTAGGATTAAATTGTATGAAGTGCTTCACTTCATTTAAATCTTGTCCCAAATACTTTCATATGAAGTATTGACCCCTGGTCAAATACTCTTACATAAAATACTTGGTGAAGTTAAATCATAATCAGCATTGTTAAATAGTATGAGGTACTCTACCTCATTTAAATCATTTTCTCAAATGATGATGATGAATGGTTGACTTAGGTCAACATGAATTCATGTGTGATTGTTTGAGAAATTAAATCTTAAGAAGATTTCAATGAGAGGAAATTATTTCTCAAGAACCATATGGAAACTATCATTTACGTATATAATGAGGGGAAATTATTTGTCCTCAAGCAACACCACCAATGCACCCTAATTATATTAATTGTGTGCTTAGAGTAGCTTGTGTGAATATGTGTGATAGCCATTGAATTAGCTTGGTGATTGTATCCTCGTATTCGTATTTTAGACGCTAGTACCGAGGAGTATCAAGAGGAGGAGGTCTTCTACGAAGAGGAAGGAGAAGAAGATCACTTTGACCACCTCAACCCCCAAGGCAAGCTATACTCTTGCAAGCTAACACCTTTGCAAGTTCTATTGTTGCAAGATAATACTCTTGCAAAGTGCAAAGCTCACCATGAGCAAGGCATTACCCATTTACTTTATGTTTATGATCCTATTTCCTAGTTTTACTTTACCAGCCTTACTTACTTTTGTTTTATCAAAGTACTTTTTGATTCATGATTCACTTGGTCTAGATATAAAGCAGAATAAGAGCACCAAACTTAGCCTAGAAAGCTATAAGCTAGTTAGCACCTCTCATGACAAGTTGCTAGTGCTAACCAATAAAAGTGACTACTCTAGATGGGAACTTGTGAAATGAAATGACTTTGAAAACCTTGGAATGATGATTCATTCTATTGAAAGATTTTGAAGGTGAATATGATCTGTGAATGACTTGGTGAATTTTACAAAACTGATGGTTGGGTTCGGATGCGATACCATTCCAATTTTGCAAGTACCCCCACAATACCTGATATGGGTAAGGGCTTAACTGGAAGTTTATGTATCTTAGTATGGGTTCCCTCTAAACAAGCGTCATCGGGGTCATGCCGAGGCTGCCTCCAACTGAAATGTTAAATGATGTGAAATGACGTGAATGAGGTGAATTGTCCGGCCCAAGCCCTGTGCAGTTCCCAGGCTGACAGTTGGTCTTCACTGGGAGGCCAAGCTCATGGGGAGAGGTGCCTATACTAGGGTATGTAGGTGAAAGGTTATGGTTGGTAGTCCGCACACGGAGTGTGATAAATCGGGGCCGGTTAACCCCGACGGATTATTGCAAATGTTGTGGCACAAGTGTACGACCTCTGCAGAGTGTAGAACTATTCGAATAGCCGCGTCCACGGTTATGGACGGTTGGAAAGGCCATACTGTTCCGTCATCGAACTTTTCTAAAAGGTGACATGTGAAGGGTGACTTGTGATTTGAACTTGAAATGGCGACTTTGACTTGAAACACAATTGAGTTGTGGGAATGACACTAATGTTCCCACTTGAGTTAGTTAGCACATGAAGAGTTGTTTACTAAAATGTTTGTGAACTAAAATTGGCTTTATGCAAAAGAAACTAGAGCTTAGCATCCCCCTTACTAGAAATGTTAGTACTTACATTAGTATTAGTTTGCGAGTACTTTGAAGTACTCACGGCTTTGTCCCCGGCTATTCAAATGGCCGGACTATGAAGAGGAACGAGCAGTATGAAGAGGATGGACAGCAGGACGTCTACGACAACTAGGACTACTCCCGACGTCAAGCGTTGGCCCGTGGACTAGAGAGTCCCTTATCTTTACGCTTCCGCTATGTATTGGTGATGTGTGTTGAAACAATAGTTCAACTATTATTGTAATATTGGATCCTGTGATCTATTTGTAAGACGACTATGATATGTAATGAATGATGACTTATGATATTCAACTCGTTATGTCTCGCAACAACAATATTCCCGGGATTGCGATGTATGGCATAACAGGCATCCGGACTTAAAAATCCGGGTGTTGACAAGTTGGTATCAGAGCCATTGTTTGACCTTAGGAGACCCTAGTTAGAATGGACGTCCGCAAAACTTAGTTTCAAAACCAAAGAAAGTGAATATTTGCGAAAAACTTATTCTCACTCTTATCCTTGAGATCTTTTCAAAAGGAGGAATTCATGCCCTACTTTTCCTTGCCATTCCTACATAAAATTTTGCACACTTGGAATCACTTCTCTAATTTACTTCATCCTCTTTGTTCATAGATGGAGTACCAATGGGAGTTCTATCAGCTTGGTCGCGGAGGAGACCTAACATTCGAAAAAGATTTGAAGCAACTAGTGGAATACCTAGACCACCCGTATCCCGAGTTCTTCGGAATATCCCTCAACAACCACTCCGGAGAACCCCCTCGGTGGGAAGTTTCTACTGATCTACGAAGAAATCTTGGAGCCCCGGTATGGGAAACCATCTGGTTTTCTGTAACGGGAATCACCTGGAAGGAAGGACTAGTCAGTGCTATGCAAGAAGCCATTGCCCGTCTGTGCGGACAAAATGAGAACACGATCCGGAACACTCGCTTCATCTACTACCCAAGACATGACTCCATGGGAAGACCGATGACCATGCCACCACACATGGAGATGAACCATTATGTAGCACACCGGGACTTCGAGGCTGTACAAAACCCGCAGGGATTTGGACAACGCCCTCGCCTCTCGCCAAGCACATCACCCGTGAAGACGAAGAATCCACCCGGAAGAGTAGTATCACTCCAGCACTTAAGTAGGTGTGAGTTGTATCAGGATCCCCTTGTATCGTAGAGCGAATGAATGGTTCTTCAAACCAACGGTGTGTTAGATTTGTACTGTGTGATGTTTGGTATGAATGAAAAAGTGTTGTTGGTATTACCCCTTCAACACTACTCAAGTTTTCAAGTTTTGAACCTTTGAAACTTTTTGAACTTTAACTCAAACAAACCATAGAAAATTCCCTCTTATCTTATCATCTACCTCAATCTTCAGATGGCCCCACCAACCCGCAGCGCCAACCAAGACGCCATGATGCAGATGCTAGAGATGATGATGGCCGACCGCGAAGCCGAGAGAACTGAACGCCAGGCCAACATTGCTGCACTGCAGCTGATTGCTCAGAACAACAATGGCCATGGAAACCACGACCACCCTGGGTCAAAACTGAAAAACTTTCAAAACACCAACCCACCTATTTTCAGCAAGACCGAAGAGCCCCTCGATGCTGATGACTGGCTCCAGACAATGGAGAACAACCTCGAAGTTGCGCAAGTTGAAGCCACAGAGAAAGTACTCTTCGCCACCCACTATCTGTCGGGACCTGCACGAGCCTGGTGGACCAGCGCCCGCGCAATGAATGCTTGGACAGATGATGACTCGGGAAGACTTCAAGCTGAAGTTTAGCAAGTACCATGTGCCCCAAGGACTGATCAAGATGATGAGAGACGAGTTCCGCGAACTCAAGCAAGGTAGAATGTCCGTGGTAGAATACCGCGACAGATTCCTCACTCTGTCAAGGTACGCTCCGGATGAGACCGACACCAATGAGAAGCGGAAGGAGAGATTTCTGAACGGACTACATGATGAGATGCAGACCGTACTGGTCAACATTCCCTTTGCTGACCTAGAAGCTCTGGTGGACTCCGCCATTCAGATGGAAGGGAAGCTTCACCAAGCCAATGAGAATCGCAAGCGCCGGATGATGAATCGAGCATGGGTCCAAGCAATACCCGGAAGTACCGCAACAACTCATCCGGAGGATATACTCCAAAGTACAACAAGCCCCCGCACGTAACTACCGCCCAAAATACACCAACAACCACGGAGGACCCCCGAAGCCCGGAGGCAACAACAACCACAATCGCACCAACAACAACAACACTGCCCCAAAGACTGGAAGTAATGCCATCCCCATCAACCCCAAGGACAAGTCAACCATAACTTGTTATGAATGTGGAATTGTGGGACACTATTCCAACGAGTGCCCCAAGAGACTCGCCAAGATTGCCGGCAACCCCGCTGCACCTGCTCAGAACCAACGCCGCTTTGCCGCAAGAAGGAACCCGAATAACAACAACGGCCGCCTCTACAACATGACTGCCGCAGAAGACCAAGAAGCACCCCAAGCCATGCCAAGTATGTTCCCTGCTAAAATCATATCGCCCAATCTCTCTTAGGAACTTAACTTTTCTTAAAATCTCGGGACGAGATTTGTTTAAGGGGAAGGGTTTGTAACATCCCAAATTTTAAAGCAAAGAGAAAATGAATTTCCTTTTTCCAAAAATGAGAACCAACAAAAACTTTTCTTACATAGAGTACTATGTCTAGTGCTCATACATAATAATTGTGTTTTGTCATGATGTGTGTTATTTTGCTATGTGATAAACCCTAAAACCCTAAAGTGATCAAGTGAAGATCAGCAACCAAATAAAATAAAAGAGAAAGAAGTCAAATAAGAAAAACCCTAAACCCTAACCTTCTCAAAAATCATTTGGATCTATTTTGAGAAACCAAGATAAAAGAAAAAGACATATGTGGGCCTATAGCTCTAATTTTTGAACTCTACCATTCTTTCTTCTCTAAATAGTGATGAACCATGGTAAACCCCACTAAGACCTAAACCTCATCCATTGTGTCATCAATCTTTGAGAAATAAAATAAAAAGGAAAGATCTTATTTAAGAAAAAGGCATATGCAAGCCTATGGATACTTGTTGAAAATGATGAGCTTTGCCTTGTCTACCTTGAGTAGATGAATTGAAATACCTCAACACACTCAACAAAGCACTTACCAACCAATTCAAGTGTGAAACAAAATAAAATCAAACATATGCATAGAGGCATATGTGCCTATGGCTATTGTTGTAAAACTTTACCCTAGGCCTTTCCAACTTTATTTAGAGGATTGGAAAACCTTCACAAACCTTATCTAGTACTTCTCAAACACAATCCAAAGTGAAACAAAAGATTTTGAAAAGAAAGTAATAATGCCATAGAGGCATATGAGAGCAAAATATCAAATTTGTGAAATTGAGGATCTTGACCCTAAGACTTGTAGTGAATGGTTGGATCACTCCTATATACAATTTCAACACTCAACAACATCAATTGGGTCAAGCCTAGTCAAATTAAAAATCAAATGCCACATATGCATAGAGGCATATGTGACACATAGCCATTTTCACCAATTCTTGTTATATGCACTTGTACCTTACCCAAATGGTGTGAAACCATCTCTCAACCTAATATAACACTAAATTGACCCTAACCCATGCCCAAGTAAAGCAATGGGAACAATTTACAAGTTTAATGAAATTTGACACATCACCTCTTATGTGTTATGGCCATTTTTGCAAATCTTTGAACAAGACCATTTGAAATAGTTTCAATGGTTTGAAAATGTTTCTAAACTAATAAGAATCACATTAGAGTCAAGAAAAGTCAAATCAAATGGAGAGAAATCAAATAGTGAGAAAATTCCATTTTCACTCACATACACATTTAGCTAATTTTGCAAATCTTGACCTAGACACCCCCTTTGCCTCAAAATGGTGTGAACCTTTCACCCAACTCAATAGAACACCAAATAAACCTCACTCTTGTCAAAGTGAAGCCAAGAAGAATAAAAGAATAAAAGCTAGAAAATCCCAAAACCCTCACATATGGCCCTATGTCATTTTTGTAAATTTAACCCTAGACCCATTTGATCTTCACCAATAATTGTAATATGATATTAATGAGTAATTACAACTTGGAGAATCAAGGCTATACTATTTTAAACCAAATTCAAATGTGAAAATAGGATCACATATGATAATGGTCATTTCTGACTTTTATAGTCCGGTCACTACTTTGAGCCTCTCTATATCAAATTTTCTAAACTAAACCAATCCAAATCTTTGCATGTCATCCAAGTACACAACCAGATGAACAACTTTTGTCAAGGGCACCATACCAAATTCATTTTGGATCAGGATATATGAGCCAGCAAAGTGGAGACATTTTATCAAGAACAAGATCACCACAAATTCGAAATTGATCAAACCAGACCACTCCTTGACCACTACTTGCCCTAGCCATGACCAGAGGACACCCCTACACCAAGCCCATGCCAAGAAACCACCAGGAGAGAGCAGCCATGGCGTGGACATGGCCATGCCGGCCACGTCGCACCTCGACACCTTCCCCTCTCTTTCCCTCCACGATCGGCCTCACCACCATGTCCGAGGAGCTCGCCAAGAATCCCGGAAGATCGCCGAGTACAAGCCCTTGGTCGCGAGGACGCCGACACGCCCCGGACGACGCGCGCCCACGACGTCCCTGGCGCGCCGCGAGCGGCATGGTGACGTCGTCGTGCACGGACACGCGCGGCACAGCCACGCGGCGTTCGCCGTACACCACCGTACCCCGACCAAGCCCGCGCGCCGTGGTACCCTCCTCGCCACGCGGAGGTCGCCGGACGCGCCGACGTCATGCCTTGGCGACCACGGCCGCCGGAGAGGACGAACGCGCCCGCCACGGCCGCGACAGTACCGCCCTCGCCCGACCGTCGTACGCCTCGCCGTACCGCGCCATTAAGGCCCCAAGGACCGCCGTGACGTCGCCTACCTCCCGCGCACATTCCTTGCTCCTTCGCCGCGGTGGACCGACGACTTCGCCGTTGACCTCGTCCGCGCCTCGCAGCACACTCGCCAGTCTATAAATACCGAGCTCCCCTCAGCCATCCAAGCACACCAGCAGCCTCTCCACTCTTCTCTCACCCTCCTCGACCACTTCCCCTTCTCGATTCATCACCGGAGCTCCCCAATTTAGCCGCCGGAGCCCGCCAGTACCTCATCTCGCCGGCGTCGATTCAGGCCACCTCCAGCCTCGCCACCGGTACCAGCGCACTCGCCGTCGACGACAACCCCGCCTCGCGTCAACGCCGACCCTCGCTGGAGCCTCAGCTCGCCGTCGACCCCCGTGCCTCGCCGCGCCAGTAAGCCCTCTCGTCGGAGGAGACGACGATCGTGCGCCGCACGATCGCGTTGTAATCCAACGGTCGTCCCTCCCCCGTACCGATTCGGGGTTAGTGAGCCGCTGACAGGCGGGTCCCGCGCTGTCAGGCAGCCCACGCGTCTGTGGACCGTGGTGGGCTGGCTTGGGCCTTTTTAATTCAATTCTGCCCGATAACGCTTCCCGCCAGCCCGTTTAATTCAAATTTCGTTAAATAAATTTAGTTTGAATTCAATACTGAACCCAACTTTGAAAATTCATAGAATCTGTTTGACTTGGCCAAATTTTACAAATTTTATATATTTGGAAAGCTTAGGATTTTATCTACACAATGCCACTGGATTGAACCCTAGTTCTATTATATAATTAAAGTAGGAAAATAAACAAGGCAGGGACTTTTCTGCCTTAGAATAATTATTAAAAATCAACCACAAATGATTTTAAGTTAATTCCAACTCCTATAAGTCACATTACACTTGTACTAATTGTTTATGCAAAAATATACCATGCTTACTTTGCATGATCATGCCATAGTTTAAATAAAGGACTATATGGCTATTTCTAGTCAAAGATATTGTCCAAAACTATTAATAAATCATAGGGGAGTTTTTCTCTCATTTAAATCTTGTCATGAACAATTCAAAATGAGGTAGAGACTCTGGTCATATATGTCTCATATGAATTGTTGATGATATTAACTCACCTCAATAGTAGTTGTTAACTTAGTTACAACTATGTGTTAAATCATATGAGAGGTATTCCTCTCATTTAAATCTTGTTCTCAAGTAATTCAACATGAGGTAGTGACCATGGTATATATAATCTCATATTGAGTTATTGGGTGACATTAAATCACTACCATGTTAGGATTAAATTGTATGAAGTGCTTCACTTCATTTAAATCTTGTCCCAAATACTTTCATATGAAGTATTGACCTCTGGTCAAATACTCTTACATAAAATACTTGGTGAAGTTAAATCATAATCAGCATTGTTAAATAGTATGAGGTACTCTACCTCATTTAAATCATTTTCTCAAATGATGATGATGAATGGTTGACTTAGGTCAACATGAATTCATGTGTGATTGTTTGAGAAATTAAATCTTAAGAAGATTTCAATGAGAGGAAATTATTTCTCAAGAACCATATGGAAACTATCATTTACGTATATAATGAGGGGAAATTATTTGTCCTCAAGCAACACCACCAATGCACCCTAATTATATTAATTGTGTGCTTAGAGTAGCTTGTGTGAATATGTGTGATAGCCATTGAATTAGCTTGGTGATTGTATCCTCGTATTCGTATTTTAGACGCTAGTACCGAGGAGTATCAAGAGGAGGAGGTCTTCTACGAAGAGGAAGGAGAAGAAGATCACTTTGACCACCTCAACCCCCAAGGCAAGCTATACTCTTGCAAGCTAACACCTTTGCAAGCTAATATTCTTGCAAGATAATACTCTTGCAAAGTGCAAAGCTCACCATGAGCAAGGCATTACCCCATTTTACTTTATGCTTATGATCCTATTTCCCAGTTTTACTTTACAAGCTTTATTTACTTTTGTTTTATCAAAGTACTTTTTGATTTATGATTTACTTGGTCTAGATACTGGATTAGTACAAGAGTATCAAGGTTAGCCTAGAAGCAAAGCAAAGTACTTAGCACCCCTCATACCTAGATGCTAGTGCTAAATTAAAAGTGACTACTCTAGTTGGGAACTTGTGAAATGAAATGACTTTGAAAACCTTGGAATGATGAGTCATTCTATTGAAAGATTTTGAAGGTGAATATGACTGGTGAATGACTTGGTGAATTTTTCCAAAACTGATGGTTGGGTTCGGATGCGATACCATTCCAATTTTACAAGTACCCCCACAATACCTGAAATGGGTAAGGCTTAACTAGAAGTTTATGTATCTTAGTATGGGTTCCCTCTAAACAAGCGTCATCGGGGTCATGCCGAGGCTGCC
This sequence comes from Lolium rigidum, assembly GCF_022539505.1. Taxonomy (NCBI): domain Eukaryota; kingdom Viridiplantae; phylum Streptophyta; class Magnoliopsida; order Poales; family Poaceae; genus Lolium; species Lolium rigidum. The sequence continues at coordinate 156,076,772 of NC_061511.1, forward strand.
TCCAACTGAAATGTTAAATGATGTGAAATGACGTGAATGAGGTGAATTGTCCGGCCCAAGCCCTGTGCAGTTCCCGAGTCGACAGTTGGTCTTCCCTGGGAGGCCAAGCTCATGGGGAGAGGTGCCTATACTAGGGTATGTAGGTGAAAGGTTATGGTTGGTAGTCCGCACACGGAGTGTGATAAATCAGGGCCAGTTAACCCTGACGGATTATTGCAAATGTTGTGGCACAAGTGTACGACCTCTGCAGAGTGTAGAACTATTCGAATAGCCGCGTCCACGGTTATGGACGGTTGGAAAGGCCATACTGTTCCGTCATCAGAACTTTTCTAAAAGGTGACATGTGAAGGGTGACTTGTGATTTGAACTTGAAATGGCGACTTTGACTTGAAACACAATTGAGTTGTGGGAATGACACTAATGTTCCCACTTGAGTTAGTTAGCACATGAAGAGTTGTTTACTAAAATGATTGTGAACTAAAATTGGCTTTATGCAAAAGAAACTAGAGCTTAGCATCCCCCTTACTAGAAATGTTAGTACTTACATTAGTATTAGTTTGCGAGTACTTTGAAGTACTCACGGCTTTGTCCCTGGCTATTCAAATGGCCGGACTATGAAGAGGAACCAGCAGTATGAAGAGGATGGACAGCAGGACGTCTACGACAACTAGGACTACTCCTGACGTCAAGCGTTGGCCTGTGGACTAGAGAGTCCCTTATCTTTACGCTTCCGCTATGTATTGGTGATGTGTGTTGAAACAATAGTTCAACTATTATTGTAATATTGGATCCTGTGATCTATTTGTAAGACGACTATGATATGTAATGAATGATGACTTATGATATTCAACTGTTATGTCTCGCAACAACAATATTCCTGGGATTGCGATGTATGGCATAACAGGCATCTGGACTTAAAAATCCGGGTGTTGACAGCCTCGAAGTGGTGGTAGTCCATGAGGTAGCTCGTCGGGGAAGACGTCTTGAAACTCCTTCAAAAGAGACAACAAAGACGAAGGAATGTTGGTTAAGTCGTTAGTCGCCGATGATGGTCCCTTGCATATGAGCACATAGTGCAATATGGTGGATGGGTTCTCTTGGAGCTCTCTCCACTCACTCTTGGTGGCTAGAAGGACACTCTTGGACTCACTCATATATGGCTTGTGGCGCTCACTATCTTTGTGGTGGGTCGCTCCCTCTCCTCTCATCTCACTATGGTGGAAGTGATGTTGTGCCCTCGCTAGAGCCTTCGCATTGTCGGCGATGATTTGGCTAGGAGTCATGGGGCGTAGCTCGAACTTCTTGTCGTTGACCTTGAAGGTGTATGTGTTGGAGAGTCCATCATGTATAGCCTTCTTGTCATATTGCCAAGGGCGGCCAAGTAACATGTGGCACACCGTCATGGGTACCATGTCACACTCAATAGTATCCTCATAAGGTCCAATCTTGAAAGTGACGGTGACGGTATGTTGTATCTTGACGTTGCCCTTGTCACTCAACCATTGGATATGGTAAGGGTGAGGATGCTTGCGGAGAGTGAGGTTGAGCTTCTCACACAACTCGGTGCTTGCAAGGTTATGGCAACTTCCACCGTCTATGATGACCTTGATCGACTTGCCACCAATTCCGGCACGGGTTTGGAAGATGTTGCACCGTTGTTCTTCCATATCATGAGGTTGCGTTGTTAGCACCCTTGTGACCACAAGTGAGGGACTTGGGTCATGCTCACATAAGAGAGGATCTTCTCCACTTTCTTGCTCATAAGCTTCTTCACTTTCCACGGCGGCTTGCACAAGGGCTTCATATTCATCCTCATCAAGCGTCTCGATATCACCATTCTCCATAGTGATCATGACCTTGGTGTTCTTGCACTCAAACGATTTGTGACCTTGGGTGCCACACTTGAAGCAAGTGACACTAGAGGGTCCCGTGGATGCCTTAGAGGAGGCGGTGGAGGAGACCGTTTGCTTCATGCGACTTTGGATAGTCGGTTTCTTGGATGTTGTAGAGGACACGTCGGCCTTGGCACTTGTAGCAAGAGGAGTTGATGTAGTAGGAGGAGTCGATGTAGCAAGCTGATGGCGTGTATTTCACACGTTCGTTGGGCAACCCCAAGAGGAAGGTATGATGAGCACATCAGCAAGTTTTCCCTCAGAAAGAAACCAAGGTTTATCGAACCAGGAGGAGCCAAGAAGCACGTTGAAGGTTGATGGCGGCGGGATGTAGTGCGGCGCAACACCAGAGATTCCGGCGCCAACGTGGAACCTGCACAACACAACCTTAGAACTTTCTGTCACTGTCCCAGGTGTCAATGCAGGCATGAACCCACTATCGAGCATAAGTACTCCCTCTTGGAGTTAAAAGCATCTACTTGGCCAGAGCATCTACTAATAACGGAGAGCATGCAAGATCATAAACAACACATAGCATAACTTTGATAATCAACATAACAAGTATTCTCTATTCATCGGATCCCAACAAACGCAACATATAGAATTACATATAGATGATCTTGATCATGATAGGCAGCTCACAAGATCCGACAATGATAGCACAATGGGGAGAAGACAACCATCTAGCTACTGCTATGGACCCATAGTCCAGGGGTAGACTACTCACTCATCACTCCGGAGGCGACCATGGCGGTGTAGAGTCCTCCGGGAGATGATTCCCCTCTCCGGCGAGGTGCCGAAGGCGATCTCCGGGATCCCCCGAGATGGGATCGGCGGTGACGGCGTCTCCGGAAGGTTTTCCGTATCGTGGCTCTCGGTACTCGGGGGTTTCGTCACGGAGGCTTTAAGTAGGCGGAAGGGTAGGTCGAGAGGCGGCACAGGGGGCCCAAACCATAGGCCGGCGCGGCCAGGGGTGGGGCCGCGCCGCCCTAGGGTTTGGCCACCCCGTGGCCCCTCTTCGTCTCGTCTTCGGTCTTCTGGAAGCTTCGTGGAAAAATAGGCCTCTGGGCTTTTATTTCGTCCAATTCCGAGAATATTTCTTTACTAGGATTTCTGAAACCAAAAACAGCAGAAAACGACAAGCGGCACTTCGGCATCTTGTTAATAGGTTAGTTCCAGAAAATGCACGAATATGACATAAAGTGTGCATAAAACATGTAGATAACATCAATAATGTGGCATGGAACACAAGAAATTATCGATACGTTGGAGACGTATCACGAGCTTGGAGGAGAAATAGGTCTTGGCCTTGGAGTACTTGATGTCCTCAATCACTTGGCGCTCGGCCTTCGAAGCTTGATGGACCAACTCAACCATGTTGGAGTATGGTTGGAACTCGACGATCCTCTTGATGGGGTAATTGAGGCCATTGAAGAAACGAGCAATGGTTTGGTCCTCGGACTCTTGGATGTTGGCTCGCATCATAGTGAGCTCCATCTCCTTGTAGAACTCCTCAACGGTCTTGGTGCCTTGCTTCAACTTTTGGAGCTTGTTGAAGAGGTCGGTCATGTAGTGCGTGGGGACAAAGCGAGCATGCATCTCTTTCTTCATTTCTTCCCAAGTGTCAATTAGAGGTTCACCCTTCTCTTCTCGAAGAGTGAGGACTTGCTCCCACCAAGTATTGGCGTAGTCCTCGAACTCAAGAGACGCCATAGCCACCTTCTTGGCACCGGAGTTGTTGTGGATGCGGAATATCTTGTCAACCTTGAGTGCCCATGAGAGGTAGGCCTCGGCATCTTCTTCTCCCTTGAACTTTGGCATGGTGAACTTGAGTCTTCCAAACATGTTCTCTTCATCCTCCAAGTTTCTTCGACGAGGAGGGGCACCTTCCTCTCTTGCGGCTTGAGGAGGAATATGTGGTCTTCTACGGCCAACCATAGCATTGGGTTGGCGTTGGAGGTGCACACTTGCTTCACTTGGTTCACGGTGAGGATGTGGTTGAAGATCTTTATGAGGTGGTTGACGACGCCCAAAGATGGCCCTCTCATCTTGCTCATGTTGTGGGTCTCCTCTTCCACGTTGGTCATGGCGAGGATGATTGCGGAGATCACGCCTCGGTTGGTCTTGATGTCCATGGCCTTGAGCATCACCATGTGGCTCCAAGTTGTGGAAGACGTTGTCATGTGGGTGGCCGTCACGCCCATGGTGGGCATGGCGATCCGGTTGAGGACGATCTTGTGGAGGACGTTCTTGTGGACGAGCATGGCGATGGATTTCTCCTCGCCTAGAGTTGGAGCGAGAGTCTTCATGACGAGCATGTGAGCGATGAGGTCGATGATGGTCTTCATGCCTTGAGGAGGAACTTGAGGACGAACGTTGACCATGAGAGTAGTAATCTTGTGACGAGCTTGATGATGAAGAAGTAGAGCGGTGTCGGTGATGACGACCCAAGTTGGTGATGGCGCGCTCGAGGCTATCCATGCGCCGCTCCATGTTCGCATCATTGGCCGCCATTTGGCCATTCAAGTTGTCCGTAGCTTCGCGAAGGAGAGCCAAGTCTTGGTTCACAACGGAGAAGTTGTGTGCCACTTCATCGTATTGCTCATCGATGCGTGTCTCGAAGAGTGTGAGTTGATCCTTGAACTCTTGTCGTTGCGTCCATAGGTTGTGTTGAGTAGCCAATCTCTCGGTGTTGCGGAGGACTTCTCCATCCCTTGCATCATCTCCGCTCCTATCCATGATGTAAAGACAAGAACTATGTTGTGTATGTTAGTGGAAGGAGACTACCTCGCACTCTTACCAAGGTAAGATAGTATTGAGGCAATCCACTAAGCCGAAAGCAAGATCAAGTGTATCGGGAACACACGCAAAACCACACGCAAAAGCTAGCAAATATGGTGTTAGGCGAGTGTTGTGGAAAGCCAAAAGACAAATCCAAGATCGAGTATGTTGTTAAAAGTGGGTAAGGTCCAAAATTCAAAATGTCAATGTGAAGATCACTATAAACACGGAAAAGTTGTGGAACACACACACGATATAAGCGGGGTTAGTGCAACCAAAAGTGAGCGGAAAAGTGTATGTATAAGTGCTCGGTGTCATACTAACACAAGGAGAGCCAAAGCTTCGGTTGCAAAGGTAGAGACACCAAGATTCACACGCGGCCTCTCTTCTCGTATCTCTCTTTGCTTAAAAGCTTTTTTCTCTTTTGTATATGGTGGCACTTGCACTCGTTTGTATCTTTGGTGGCACTTGGACACTTTTGTATGTATGGGCGTATGGATGTATGGATGTATAGTGCTACTCGCACTCTTTTTGTGTTTTTGGGGCTTTTTCACGCACTATGTTAGCGTTAGCCTTGCTTTTGCTATCTTGCCACACGAGTGTTTGCTTGGATGCCTTACTCAACGCGACACACACACCTCACAATGCGGGGCCACGTGCAATGTCTCGCAACACTAGACAAGCAATGCTCGATGGGATAGATCGCAAAAGGAAGAGGGGTTACAAGGTGACAGCTGCAAGTTATACCTGCGATGGTGGTGGTGGTGGTGGTGGTGGAGATCGCCGGACGTCGAGGTCGAAGGAGGGCACGAAGATGCGCCCGGTCTGGGGCCCGGTTGGACCGGATCCTGGACCGGCCTGTCCGGTTGCCGCCCGGTCGACCGGGTTCTGGGCTGGCTCGTCCGGTCTGTGGCCCGGTTGACTGGGTTCGAAACCGGGTTTCACGATTTGGAGCTTTCTCTCTCCTGTTCTTCCCCAAACCAAAACCAAATCGACCAAAACGAAGGGAAACGATGGAATTGGAGGCTCAAAGTTGGGGAAATAGTATATCAAGCACAACAACACCAGATCCACGGACCAAAACCACTCAAAACGCAACCAAATCACAGATCGGTCAAGAGGCAATTTGGGGCTATTTTTGGGGATTTTTTTGGAAAATTTTCTAGGAACGAAATCGGGTGGGTGGAGGGTCAAATCCGCGGTAACCAAGAGCTGCTGATACCATATGATGAGGTCTAAGACCCCGTGTGTGGCCCGATCTCGCGGATTGACTTCGAAACCAAGGGGAGAGATGGGAGAACGCGAGGAACACGAAGAACACGACGGGCACGAGGAACTCGAGACTCACGCACGCACACCAACCCGATACACCCGATGCTTACCTCCGTGGCTCGATGGACCACGCCAATAGAATCTCCGAGGAAGAGGCACGAGGCAGAATTCCCGGAGAGAGATTGGGGTTGGAGAGGAAGAGCTTGGTGAAAGAGAGAGAGTAAGTAGTACTGGAATCTCCTTCAACAAGATCAAAGTCAACAACCAAGGTGCCTTGATTACAGAGGGATGATACCCAAGGGAGACTAAGCTCAAAGGTAGGTTTGAGTTCAAAACAAGTCTAAAAAGCTAAAGAGGGGTCCAGGCTACTTATATAGGCACACATGGCCAGCAAAGGCGAACAGGTACGCGAATGGATAAGTTAAGGCAGTTTGGTGGGTCATTCCCGTCAGATCCGGTTTGGGTCCGGTCTGACCGGGCCTGTGACCGGGCTGTCCGGTCATGGGTCCGGTCGACCGGGCGCAAACCGGAAATCTGCGAAGTTTCCGGTCCGGGGTCCGGTCGTCGCCCGGTACGAGGGAGCTGGCCCGGTTTGCGCCCGGTTGACCGGGCCTGTGACCGGGGCGTCCGGTTGTGGGTCCGGTCTGACCGGGTCCTGGACCGGCCAGCGTCCGTCTCTTCCTTGGAGCGCTTCGAGCGACGTCGGCTTCGGCTTCATGATCATCTCCATGTCCAGCTGCTTCTCTCCCTCCTTTGACCTTGGCGTCTCCTCCTCTCCGGGGTCTTGATGCGCCTTGTACCTAATGACACATAGCACGTCGGCATGAGGTAGCAATCCATCCAAAGGGGTACCAAGATCAAGGGTGGTGAGGAGCGAGTTCACCTCATCATGTAGAGCCTTGACTCGGGCTCGTGTCATCGGTCCACTTGGGGGACTTGTTGGTCTTGGTGTGGAGGTGACCGAAGGCCACCCCGCATCACGGTGTTTCTTTCTCGCGCGGAGTTACGAGCACTAGGGACGTCGATAAGATTTTCTTTAGGTTATCAAAAGATTCCTGCGCCTCATTTGTCCACTCAAACTTTTCTGATTTTTTCATTAGACTATAGAAGGGGAGAGCTTTTTCTCCCAGCTTGGCGATGAATCTGTCCAGCTGCTTCTCTCCCTCCTTTGACCTTGGCGTCTCCTCCTCTCCGGGGTCTTGATGCGCCTTGTACCTAATGACACATAGCACGTCGGCATGAGGTAGCAATCCATCCAAAGGGGTACCAAGATCAAGGGTGGTGAGGAGCGAGTTCACCTCATCATGTAGAGCCTTGACTCGGGCTCGTGTCATCGGTCCACTTGGGGGACTTGTTGGTCTTGGTGTGGAGGTGACCGAAGGCCACCCCGCATCACAGTGTTTCTTTCTCGCGCGGAGTTACGAGCACTAGGGACGTCGATAAGATTTTCTTTAGGTTATCAAAAGATTCCTGCGCCTCATTTGTCCACTCAAACTTTTCTGATTTTTTCATTAGACTATAGAAGGGGAGAGCTTTTTCTCCCAGCTTGGCGATGAATCTGCTAAGCGCTGCCAGTCGTCCTGCCAATTGCTGCACTTGGTGCAGATTCTTTGGCGACTCCATGTCGAGAATAGCTTTGATCTTCAAAGGATTGGCATCTATTCCTATGGCTGAGATGAAGTATCCGAGTACTTGTCCCCCTGGCACCCCGAAGAAACATTTCTTCGGGTTCAACTTCATTTTATACTTGTCAAGGTTGTCAAAGGTTTCCCGTAAATCGTAGATGAGAGTAGCGGCGTGCCTTGTTTTTACCACAATATCATCAATGTAAACTTCGATATTTCGCCCGATCTGTTCTCCAAGACAGGCTTGCATGCATCGTTGATAAGTTGCTCCCGCGTTTTTCAACCCGAAGGTCATGACGTTGTAGCAGAAAACGCCGTGTGGGGTGATGAACGCGCTTAACTCCCGGTCTTCCTTCTTGAGCTTGATCTGGTTGTACCCGGAGTATGCATCAAGGAAGGAGAGACGGTCGCATCCAGCTGTGGAGTCGACTATCTGATCAATACGAGGCAATGGGAAGTGGTCCTTTGGGCAATGCTTGTTGAGGCTGGTGTAATCGATACACATGCGAAGAGCGGTTGTATATTTCTTTGGTACCATGACGGGGTTGGCCACCTACTCGGCTTCCTTGAGCTCCCGAATGAATCCTGCCTTCCGAAGTCGGCTAACTTCTTCACCGATTGCTTTTCTCTTTGGCTCAGAAAATCGACGCATCGACTGTTGTACTGGTTTAGCTTTTGGGTCAACATTGAGGGCGTGCTCAGCGAGTTCCCTGGGAATACCTGGCATGTCGGATGGTTCCCATGCAAATATTTCCCAGCGCTCACGGAGGAACTCGATGAGCGCGCTTTCCTATGCGACAGAAAGGTCCGCCGATGTATTGACTGTTTTCTTCGGGTCAGAGGGATGTACTTGCCGCTTTTTCGCTTCTTTCGCGACGTTAAACTCGTCAGACCTCGCGTTCCGATTGTCGGCTGGTGGCTTTGTATGGTCCATGATGGCGTCGATTGCGTTAAGTTCTTCAGCGGCTCCGAATTTGGAGGCGATCTTCTGAAAATCTCTGTCACAGTTATCTGAGCGGGAGAAGCTTCCATGGATAGTTATTACTGTCCCATTATTGCCTGGCATCTTCAGTTTTAAGTACGCGTAATGGGGTACGGCCATAAATTTAGCAAACGCAGGCCTGCCGAGGATGGCATGATACTGAGACTCCCAGTCAACTACTTCGAACTCGATTTTCTCCTTCCTGAAGTTGCTAGGTGATGTCTACGTTCCCCCTCCTTTCCTGTAGACAGTGTTGGGCCTCCAAGTGCAGAGGTTTGTAGAACAGCAGCAAGTTTCCCTTAAGTGGATACCCAAGGTTTATCGAACTCAGGGAGGAAGAGGTCAAAGATATCCCTCTCATGCAACCCTGCAACCACAAAGCAAGAAGTCTCTTGTGTCCCCAACACACCAAATAGGTGCACTAGTTCGGCGAAGAGATAGTGAAATACAGGTGGTATGAATATATATGAACAGTAGCAACGGTGCCGTGAAAATAGCTTGTCTGGCGTGTAGTTGATGGTGGTAGTATTGCAGCAGTAGTAACACAGTAAAACAATAAACAAGCAGTAGTAACTCAGCAGTATTTAGGAACAAGGCCTAGGGATTACACTTTCACTAGTGGACACTCTCATCATTGATCACATAACAGAACAGATAAATGCATACTCTACACTTTTGTTGGATGATGAACACATTGCGTAGGATTACACGAACCCTCAATGCCGGAGTTAACAAGCTCCACAATAATGCTCATGTTTTAGTAACCTTTAGTGTAAGATAGATCAACGAGACTAAACCAAGTACTAGCATAGCATGCACACCGTAACCTTCATGCATATGTAGGAGGAATAGATCACATCAATATTATCATAGCAATAGTTAACTTCATAATCTACAAGAGATCATAATCATAGCATAAACCAAGTACTAACACGGTGCACCCACTGTCGCCTTTACACACGTGCGGGAGGAATAGAACTACTTTAATAACATCACTAGAGTAGCACATAGATAGTAGTGATACAAACTCATATGAATCTCAATGAGATCATTGTATTGAAGTACATGGAAGAGAGATGAACCACATAGCTACCGGTACAGCCCCGAGCCTCGATGGAGAACTACTCCCTCCTCATGGGAGCAGCAGCGGTGATGAAGATGGCGGTGGAGATGGCAGCGGTGTCGATGGAGAAGCCTTCCGGGGGCACTTCCCCGCTCCGGCAGGGTGCCGGAACAGAGATCCTGTCCCCGGATCTTGGCTTCGCGATGGCGGCGGCTCCGGAAGGTTTTCGTGGGTTTCGTCAATTGGTACCGGGTTTTCCGATCCAGGGGCTCTTTATAGGCGGAGAGGCGGCGCAGGAAGGTCACCGGGGTGCCCTCACCACCAGGTGGCGCGGCCGGGGCCCGGCCCGCGCCCGGGTGTGGTGTGGGGCCCCCGGCCCATCTCCGGCAGCTCTCGAGTGTTCCGGATGGTTCCGGGAAAAATAGGAACCCGGGCGTTGATTTCGTCCGATTCCGAGAATATTTCGTTACTAGGATTTCTGAAACCAAAAACAGCGTGAAAACGAGAACTGGCACTTCGGCATCTTGTTAATAGGTTAGTTCCGGAAAATGCACGAATATGACATAAAGTGTGCATATAACATGTAGATAACATCAATAATGTGGCATGGAACACAAGAAATTATCGATACGTTGGAGACGTATCGGCATCCCTAAGCTTAGTTCCGCTCGTCCCGAGCAGTAAAACGATAACAAAGATAATTTCTGGAGTGACATGCCATCATAAACTTGATCATACTATTTGTAAGGCATATGTAATGAATGCAGCGATCAAAACAATGTGTATGACATGAGTAAACAAGTGAATCATAAAGCAAAGACTTTTCATGAATAGCACTTCAAGACAAGCATCAATAAGTCTTGCATAAGAGTTAACTCATAAAGCAATAATTCAAAGTAAGGGTATTGAAGCAACACAAAAGAAGATTAAGTTTCAGCGGTTGCTTTCAACTTGTAACATGTATATCTCATGGATATTGTCAACATAGAGTAATATAATAAGTGCAATAAGCAAGTATGTAGGAATCAATGCACAATTCACACAAGTGTTTGCTTCTTGAGGTGGAGAGAAATAGGTGAACCGACTCAACAATGAAAGTAAAAGAATGGTCCTCCATAGAGGAAAAGCATCGATTGCTATATTTGTGCTAGAGCTTTGATTTTGAAAACATGAAACAATTTTGTCAACGGTAGTAATAAAGCATATGCATCATGTAAATTATATCTTATAAGTTGCAAGCCTCATGCATAGTGTACCAATAGTGCCCGCACCTTGTCCTAATTAGCTTGGGTTAACACTGATTATCATTGCATAACATATGTTTCAACCAAGTGTCACAAAGGGGTACCTCTATGCCACCTGTACAAGGGTCTAAGGAGAAAGTTCGCATTGGATTTCTCGCTTTTGATCATTCTTCAACTTAGACACCCATACCGGGACAACATAGACAACGAGATAATGGACTCCTCTTTTAATGCTTAAGCATTCAACAACAGTTAATATTCTCATAAGAGATTGAGGTTTTATGTCCAAACTGAAACTTCCACCATGATTCATGGCTTTAGTTAGCGGCCCAATGTTCTTCTCTAACAAGTATGCATACTCAAACCATTTGATTGTGAAAACCGCCCTTACTTCAGACAAGACGAACATGCATAGCAACTCACATGATATTCAACAAAGAGTAGATGGCGTCCCCAGGAACATGGTTATCGCACAACAAGCAACTTAATAAGAGATAAAGTGCATAAGTACATATTCAATACCACAATAGTTTTTAAGCTATTTGTCCCATGAGCTATATATTGCAAAGGTGAATGATGGAATTTTAAAGGTAGCACTCAAGCAATTTACTTTGGAATGGCGGAGAAATACCATGTAGTAGGTAGGTATGGTGGACACAAATGGCATAGTGTTGGCTCAAGTATTTGGATGCATGAGAAGTATTCCCTCTCGATACAAGGTTTAGGCTAGCAAGGCTTATTTGAAACAAACACAAGGATGAACCGGTGCAGCAAAACTCACATAAAAGACATATTGTAAACATTATAAGACTCTACACCGTCTTCCTTGTTGTTCAAACCCAATACTAGAAATTATCTAGACCTTAGAGAAACCAAATATGCAAACCAAATTTTAGCATGCTCTATGTATTTCTTCATTAATGGGTGCAAAGCATATGATGCAAGAGCTTAAACATGAGCACAACAATTGCCAAGTATCACATTACCCAAGACATTTTTAGCAATTACTACATGTATCATTTTCCAATTCCAACCATATAACAATTTAACGAAGAGGAAACTTCGCCATGAATATTATGAGCTAAGAACACATGTGTTCATACGAACCAGCGGAGCGTGTCTCTCTCCCACACAAGCATGATGTAATCCAATTTATTCAAACAAAAACAAAAACAAAAGCACACAGACGCTCCAAGTAAAGCACATAAGATGTGGCCGAATAAAAATGTAGTTTCAGGGGAGGAACCTGATAATTCGTCGATGAAGAAGGGGATGCCTTGGGCATCCCCAAGCTTAGACGCTTGAGTCTTCTTGATATATGCAGGGATGAACCACCGGGTGCATCCCCAAGCTTAGAGCTTTCACTCTCCTTGATCATGGTATATCATCCTCCTCTCTTGACCCTTGAAAACTTCCTCCACACCAAACTCGAAACAACTCATTAGAGGGTTAGTGGACAATAAAAATTAACATGTTCAGAGGTGACACAATCATTCTTAACACTTCTGGACATTGCATAAAGCTACTGGACATTAATGGATCAAAGAAATTCATCCAACATAGCAAAAGAGGCAATGCGAAATAAAAGGCAGAATCTGTCAAAACAGAACAGTCCGTAAAGATGGATTTTATTAGGCCACCAGACTTGCTCAAACGAAAATGCTCAAATTGAATGAAAGTTGCGTACATATCTGAGGATCACTCACGTAAATTTGCATAATTTTCTGAGTTACCTACAGAGAATTAGACCCAGATTCGTGACAGCAAAGAAATCTGTTTCTGCGCAGTAATCCAAATCTAGTACTTACTTTTCTATCAACGACTTTACTTGGCACAACAAAACACAAAACTAAGATAAGGAGAGGTTGCTACAGTAGTAAACAACTTCCAAGACACAAATATAAAACAAAGTACTGTAGCAAAATAACACATGGGTTATCTCCCAAGAAGTTCTTTTCTTTATAGCCATTAAGATGGGCTCAGCGAGTTTTAATGATGCACTCGCAAGAAATAGTATTTGAAGCAAAAGAGAGCATCAAGAGGCAAATTCAAAACACATTTAAGTCTAACATGCTTCCTATGCATAGGAATCTTGTAAATAAACAAGTTCATGAAGAGCAAAGTAACAAGCATAGGAAGATAAAACAAGTGTAGCTTCAAAAATTTCAGCACATAGAGAGGCATTTTAGTAACATGAAAATTTCTACAACCAAATTTTCCTCTCTCATAATAATATCCAGTGGTATCATGAGCAAACTCAACAATATAACTATCACATAAAGCATTCTTATCATGAGTCTCATGCATAAAATAATTACTCTCCACATAGGCATAGTTAATTTTATTAGTTGTAGTGGGAGCAAATTCAACAAAGTAGCTATCATTATTATTCTCATCAAGTGTAGGAGGCATAGTATAATCACAACAAAATTTACTCTCCATAGTAGGTGGCACCAAAAGACCAGTATCATTATAATCATCATAAATAGGAGGCAAAGTATCATCAAAGAAAATTTTCTCCTCAATGCTTGGGGGACTAAAAATATCATGAAAACCAGCTTCCCCAAGCTTAGAACTTTCTATATCATTATCAACAATGGTGTTTAAAGCGTTCATACTAATATTACTACCAGCATGCAAAGAAGATTTTATAGGTTTTTTAATTTTCGCATCAAACAATCCAAGTTTTAAATCAGGAAATAGAACAAGAAGCTCACTCTTATACATTATGCCAAACTAGTGTAAACAAGAAACAAAAAGATGCAATTGCAGGATCTAAAGGAAATAGCTTTGAGCACACACACAACGGCGCCGGAAAAATACTTTACCTGAGACCGTAGTATGGGTGCCTTTTTACCTTTCCTCCCCGGCAACGGCGCCAGAAAAGTGCTTGATGTCTACGTTCCCCCTCCTTTCCTGTAGACAGTGTTGGGCCTCCAAGTGCAGAGGTTTGTAGAACAGCAGCAAGTTTCCCTTAAGTGGATACCCAAGGTTTATTGAACTCGGGGAGGAAGAGGTCAAAGATATCCCTCTCATGCAACCCCGCAACCACAAAGCAAGAAGTCTCTTGTGTCCCCAACACACCAAATAGGTGCACTAGTTCGGCGAAGAGATAGTGAAATACAGGTGGTATGAATATATATGAGCAAGTAGCAACGGTGCCGGAAAATAGCTTGTCGGCGTGTAGTTGATGGTGGTAGTATTGCAACGAGTAGTAACACGATAGAAACAATAAACAAGCGGTAGTAACTCAGCAAGTATTTAGGAACAAGGCCTAGGGATTACACTTTCACTAGTGGACACTCTCATCATTGATCACATAACAGCAACGGATAAATGCATACTCTACACTTTTGTTGGATGATGAACACATTGCGTAGGATTACACGAACCCTCAATGCCGGAGTTAACAAGCTCCACAATAATGCTCATGTTTTAGTAACCTTTAGTGTAAGATAGATCAACGGACTAAACCAAGTACTAGCATAGCATGCACACTCGTAACCTTCATGCATATGTAGGAGGAATAGATCACATCAATATTATCATAGCAATAGTTAACTTCATAATCTACAAGAGATCATAATCATAGCATAAACCAAGTACTAACACGGTGCACCCACTGTCGCCTTTACACACGTGCGGGAGGAATAGAACTACTTTAATAACATCACTAGAGTAGCACATAGATAGTAGTGATACAAACTCATATGAATCTCAATGAGATCATTGTATTGAAGTACATGGAAGAGAGATGAACCACATAGCTACCGGTACAGCCCCGAGCCTCGATGGAGAACTACTCCCTCCTCATGGGAGCAGCGAGCGGTGATGAAGATGGCGGTGGAGATGGCAGCGGTGTCGATGGAGAAGCCTTCGGGGGCACTTCCCCGCTCCGGCAGGGTGCCGGAACGAGAGATCCTGTCCCCCGGATCTTGGCTTCGCGATGGCGGCGGCTCGGGAAGGTTTTCGTGGGTTTCGTCAATTGGTACCGGGTTTTCTGATCCGGGGGCTCTTTATAGGCGGAGAGGCGGCGCAGGGAAGGTCACCGGGGTGCCCTCACCACCAGGTGGCGCGGCCGGGGCCCGGCCCGCGCCCAGGTGTGGTGTGGGGCCCCCCGGCCCATCTCTCGGCAGCTCTCGAGTGTTCTGGATGGTTCCGGGAAAAATAGGAACCCGGGCGTTGATTTCGTCCGATTCCGAGAATATTTCGTTACTAGGATTTCTGAAACCAAAAACAGCAGAAAACGAGAACCGGCACTTCGGCATCTTGTTAATAGGTTAGTTCCAGAAAATGCACGAATATGACATAAAGTGTGCATATAACATGTAGATAACATCAATAATGTGGCATGGAACACAAGAAATTATCGATACGTTGGAGACGTATCACTAGGCGTGCCGAAGACTACATCCAGGGATATTTTTTCGAGGGAATAGGGGGGTCGAGACGGTATGATGCCGTGGAATCCTGTATCAGACTCTTTGAGCATGTCGACTGTTAGGCCCATTGCCCTCATTGTACCAGCAAATAACAAATTCAGGCCACTTCCTCCATCCATGAATACTTTGCTCATATTGTAACCTCCGATCTGTGCTTCAAGGACAAGGGCCGCATGACCAGGCCTTGGAACGGCCTTCGGGTGATCTGCTTTGCTGAAGGAGATGCTCTGCTCTGACCAGTCGATGTATTCGGGTGTGTCGACCATGGCAACCTCCGCATACTTTACTTCTCGCGAGAACTTTTTGATTTCTCTCTTTGAAAACCTGGTTTTATGGATCATGTTGACCTGTCCGCGTGGTTCTGGAAATACCTCGGTTGGTACGTACCTTTCTCCTCCTGCTGGCATGTACGGCTCTGGTATGTATGGTTCTGGCGGGTAATTGTAGGACCCCGCTCTTCTCTCCATCGTATGAACTCTTGCCAAAGCTTCGGCCCTGAGATCGTCGCAGAACTGCCGAATTTCTAGGAACTGTCGACAGTTCCTTAGCAAGTGGCTGGATTTTTCGTGACCATCCTTTGGATCGATGTAAGAGTGCAGATAACACGGTGCCTCGAGTTGCTCTGTGGCCGATAGATAGGGTGCACGAGAGCGGCCCTTGCTTGATTGTATGTTAAGGTATCCTCGTTCGTGCTGATGAGGACGAGTCGCGATTCGCTCTTCCTCTTCACAACGCGAGTCCCTTCGTCTCTTCCTTTGCTCCACCATGATGTTGAAGCTGCCTCGGCTGCCTTCTTGCGTTCCCATGGATGGTACTGCCGAAGTTGCAGCTGGAGTGGTTCCTTATGGGCCCGAAGTCCTTGGACTAGATGCGTTTGACCTAGGGAGGCGAAGAAACCCCCCTGAGTCGATGATGAAGTGGACTCCACCGAAAGTGGTACCCATGTCGCCGCACGATTCTGCGGCGATCCGGCGCGATGCCTCGGTGTGAGGCACGAACTCGAAGGACCCGCAGCGGACTGAATCTTTTGGATCTGATGGCGTCGGTGACTCGAGCACAAACGCTGCAGATGTGACTGGTAGTGCTGATGACATGTCTTGTGCCGACAGAGTCCCCACAGACGGCGCCAATTGGCGAGAGGGCTCCTCGACAATGAACTCCGACTGGGGCTTAGGGTTGATGGAATCCTGTAGGCTGACACGAGACATCGGTTCACAGACAAGCGGGGAGAGCAATTTACCCAGGTTCGGGGCCCTCGATGAGGTAAAACCCTTACGTCCTGCCTGTCTGATCTTGATTATGAGAATATTGGGTTACAATGGGGTGTCGAAGGGTTCGGCTGTGATCTCGTCGAGAGGCTAAGTGCTGCGGCGACCTAGCTCTAGACTTCTGGTGGATAAAGTTGCTAAGATTAATTGTATCCCTCGGCAGCCTCTCTCCTGGCCTTTATATAGGAGGTCAGGTCTCAAGAGATCTGTCCGGGTACGTCTAGGTTTACAAAAGACCTAGCTCTAAACTTCCCTTTTTCGACTCCTCGTCATCTTGTTCTTCGAGGAATCCTCTTTCGGCACCGCCCTAGTGGCCCACCTTGCCATCGGGTGTCTTCGTGGGCCTCCTATTGGGCCGTGCAGGATAGGGCGATGTCAGTTACCCGAAGGGTAATGCCCACGTCAATGATAGAAAGAGGAGATGATGGAGAAAATGTGTGGAGGAGGGAGGAGGGAGGTGGGGATAAGGCTAAAGGGTGCTAGTTATTTCAAATTTCGAAGGAGGAAAACTTAGCAGTGGAACACCACAAGGCCCGGTGCGCCACTACCTTTATTTTGTGAAAAATAATTGTTGCCTGAAAACTAAAAGCTGAAAAAACTCCTATTTCTGTTTTGATTTTTGGAAATCTAAAATTGTATAAATGACCGTAGGTTGTTGAAATCGAATGTAAAATTTTGCGTAAATACAAACACATGGTCATCTTCAATGATTTATTTTCAAAATTTCTAACATTTTATTTTATATTTTTGAAAATAAAAGGCGATTCCCGGGAGGGGGCACGGTGGGAATGTTGGGCAGCAGTTAGCAGTGGCGGACCATGGTGAGCCACTGCTGCCCAACAATCCCACCCCCCCTCCTAGACATATCAGTGGCGTACCTTACATGGTGAGTAGTACGCCATTGCTAGTTTTGGTATCTATGTCACACCATTTAGAGGTGCGTCAATGCTATATAGCAATGACAGACTCACCGCTGATGACATTGGAACTCCAAGTGCAGAGTGTTGTCTCAGCAAAGTATTTTCCCCATAAGGATGACCCGAGGGGTATATCTAACTCCCCATGAATGAAGTAAAGAGTTATCTCTCCCTCTCTTCTTATAGCAATCCTGCAAAATAAAATAAAGCCTTGTGTCCCCAACTCCACCGTGTGGTTGTCAGGCATAAGGTTTCATGTAAGTAAAAGTAAAATAAAGTAGCAACTAAAGTAAACTAAACTAAACAAGTAAAGTAAACTATGTGAAATCGGTAAATGTTTGTTTGTTTTGAGGTTTTGTGTGCAAATAAGATAGATAAATATAGTTGTATTTGCAGGTTAAAATAGTGTTGCAAATAAAAAGTAAAATAAAATCAATGGAAAGGTGTTTCTTATGATTAAAATTGGACCGGGGTTCATGGGTTCGCTTAACTATTCTCTCTTTTAAGTTGTAGTGGACAATAACAATCCATAAATGAGATATAAAGAATATAACTTCAACATGTGTAAGATACGCATTCATACGGGCATCACGTCATAACATAGAGATGATGCAACACATCTCTCTTATACTCCACAAGACAGGAAAAACTTCAAGCAATTTTGTATTAATAATTAACAGTGTATAGCCATAAGTACTTTGACATGATGTTTGAATATCAAATATGCTACCTGACCAAACAAGATCATCACTTCTGTCACGTGACAGAACATAGCACATGCATTCAATTTTCCCCTACTGAGATAGAAAAAGAAAAGGCAAAACAATAATAGATCATGAATTTGTTGCCACTATTCAATCACTAAAACCATGATATTCCATCTAACACACACATCGCCACACATGTTATCGCATACAAGTTGGATCAGAACCAATACATAAGAGCGGGCTACATAATATGCATCTATCAATACATCTTACACAAATTATAGTCGAATCTCATAGCATCGTATCATAGAATAAACATCCACCACATATGTATTACATATATGACCATAATCATGTTGGGCAGCTTATATGGCACTAAGAACTATGAAGAACATGAGAGAAATACATCAAGCTACTGCCACAAACCTGTAGTCCAGTGGTGGACTACTCCCCCTTGATCATGGCGGTGATAAGGAAGACATTGGAGAAGGTGGAGATCCCTCCGGCGGCGGCTCTGGCGGAGTTTCCCCCTCCAATCTTCTCTGTTGCAGCCTCTGTTTTCATGTTTCTGTATTTTTTGCGGCGCTCCCCTCCAGAAAACCCTCGGGCGTCATATATATAGTGGTTTTTAGGTCAAAATACGTCGGTTCGCAAAAGAGTCAAGCCATTTGGACGATCGACGACCAAAAGAGCATGGGTGGCACAGCCTAGCAGGGTGGGCGCGCCACCTTCCCTCTTTTGGGCCTCGGGCCTCTCCAGGTGTGCTTCAAGTGCCCATGTTGCTTCTCCCGATGAAAAAATGACCCTCCAGAACTACTAGCTCAATGACTCTGTATAGGCTCTGAAAGTGAAAAATACACAAAACAGGGAATTCCTGATCTGCTGAGTTATAAACCAAATAAAGGGGATCATTGGTAAATATCCATAAATCAATGTAAAACATGGTATTATCATCATATATGTTGCAAATATATGGGAATTCATGTTAATCAAGGACAAAGTGCATGTATGCATTTTACATGCATCAACATCCTCAAGCTTAACCTATGCTCGTCTTCGAGCATAAATGTGATAAAACTAACATGAACTTTGAAATTTATTATTTTGCTTCTATGTAATCATGCAAAGTCTTACAAGGTTTAGTCAATAAATAATGAAAATAAGCAACATGAAGTATAAAGTGATATCTCTTACATTATACAAAGCATGCACGACGATAAATAGCATTGTAAGAAACATGAATTATAAGTATTATGAACCATAAAGCATGCATAGGAGAATCCTATAGAATTTTTTCGAAGACTCTTTTTCCTCTCTTTTGATTCTTTTGATACTCTTGACTCTTGAACACAAGGAAGTAAGTAGGGACTATATGTGCTAATCCTCCAACAAAACAAAAAGGTAAAGAGAGCATAAAGTGACATTTTAAGATACGCAATGCATGTCAACTATAGTCATAAGGATGGGGTACCATACATCTCTTTGTTTCAGAGATATCTTTGATTCATGTGTTTGACCTCTTATAAATAAATATTGCCTCATCCTCCTGGTGCTAAGGGTTACACTCTTGCTACTCAACATCAGGTTGTCACACACCTTTCACATATTGTTTCATCCAAGTATCACAATGGGGTACCTCCATGCCGCCTGTACAAAGGACCTTAGGAGATTTTGTGTCTCAACTTTATAGGCCATCCTTACCGGCACAACTGGGACAACAGACGGTGAGCATCCTCTCTAAAGTCTCTCTCTATTTTTCTTTCTTTTTTCCACTCACTCTCTTTTTATTTATTTTTCTTTTCTCTCTTCCTATTGAGGATGCTCTTTTTCTGAAACTTTCACCATGATTAAGCATGGCTTCATGTTAGTGTCTCATTCCTTTTCTCAAACAAATATGCATACTCTAGTCCTTATATTGACAAAAAACCCTTTATTTCGCAAGACATAACCATCAACGAACCCAAAAAAAATGACAATCAACTCAAGGTAAAGAACATTAATAGTGTAATGTTGAAATACATCCCCATGTAAGCATGGTTAAGGTCTAGCTCATTACTCATAATTAGTCAAACCCATGACATGCATACTGGTGTTTTCCTTCCACACCTTACTTTCCTATGAGCTTTAAATCACATAAAAAGGAATATTTTGAAATGGTTGGAGGAATAACACACATATTATACTTGGAATATCAAGTGCTATGTAGGTAGGTGATGTCTACGCACGCTTCTATTCATGTAGACAGTGTTGGGCCTCCAAGAGAAGAGGTTTGTAGAACAGCAGCAAGTTTCCATTAAGTGAATCACCCAAGGTTTATCGAACTCAGGGAGGTAGAGGTCAAAGATATCCCTCTCAAGCAACCCTGCAATTAAGATACAAGAAGTCTCTTGTGTCCCCAACACACCTAATACACTTGTCAGGTGTATAGGTGCACTAGTTCGGTGAAGAGATAGTGAAATACAAGTAATATGGATGATTATAAGTAGTAATTGCAATCTGAAATAAAAATGGCAGCAAGCAAACATGTAGCAGAACTTGTTGGAAATGGTGTTTCAATGCTTAGAAACAAGGCCTAGGGATCATACTTTCACTAGTGGATACTCTCAACAATGATCACATAATTGAATAAATAACTTCTCTTCACTTGTGCTACTCTGAATTACTCTCCTATTGGAATCACTGATCATCACGTAGCGGCTACAAAAGCTCCACTCAAAGTTCATCAAGTACTTGACAAACACTACTCATAGGGATATCCTCATCAAATCATAATCCAAGATAATACCATTGCAATTTAGACCGAGTACTAACATAGCATACACACTGTCAACAATAGCTATGAAAGGGGGAATAGATCACATCAATACTATCATAGTAATATTTAACTTCATAATCCACAAGAGATCACAATCATAGCCTACGCCAAGTACTACATGATGCACACACTGTCACCTTTACATCATGGAGGAGGAATAGACTACTTTAATAACATCACTAGAGTAGCACATAGATTAATAGTGATACAAAGCTCATGATCACATAAAGATCACACCATGGGAGAGAGAGATGAACCACATAGCCACCGGTAGAGCCCTCAGCCTCGGGGGAGAACTACTCCCTCCTCATCATGGGAGACAGCAACGGCGATGAAGATGGCGGTGGTGTCGATGGAGATGACTCCGGGGGCAATTCCCCGTCCCGGCGGCGTTCCGGAACGAGATTCCGTCCCCGAAACTTGTCGTCGATGGCGGCGGCGCTGCGGAACTCTTCGTGGAATATGACTGATATCTTTAGGGTTTTCGCATCTGGGAGAATATATAGGCGGAAGGGCGGCCTCGGAGGGGCCCAGGGAGCCCTCCACACCTGGTGGCGCGACCAGGGGTGGGCCCGCGCCCCCCTATGGTGTGGGGCCCCTTGGCCCCCCTCTGGCCCTTCTCTGGCTCCCTGGGTCCGTCTCGGCAAAATATTGACTTCTGTCTTCGTGGGGTCCAATTCCGAGAATATTTCCAGTGTAGAATTTCTGAAACCAAAAACAGCAGAAAACAGGAACTGGCGCTTCGACATCTTGTTAATAGGTTAGTCCCGGAAAACGCATAAAAATGATATAAAGTATGAATAAAACATGTAGGTATTGTCATAAAACTAGCATGGAACATAAGAAATTATGGATACGTTGGAGACGTATCAAGCATCCCGAAGCTTAGTTCCTACTCGCCCTTGAGTAGGTAAACGATAAAAAGAATAATTTATGAAGTTACATGCTACCAACATAATCTTGATCAATACTATTGTAAAGCATATGAGATGAATGAAGTGATTCGAAGCAATGGTCTATACTTTGCTAAAAAAAGATAATTACTAAACAACTGAATCATATAGCAAAGACTTTTCATGAATAGTACTTTCAAGACAAGCATCAATAAGTCTTGCATAAGAGTTAACTCATAAAGCAATAGATTCTTAATAAAAGGTTTTGAAGCAACACAAAGGAAGATTTAAGTTTCACCAGTTGCTTTCAACTTTCAACATGTATATCTCATGGATAATTGTCAATACAAAGTAGTATGATGAATGCAAATAAGCAAATATGTAAGAATCAATACACACAGTTGACACAAGTGTTTGCTTCTAAGATAGAAGGGAGTAGGTAAACTGACTCAACATAAAGTAAAAAAAGGCCCTTCGCAGAGGGAAGCAGGGATTGCTCATGTGCTAGAGCTTTTTATTTTGAAAACATGGAAACAATTTTGTCAACGGTAGTAATAATTCATATGCGTTATGCATAAAACTTCCTATAAGTTGCAAGCCTCATGCATCGAATACCAATAGTGCTCGCACCTTGTCCTAATTAGCTCGGATTTCCATGGATTATCATTGCATTACATATGTTTCAACCAAGTGTCACAAAGGGGTACCTCTATGCCACCTGTACAAAGGTCCAAGGAGATAGATCGCATTTCATTTCTCAATTTTGATAAATCTCATCTTGAGGACATCCATACCGGGACAACATAGAAAACAGATAATGGACTCCTCTTTAATGCTTAAGCATTCAACAACAGATAATATACTCATAAGAGATTGAGGATTAATGTCCACTCTGAAACTTCCACCATGATACATGGCTTTGGTTGGCGGCCTGATACGTCCAAAACGTATCTACTTTCCCGAACACTTTTGCTATTGTTTTGCCTATAATTTGTGTATTTTGGATACAACTAACACGGACTAACGCTGTTTTCAGCAGAATTGCTCTGGTGTCTCGTTTTTGTGCAGAAATCCAACTTTCAGGAAAATCCTCGGAATTTATGTGAAAGGTCTTATTTTCCCGGGAGATTGACGGAGCCAGAAGGGCAAGCCAGGTGGAGGCCCGAGGGCCCCACACACCAGGCCGGCGCGGCCCAGGAGGGGGGTGCGCCGCCCTGTTGTGTGGCCCCCTCGGCCGGCCTCCGACGCCCCTCTCTGGACTACTTAACGCCTTCGACCTAAAAACGCACGGGGGGTTAGAAGAAATCGCCAGAAGACATCCAGTACGCCGCCACCATCGCGAAACTCCGTCTCGGGACGAGAAACTCCGTTCTGGCACTCCGCCGGGACGGGGAATTGGAGGAGATCATCGCCATCATCACCACCGACTCCTCTCCATCGACCAGCCATGTTTCCCCCATCCATGTGTGAGTAATTCCCCCGTTGTAGGCTGAAGGGGATGGTAGGGATTGGATGAGATTGGTCATGTAATAGCATAAGATTGTTAGGGCATAGTGTCTAGTGTCCGTAATTGGTACTTTTATGATATTGTTGCAACTTGTTATGCTTAATGCTTGTCACTAGGGCCCGAGTGCCATGATCTCAGATCTGAACATGTTCTCAATTCATTATGATATTCATTGCTTTATGATCTTACCTGCAAGTTGTATACACGTGTTGCTGTCCGGAACCCGAGGCCCCAAAGTGATAGAAATTGGGACAACCGAAGGGGATGGCGGTGATATGAGGATCACATGTGTTCACGGAGTGTTAATGCTTTGCTCCGGTGCTCTATTAAAAGGAGTGCCTTAATTTCCAGTAGATTCCCTAGAGGCCCGGCTGCCACCGGCTGGTAGGACAAAAGATGTTGTGCAAGTTTCTCATTGCGAGCACGTACGACTATATATGGAACACATGCCTATTGATTGATTAGTACTTGGACACCGTTTTATTATTATCTGCAAATGCCCTGCTTTGAATGTTACATGAGTTTCTCTCATCCATGCAACGCCCGTTCATCCATCCCTCTGCCTACAGTATTTTAATCCTGCTATTTACTATAATCACTACTGCTGTCTTTGTTACTCTGCTGCAGTTATTTCACTACTGCTACTGCTATAAAACTGTTACTACTGATAAAATCTTGCGAGCAAGTCTGTTTCCAGGTGCAGCTGAATTGACAACTTCGTTGTTAAGGCTTTCAAGTATTCTTTGTCTCCCCTTGTGTCGAATCAATAAATTGGGTTTTACTTCCCGCGAAGACTGTTGCGATCCCCTATACTTGTGGGTCATCAAGACTATTTTCTGGCACCGTTGCCGGGGATCATAGCTTTCTTTGCAAGTTCAGTTGGATTGATATTGTTCGCTACAAATTCTCCATCATGGGTAAACCTCGCGATACTAAAGTTGCCATATTACCATCCACTACAAGAAAAGGTACAACTCTGAGTACCTCTGCTGCTCTTGATTCACCATCTGTGATAGATAAACTTGTTTCACCACCACATGCCTCACATGCTGGTACTTCTGCTAGATCTGAAAATTCCTCTTATAATTTTGATGATGCTTCTGCTGTGCTTGATAATGATGGTTCATTAGGATCTTTTCTAGATGCTACAATTGCTAGGTCTAGACAAATTGAAAATACTTAAACTCCTAATGAAGATGCTGCTACACTCGTTAATTCACCCGAGTCTCGTTGAATACTCTAGTGATGATCTTGATGAAGATTATGTAGAACTTGATGATGATTTTATTGATAAATGCAATGCTACTACTGATGCAAGAAAAATTAAAAAGTTGCTTGCACAACATACTGTTAGATATAAACTGTCTCCTGATCCTAAATTTGCCACATCTCCTATAAACATTAAGGATAAGGATTTGTTGGAGATATGCCCAAGAGGCAATAATAAAATGGTTATTATAATATATCTTTGTGTTTATGATAATGTTTGCATACCATGCTATAATTGTATTAACCGAAACATTGATACATGTGTGTTATGTAAACAACAAGGAGTCCCTAGTAAGCCTCTTGTATAACTAGCTTGTTGATTAATGGATGATCATGGTTTCGTGATCATGAACATTGGATGTTATTAATAACAAGGTTATGTCATTAGGTGAATGATATAATGGACACACACCCAAATGAGCGTAGCATAAGATCAAGTCATCAAGTTCAATTTGCTATAAGCTTTGGATACATAGTTGCCTAACTCCTTCGACCATGAGATCACGTAAATCACTTACACCGGAAGGGTACTTTGATTACATCAAACGCCATTGCGTAAATGGGTGGTTATAAAGATGGGATTAAGTATTCGGAAAGTGTGAGTTGAGGCATATGGATCAACAAATGGGATTTGTCCATCCCGATGACGGATAGATATACTCGGGCCCTCTCGGTGGAATGTCGTCTAATGTCTTGCAAGCATATGAATAAGTTCATAAGAGACCACATACCATGGTACGAGTAAAGAGTACTTGTCGGAGACGAGGTTGAACAAGGTATAAGAGTGATACCGAAGATCAAACCTCGGACAAGTAAAATATCGCGTGACAAAGGGAATTGGTATTGTATGTGAATGGTTCATTCGATCACTAAAAGTCATGGCTCCCATGTCTACAAAGTGTTATAGTCATGGAGATCAAAGTACTTATTGAACCGTGTATATGTGGTTTATTTTGTGAACAAATAAATGATTTGTGGACAAAGGATGTTTTTTGAACAATAATAAACCAAGTACATACAAAGAAGTTATGATGGGCCCTGACTCCGTTAAAATGGCCATGCGCCACAAAATCCAAGATAGATGAATGCTTTTTGAAAGTAAATGGATCTATAAAATAGATGGACTTGGATGGAATATCCTTGAAGAAGCTTGACTTATCGAAAAGTTGTTTACGACAAAGTTCAAAGAGTTGACTACGATAAGATTAGATCTTCCATGGCAATGCTTAAAGTCTATATGGATTATTCTAGTAATCGCTACATATTTCTTTTATGAGATGTGATAGTAGGGATGGCAGAAATACATTCCTTACCAGAAGTGTGTATGAAGGATGTATACTAGATACAACCAAGGGTTTTTTGCTAGTCCGTGGAATACTAGATAGGTATACGAACTTCAATTGGATGAAGTGAGTATCGCGGAGTTGGAATCTTCACCTAGGATGAAATAGTCAAAGAGTTTTGATTTCATCAGAAACGATGAAGATGCTTGCATTTGCAAGAAATTAAGTGGGAGCGCTGAGACATATTTGTAATACTTTATGTAGATGACATATCGTTGATTATAAATAATGTAATTATATAATTGATTAAAAAGGTTTTATTGAAAATTAACTTCAATGAAAAGATATGGACTGAAACATATTTAGTGTCAAGATCTATGAAGATAGATTGAAACACATAATAAGTTTAAGTCAAAGTACATAGAATGGATATTGAAGTGGTTCAATATTAAGAAGGTGTTCTTTTCATGTGAAGGTTTAACAAGACTTGAGTGTATTTGACACTCGATGAGTAAAACCACATGAGTGATTTTAGATCACGAGTAATATGTACAAAGTCAGATGTCATGTGCTCTAAAGTGTTACGAGCATATACCAGCATGATTCATGTAATGATCATTGGATAACAGTAAGAATATCCCTGAGTGCTTTAGAAGAACCAATGGTATATATAGTTTTATATGGGTAATGACAAACAAATCGCTGTAAAGTGTTGCACCGATATTAGTTTGGTCACATATAAAATAAAATTTCAATCTCAATTAGGCTAAGTGTTGTTCAAAAGGTAGCACAATGAGCTAGAATAAGTCTATGATAGATTTAGATCAGTTCTAAATATTGTGACGGATTCTACAAACGAAGGAGAGTATGTTATTGTTTGACAATGACTAAGGATGTTAAGTCGAGAAGTTCTTTGAGAACTTGGTGTAGTTCCGATAGTGTCAGAACTTTGAAGCTATATTGTGTATGACAATATTAGTGACTTATTTTCAGACCGCGGAATTAAAGTTCCACCAGAGGACTAAGCATATACATTTAATGCCGGCGCAAATGAATTGCAAAATACATACGTTTCTGAGCATGTCAGATCCGTTGACTAAAACCTCTCCCGTGAGCAAAGCATGATAAGCACCGAAGGCCAAGGTGTTATATCTTTACAAATGTAAACTAGATTATTGACTCTAGTGCAAGTGGGAGACTGTTGGAGATATGCCCAAGAGGCAATAATAAAATGGTTATTATAATATATCTTTGTGTTTATGATAATGTTTGCATACCATGCTATAATTGTATTAACCGAAACATTGATACATGTGTGTTATGTAAACAACAAGGAGTCCCTAGTAAGCCTCTTGTATAACTAGCTTGTTGATTAATGGATGATCATGGTTTCGTGATCATGAACATTGGATGTTATTAATAACAAGGTTATGTCATTAGGTGAATGATATAATGGACACACACCCAAATGAGCGTAGCATAAGATCAAGTCATCAAGTTCAATTTGCTATAAGCTTTGGATACATAGTTGCCTAACTCCTTCGACCATGAGATCACGTAAATCACTTACACCGGAAGGGTACTTTGATTACATCAAACGCCATTGCGTAAATGGGTGGTTATAAAGATGGGATTAAGTATTCGGAAAGTGTGAGTTGAGGCATATGGATCAACAGTGGGATTTGTCCATCCCGATGACGGATAGATATACTCTGGGCCCTCTCGGTGGAATGTCGTCTGATTAGCTTGCAAGCATGTGATTGGATCACAAGAAATGACATACCACGGTAACGAGTAAAGAGTACTTGTCGGTAACGAGGTTGAACAAGGTATGGAGATACCGATGATCGAACCTCGGACAAGTAAAGTATCGCGTGACAAAGGGAATCGGTATCGTATGTAAATGGTTCAATCGATCACTAAGTTATCGTTGAATATGTGGGAGCCATTATGTATCTCCAGATCCCGCTATTGGTTATTGGTCGGAGATGAGTCTCGACCATGTCTGCATAGTTCACGAACCGTAGGGTGACGCGCTTAAGGTTCGATGTCGCATAAGTAGATTTGGAATATGAGATGGAGACCGAAGTTTGTTCGGAGTCTCGGATGGGATCCGGGACATCATGAGGAGGTCCGGAATGGTCCGGAGAATAAGATTCATATATGGGAAGTCATTTTCGTGGTTACCGGAAAAGTTCAGGATTTTTCGGTATTGTACCGGAGGTTCTAGAAGGTTCCGGAGGGTACCATAGTGGGGCCCACCTATACCGGACGACCAACATGGACCAGAGGGGTCGCATAGGCCCACATGGGCCATGCACACCAGCCCCCCAAGGCCCATGTGGTTGTACCAAGTGGATAAGATCAAATCCCTTGAAAATAGGGACTTAACTTGGGGGGGGGGAAGTTCCCCCCTTGTTTTGGCCGACCCAAAGGCTTGGAGGAGGGGCCAAGGCAGCCCCCCCATGCCTATATAAGAGGGAGGGGAGGGCTGGGGCGCAGCACATCATCCCCCCAAGCCCTAGCCGCCCCTCTCTCCCTCCTCCTTCTTCCTGCGCAGGCTTGGCGAAGCCCTGCAGGAATTTCTCCTCCACCTCCACCACCACGCCGTTGTGCTGCTGGGATTCCGAGGGGATCTACCACACCTCCGCTGCCCACTGGAACGGGGAGAGGACGGGCTTCATCGACACCGTACGCACGACCGAGTACGGAAGTGCTGCCGGATTGCAGCACAGGATGATCGACTACATCAACAACGAGATCTACTCTCGTAGGCTTTGGAAATCTTCGAGGGTTAGTCTCACATCAATTTCGTTGTTTCGATCTTGTAGATTATATCTTGGGTGTTCCATAGATTAGATCTTGGATTTATTCGTCTTGCGGTAGGAAATTTTTTTTTCTATGCTACGAACCCCATCAGTGGTATCAGAGCCATGTCTATGCATAGATCTGTTGCACGAGTAGAACACAATGGTTTTGTGGGCGTTGATGCTTTTGTTGCTTTAGTTTGTGCACTTTGCATCTTGCGGGATGGTGGGATGAAGCGGCCCGGGCTAACTTTACATGACCGCGTCTCATGAGACTTGCTCCACGCTTGACATGCAACTTGTATTGCATAAGTGGCTTTGCGGGTGTCTGTCTCTCCCACCATAGTGAAGATTGCTATTTGCACTTTCTATTGTCAACACTAGTATCACCGTTGTGGTTCATGTTCGTAGGTAGATTGGATCTTACTCGAAAACCCTAAACCACGTAAAATATGCAAACCAAATTAGAGGCGTCTAACTTGTTTTTGCAGGGTTTGGTGATGTGATATGGCCATGATGTGATGATTATATTTGATGTATGAGATGTTCATTATTGTATTATGGCAACCGGCGGGAGCCTAATGGTTGTCTTTAAATTTGTTAAGACCTGCGTGTCTATTCATCATGTAATAGCTTTATTTCAAGTAGTTGTTATAGTAGCTATAAGTGATGGACAACCATGAAGCGGTGCCATGGACCTTGGTGCAATGCTGGTGATGATGGAGATCATGCTCGTGTGCTTTGGAGATGGAGATCAAAAGCACAAGAAGAAAGGCCATATCATATCACATATTATGAATTGCATGTGATGTTAATCCTTTATGCATCTTATCTTGCTTAGATCGCGACGGTAGCATTATAAGATGATCCCTCACATTAATATCAAGATAATAAAGTGTTCTCCCCTCGTATGCACCGTTGCTACAGTTTGTCGTTTTGAAGCATCTCGTGATGATCGGATGTGATAGACTCTACGTTCACATACAACGGGTGTAAGCCATGTTTGCACACGCGGAATACTTGGGTTTGCTTGGCGAGCCTAGCATGTACAGACATGGCCTCGGGACACAGGAAACCGAAAGGTTGAACACGAGTCATATGGATGATATGATCAACATGTTGATGTTCACCATTGAAGCTACATCATCTCACGTGATGATCGGTTTTGGTGTAGTGAATATGGATCGTGTACCACTTAACAACCATGAGGGATGTTGTATTAAGTGGGAGTTCATTAGTAATTAGATTAAAACATGAACTTATTATCATGAACATAGTCTGAATAGTATTTTGAGTTAAATTTGTAGAATTGGCATCCGTTATCTACCATGCGCTAGTCTTGTAATTGAGATAGAAATACTGTTAAGTCTGATAAGTAACTTTACGGACTGGTACCGTATTGTTAGAGAATCAAGATATGATTAAGTCCTAATGCAAACTTTTAGTAAACCTCACATTGATGGTTCAAAGAGCAATGGTTTCAATTAGTACCAAATCATCTTGTCTCCGTGAAACTTGAAGTTCAAATCCGTTTGAAAAGTAAGGAGCTGAAAATTTGTTTTCAGAAATAAGCGAGGTATGAGATATATGTGATATCTAAGACCTTGTTGCAAGATGATAGAATATAATTTGGTGAGACTACATAAACTCATAAGTTTTATGGGAATGTATGAAGGTTGAAGACGCCAGGCGTCCCAATCCTCCAACTATTGGGGCACTAACGATATTCGCATATCCATGAATTGATCGTCCTTAGTATGCACCGTTGCTAAGACTCGTCGTTTCGAAGCATCACGTGATGATCGGGTGTGATAGATTCTACGTGTGCATACAACGGGTGCAAGCCAGATTTGCACATGTGAATACTAAGGTTAAACTTTACGAGCCTAGCATGTACAGACATGGTCTCGGAAAGTCGTCATGATTAGATGGATAAAATTATGAGTGAAATTGTTCATCACATTAAAAGGTAACTAATAGTGAAATCTGGAACACTTGTCATGTGATGACCAACTTCAAAGTAAGAACCTCGAGGTTATTGGTATTTGACCAATGGACCTAAAAGTTATTGAAGGTGAAGTGTTTTCTGAGAATGGGGAAAGCTAAAAGAGAAGCCACAAAAGATATTTTGGCGTAAAGAAAGAAAAAGACTAGAAAGTCTAGCTCGAGTGTATATAGATGATATACATGTTATGGATGTATTCCTTGTTTGGTCACATAATAAAATTCTTGGGTATTTGTACTAGATTGGTTGGTATGAGATGTCATACAATACAACGCAATACAAGAATACGATGGCCTAAGTGACTGATAAGGAATATGGTAATAATGCACGTCTGGAACATAATAAAGTGTTATTATGTTTGTCGTTGGCATTCTACCTGGCCCTTAGAATTTATAATAAAGAACTTAATAAATTGTTATTTTGCTCTGGTCAAATGAAAACAATGAGTTGTTCGAATTATGACATTGCTCCATGTACGATGGATAAGTTATTATAAATCTTAATGGTGAAACATACATACATAACACTGACGCTAAAATGCCATAGTCAAATGATTTGAATTCCACTCACTAGTGGAACCGCCATTTAGGTCATGTTAGAAAGGAACGCATGAAGGAAATCCATTTGAATGGAATTTTGGAGTCATATGATTTTTGAATCATTTGGCGCTTGCAAATCTCTTCTAAAAGGAAATGACTTAAAAACCGTTCATAGGCCAAGAGTTGAACTGGCAACTAACTTAGTGGAAACATACATAGTGATGTATATGGTTCACTGGGCATAGTTGTGTGCGGGAGATTCTTCTACTTCATGAAAACTTCCAAACAATGAATTGAGTATATATATGTGGATATATTTGATAAGGAAGAAGTTTGAAACATTTGAATGGATTCAGATAAATTTCAGCATGAAGGGGAAATCATCGTAATAGAAAAGTCAAATATCTATGATTGGATCATGGCGGAAATATTTGAATTGCAAGTTTTAGCGAGCATCTAAGAGAGTTATGAAGTTGTTCTACAACTCGCGTTTCTTGGGGTATCATAGTGATGATGAAGTATCCGAGAGACGTATCCAAACCTTGTTGGATCAAAGATAAGATAAAATATTGATGCCATTATATTTTTGTGGATTATGCTTTAGAGACTACCGCTTTTACACTAAATAGAGCATCATCATAATCCGTTGAAATGACACCATATGAGTTATGGCATGGGTATAAACCCTAAATAGTTCTTTCTTAAATTTTGGTATGCGTAGCATAAGTAAATAAGTTTACAACCAAAATCGGATGAATGTCTTTGTTGGTTATCCCAGAGAACAAATTGGGAATTCTTTCCACTATGAAGTAAAAGACAAAAGTGTTTGTTAATGTTACTTACTTATTTCAAAGATATTGTTTCTAGCGAACTATTTGAGTGGGAGGACAATGGAACTTGATAAGGTTCATGAACCTGAGCATGATGATCAGAGTAGCACATCATCGGAAATGGTTCCGGAAGCAGCTACGAAGATCATGGCTCCCATGTCTACAAAGTGTTATAGTCATGGAGATCAAAGTACTTATTGAACCGTGTATATGTGGTTTATTTTGTGAACAAATAAATGATTTGTGGACAAATGATGTTTTTTGAACAATAATAAACCAAGTACATACAAAGAAGTTATGATGGGCCCTGACTCCGTTAAAATGGCCATGCGCCACAAAATCCAAGATAGATGAATGCTTTTTGAAAGTAAATGGATCTATAAAATAGATGGACTTGGATGGAATATCCTTGAAGAAGCTTGACTTATCGAAAAGTTGTTTACGACAAAGTTCAAAGAGTTGACTACGATAAGATTAGATCTTCCGTGGCAATGCTTAAAGTCTATATGGATTATTCTAGTAATCGCTACATATTTCTTTTATGAGATGTGATAGTAGGGATGGCAGAAATACATTCCTTACCAGAAGTGTGTATGAAGGATGTATACTAGATACAACCAAGGGTTTTTTGCTAGTCCGTGGAATACTAGATAGGTATACGAACTTCAATTGGATGAAGTGAGTATCGCGGAGTTGGAATCTTCACCGGATGAAATAGTCAAAGAGTTTTGATTTCATCAGAAACGATGAAGATGCTTGCATTTGCAAGAAATTAAGTGGGAGCGCTGAGACATATTTGTAATACTTTATGTAGATGACATATCGTTGATTATAAATAATGTAATTATATAATTGATTAAAAAGGTTTTATTGAAAATTAACTTCAATGAAAATATATGGACTGAAACATATTTAGTGTCAAGATCTATGAAGATAGATTGAAACACATAATAAGTTTAAGTCAAAGTACATAGAATGGATATTGAAGTGGTTCAATATTAAGAAGGTGTTCTTTTCATGTGAAGGTTTAACAAGACTTGAGTGTATTTGACACTCGATGAGTAAAACCACATGAGTGATTTTAGATCACGAGTAATATGTACAAAGTCAGATGTCATGTGCTCTAAAGTGTTACGAGCATATACCAGCATGATTCATGTAATGATCATTGGATAACAGTAAGAATATCCCTGAGTGCTTTAGAAGAACCAATGGTATATATAGTTTTATATGGGTAATG
This sequence comes from Lolium rigidum, assembly GCF_022539505.1. NCBI lineage: Eukaryota > Viridiplantae > Streptophyta > Magnoliopsida > Poales > Poaceae > Lolium > Lolium rigidum. Next base: position 156,110,153 of record NC_061511.1, read on the forward strand.
ACAAACAAATCGCTGTAAAGTGTTGCACCGATATTAGTTTGGTCACATATAAAATAAAATTTCAATCTCAATTAGGCTAAGTGTTGTTCAAAAGGTAGCACAATGAGCTAGAATAAGTCTATGATAGATTTAGATCAGTTCTAAATATTGTGACGGATTCTACAAACGAAGGCGAGTATGTTATTGTTTGACAATGACTAAGGATGTTAAGTCGAGAAGTTCTTTGAGAACTTGGTGTAGTTCCGATAGTGTCAGAACTTTGAAGCTATATTGTGTATGACAATATTAGTGACTTATTTTCAGACCGCGGAATTAAGGTTCCACCAGAGGACTAAGCATATACATTTAATGCCGGCGCAAATGAATTGCAAAATACATACGTTTCTGAGCATGTCAGATCCGTTGACTAAAACCTCTCCCGTGAGCAAAGCATGATAAGCACCAGAAGGCCAAGGTGTTATATCTTTACAAATGTAAACTAGATTATTGACTCTAGTGCAAGTGGGAGACTGTTGGAGATATGCCCAAGAGGCAATAATAAAATGGTTATTATAATATATCTTTGTGTTTATGATAATGTTTGCATACCATGCTATAATTGTATTAACCGAAACATTGATACATGTGTGTTATGTAAACAACAAGGAGTCCCTAGTAAGCCTCTTGTATAACTAGCTTGTTGATTAATGGATGATCATGGTTTCGTGATCATGAACATTGGATGTTATTAATAACAAGGTTATGTCATTAGGTGAATGATATAATGGACACACACCCAAATGAGCGTAGCATAAGATCAAGTCATCAAGTTCAATTTGCTATAAGCTTTCGATACATAGTTGCCTAACTCCTTCGACCATGAGATCACGTAAATCACTTACACCGGAAGGGTACTTTGATTACATCAAACGCCATTCCGTAAATGGGTGGTTATAAAGATGGGATTAAGTATTCGGAAAGTGTGAGTTGAGGCATATGGATCAACAGTGGGATTTGTCCATCCCGATGACGGATAGATATACTCTGGGCCCTCTCGGTGGAATGTCGTCTGATTAGCTTGCAAGCATGTGATTGGATCACAAGAAATGACATACCACGGTAACGAGTAAAGAGTACTTGTCGGTAACGAGGTTGAACAAGGTATGGAGATACCGATGATCGAACCTCGGACAAGTAAAGTATCGCGTGACAAAGGGAATCGGTATCGTATGTAAATGGTTCAATCGATCACTAAGTTATCGTTGAATATGTGGGAGCCATTATGGATCTCCAGATCCCGCTATTGGTTATTGTTCGGAGATGAGTCTCGACCATGTCTGCATAGTTCACGAACCGTAGGGTGACGCGCTTAAGGTTCGATGTCGCATAAGTAGATTCGGAATATGAGATGGAGACCGAAGTTTGTTCGGAGTCTCGGATGGGATCCGGGACATCATGAGGAGGTCCGGAATGGTCCGGAGAATAAGATTCATATATGGGAAGTCATTTTCAGGGTTACCGGAAAAGTTCAGGATTTTTCGGTATTGTACCGGAGGTTCTAGAAGGTTCCGGAGGGTACCATAGTGGGGCCCACCTATACCGGACGACCAACATGGACCAGAGGGGTCGCATAGGCCCACATGGGCCAGGCACATCAGCCCCAAGGCCCATGTGGTTGGATCAAGTGGATAAGATCAAATCCCTTGAAAATAGGGACTTAACTTGGGGGGAAGTTGCCCCCCTTGTTTGGCCGTCCCTAGGGCTTGGAGGAGGGGCCAAGGCAGCCCCCATGCCTATATAAGAGGGAGGGGAGGACTGGGGCGCATCACATCATCCCCCCATGCCCTAGCCTCCCCTCTCTCCCTCCTCCTTCTTCCTGCGCAGGCTTGGCGAAGCCCTGCAGGAATTTCTCCTCCACCTCCACCACCACGCCGTTGTGCTGCTGGGATTCCGAGGGGATATACCACACCTCCGCTGCCCACTGGAACGGGGAGAGGACGGGCTTCATCGACACCGTACGCACGACCGAGTACGGAAGTGCTTCCGGATTGCAGCACAGGATGATCGACTACATCAACAACGAGATCTAATCTCGTAGGCTTTGGAAATCTTCGAGGGTTAGTCTCACATCAATCTCGTTGCTTCGATCTTGTAGATTAGATCTTGGGTGTTCCATAGATTAGATCTTGGATTTATTCGTCTTGCGGTAGGAATTTTTTTTTCTATGCTACGAACCCCCTCAGGATTATGATTTTTCTCTTGATTTGTCTCATATATCTCTTGTTGAGAAAACACCCTTCTGTGGTACTGAAAAAGAAGGTACTGTAGAACACATGATTGAGCTATCTACTCTGAGTAGCTTGTTTTCTGATGATGTTAAGAAGCGTACTTATTTCGTTGCTAAAATTTTCCCTTTCTCGTTAAAGGATGATGCTAAAACTTGGTATAATAGTTTGCCACCTGATTCTATTAATAGTCCAAAAGAATTGCTTGATGTTTTCTTCCGGAAATACTTTCCTGCTAGTGCTCAGCATATTGCTTTGCAGAGAATTTATAATTTTGATCAGGAAGATGGAGAGAAATTGGCTGAGGCTTGGGCTAGATTTTGCTCTCTTATTAGAGCTCGGCCTAAACATGATTTGGAAAAGCATGATTTACTTGATATATTTTATAGTGGACTAACCATTGAGTCTAGGGCATACCTGGATAGTTGTGCTGGTTGTGTTTTCAGGAAAAGAACTCCAGACGACGCTGAAGAATTATTGGCTAGAATAGGCCGGAATCATGATGATTGGTCTACACCTGAACCAACCCCGACACCAATATTGAAGAAGAGGGTATGATTAAATTAAATGATGAAGATATGAGGGAAGCCAAGAAATGTCTTAAAGAGAAGGGTATTAAATCCGAAAATGTGAAGAATTTACCTCCCATAGAAGATTTATGTAAGATCACTCCCCCTTCATCCATGATTGAGGTACACTCTCTTGAACGCTTTACTAGAGAAGATATTCCGTATTCAAAACCTCCTGCTCAATGCTTAGATGAGTTTGATAATTATATTGTTAAGCAAAATAATTTCAATATGAGAATAGAGAATCTTTTATTGGAAAATTCTCAAGCTATTACTGAATTGCATGGTATTGTGGAGAGAACCTCCAATGATGTTAAGATACTTGTTAAACATTTTCAAATGGTTCAAACTCAAATTGATCAACTCACTAAAGTGCAAAATGACTTGTTAAAAAATAATTCTAAAGAAAAACATGCTTATGAAGTAACAACTAGAGGTGGTGTTTCTACCCAGGATCCTCTATATCCTGAAGGGCACCCCAAAAGAGTTGAACAAGATTCTCAACGAACTGAAACTAGTGTTCCATCTAAGAAAAAGAAAAAGAAACATAAAACTGTTGTAGAATCCTCTGAACCTGTTAATGATCCTCATAGTATTTCTATTTCTGATGCTGAAACTGAAAGTGGTAATGAACATGATAAAGATAATGATAAGAATGATGCTTCTGATAAAGAAGAGGTTGAAGAAGAATCTGAAAAGCATGCTAAAAATAAAAAGTATACTAAAGAAGATTTTATTGCTAAGAAACATGGTAATGAAAGAGAACCTTGGGTTCAAAAGCAAATTCCTTTTCATGCTAAGAATCTAAAATCAAAGGAAGAAGAACACTATAATAAATTTTGCGATTGGATGAAACCTTTATTCCTGCAAATACCTTTGACTGATGCTATTAAATTGCCTCCTTATTCAAAGTATATGAAAGATATTGTCACTAACAAAAGGAAAATTCCTAATGAGGAGATTTCCACTATGCTTGCTAATTACTCTTTCAATGGTAAGGTTCCAAAGAAGCTTGGCGACCCAGGTATACCGACTATTCCCTGTTCTATTAAGAATAATTATGTGAGAACTGCTCTATGTGATTTATGAGCGGGTGTTAGTGTTATGCCTTTCTCTCTTTATAAGAGACTTTATTTAGATAAGTTGATACCGACTGATATATCTTTGCAAATGGCTGATAAATCTACTGCTATTCCTGTTGGTATATGTGAGGATGTTCCTGTTCAAGTTACTAACAATTGCTTGATATTAACTGATTTTGTTGTGTTCGAAATGCCTGAAGATGATAATATGTCTATTATTCTTGGGAGACCTTTTCTTAACACCGTAGGGGCTATTATTGATTGCAATAAAGGAAAAGTTACTTTCAATGTCGATGACAAGGAGCATACCGTTTATTTTCCCAAGAGGATTGAGAAAGCATGTGGAGTTAATACAATTTCTAATGTGAGAACTATCAAAGTGGGAACTATTGATTGTCCTATATATGAGCCTAAAGAAGAATATCAAACTCTTGTGATTGGATCCATATCAATACAATACAAGGTAACATGATTGATTTGAGGTTTAATTCTTCTTATGCTATGTAAAATTTATTTGGTGGCAAGACTTGATCAACCTTGTTAACAAATTCATTTTATATGCATAGAGGAGCTAAACAACATTTCTTTCTTCCTCCACTTGATTTACTTGCTGTAGCACTTTTGTTTTGCAAAGTTCTTTAGTTAATTAGAGATTTCAAAATCTTTTTCTGCCCAGTAATAATAAAATTGACACCCAGAAATGTGCATTTTTCAAAGTTTTCAAAAATTCACAAAAATTATATCATTGGTCCTATTTTTCGACGAGGCACACGGGAACACCTGGGGATGACCAGTGGGGCACCCCGGGTGGCACCCCACAGGCCGGCGCGGCCAAGGAGGGGGGCTCGCCACCCTGGCGTGTGGGCCCCTCCTTGCCCCACTACTTCATCTCTTCCTCCCACTCTCTTCTCTCTCCCGAAAAAACTCGCACCAGGTTCCTCTCACTCGTGTTTTTGCTCAAGAGCTCCGGATTTCTCGATCTCTTTGCTCAGCCCAGTATTTCGTCCGAAATTTGGCACATTTGCTCTCTAGTATGTGACTCCTCCGATCATCCAAGTAGAATTTTGTTTGGTTGAGTATATCTTGAATATTTTGCTGTTGTAGGTAACATGTTTAGTGAGCTTGCATGCTTGTTCTAAGTGGTAAAAACTAGTTTTGATGCATGATTAGTACTCTAGCAAGTTCCTATGGTAGTTTCCCTCAATTATATGTCACCAAATTAAATTTTATATTGTTTGTTGAAAAATTTCAGAAAATGGAAGGGAGTAGGCACCAACTCAACCAACAAGAATTGGAGATGCAACAGGTTATGAGAGTTCACCGCGAAGAAGGAGTATACCCCGCTTACTACCCGTGCGTGGATTTTATGAGAAGTGCAGAAATCTTGCAAGATGTTCATAGTCTAATTTCTCGTGCAGGGTTGGATGATTTTGTTGTTGGTGAACCATGCCAATATGCAAAATTGACCATGTCTGTAGTGCAGGATTTTGTATTCAATTGGTCGCGATCTAACCCCATGGTTCGATACAAAATTTATAATAAAACTGTCAACTTGCCATTCGATGATTTTTGTGCAGCAATTAGAGTGCCGCAATGGGGATCATGCGAGAAGATAAGGGGATCGCCGCAAGAGTTCTTGGACCTCTTCAAGATGATTTGTCATGGAAGAAGCTTCTCAGAGGATAGTGGTAAAATCAGTAGCATTCAACTCCCAGCTATTCGCTATTTTGCCTATTTCATTACCAACTGCGTTCTTGCTAGAAAGAATGCAAGTAAATTATCTATCCATGATTTAGCTTTTCTAGCTGCTGCATTGCAAGGTAAAAATACCTATAATTTGGGTGCTTTGATAGCCTATAGACTTGCTACTAACCATGAGAAGGGCGGAATTTGTGGAGGTCTCATCGCCTCCCGTTTATTAGCTATGCATGGTGTAGAACCTCACCATCTTGATATTCAGCTTCCCATAGAGAAACTTGACATAGTCTCCATGATTAAGCATGAATTTGTTTCTGACTCATCCAATTTGAGTAACCTGTCTTACAGGATAACATTTTACAAGAAAACTTGGAGAACAACTAAGAAAACTGAAAAACTAGTAGGATTGCCTGCACCTGTTCTATTTAACCTTGATTCCAGGGAGGATTGGTCAGTCACGGAAGGTGCACTGAATGCATACATAGAGGGAGGAGGCCATTGTGCAAGAGACAACACGGAGGAGGCCGAGGAACACCTTGATTCATCATCCGATGCAGCAAGTTCTTCGCATCAACAAGCTGGGCATGAGGAGCCTCCACGCTTTTCTTCTGCATCGGGACCTTATTATGACTACGCCATGTATGATCCACCGGCGTGGAACCCAGACCCTCGCTGGGGTTGATCTCCACTTAGGCCAAAAGCCTAAGCTTGGGGGGAGGTATACCGGCATCACTCGTTCTTTGCATATTATGGTTGCTGGATACTTGTACATACTTGTTTAGTTTCTTAGACTGGTTTTCTAATAAGAGGAAGATGATATTTGGGGAAGTGCTGCCTGGAAACAGATTCTGGACTGTCACTAAAAAAATTCGTGTGCGCAGCCAGAACGTTATTTGGAGCTGCCAATTTTTGTGCATGTTCCCCAGGTTGTTATCTAACTTTCATTAGTTGAACACTTTTCGAGCTGAGCAGCGGAAGAATTTCTTAAAAATCGATTACTGTACTGCTGTCAAGTTTTGGCAGATTTCTGCCATCTTGCTTTTCTGTGTTTCTTTTAGTTTTCAATTTCTTGTTTTTGCTTTGTTTCTTTCCTAAAACACAAAAAGACCAAAATTGTTTCTGTTGTTTCTCTTCACCTTTTGTTTATCTTTGTTTCTTGCTTTTATTTTGCTTTATTAGCTATCGTTGGTTTGCTATAAGAAAATCCAAAAAGATTTGGCTTTGTTTGCTTGCTTCCTTTTGTTCTTGTCTCCAATTCGAAAACACCAAAAATATTTTCTGTTTTTCTTTGGTTTTGTAAAGTTCATTATGAGTTCAATGGTCTTCGGTGGCTGGAGCGTGGTTTTCATTTCCTATTATTCAACCTACACAAGTGAAAAGGCAATAATGACGATCTACAACAATCCGATTGTGGTGAGAGGCTGGTATGAACTCTATTTGTTTTCATTTTTGTACATATACTCATGCATGTGAGCATGCTTAGTTGGTTCATGTGAGGTATATGTCATTTAAGAAAGTCTAGTAGTTCCTGATCTCTCATGATTAGCTCCAATTTATTAATATGAGTAGCATGTCATAAATATTTGCTTGCATTGTTTTATTCATAGATAGGTATGACATTGTGGTATCCTCCTCTGAATAATTCACTTGAATCAACTTGGCACATGCTCACGCATGCATATGACTGAACAAATGTCAATTAAGCCTCGATGATTTACTTTACCTCGCAGTTCTTGTATCACTTTTATGCCTCCTTTAATTTATTTTGTCGCAAGCATGATTATGACGAGTTCATTGCTCTCTTGATTGTCGCTTCCCGAGTCTATTGCTAGCCTTCACTTGTACTGAGCGGGAACGCTGCTCGTGCTTCCAAACCCCTGAAAACCAAGTTATTCCAAAGTGTCCACCATAAATACCTATGCATGGCATTCCAAACCATTCCAAGTAAATTCTCATGTGCTACCTTTAAACCTTCAAAATGCTTCTCAATTTGTGTCAATGTTTTATAGCTCATGAGGAAATATGTGGTGTTTATCTTTCAATCTTGTCATTTACTCCTGACAGACTTTCATAATGGACTAGTGGCACATCCGCTTATCCAATAATTGTGCAAAAAGAGCTGGCAACGGCGTTCCCAGCCCCAATTAATCAACTTTCATTAATAATTCTCTTCACATGTTTTGCCCTGATTTATCAGTAAGCAACTTCAATTGCAAATGGACACTCCTCCATGGTATGTGATTGATGGAAGGCACCCCAGGATTCGGTTAGCCATGGCTTGTGTAAGCAAAGGTTAGGGGGAGTGTCATCCATAATGAAACTAAAGTACATGTGTAAACAAACGAGAAGAGGGATGATTTACCTTGCTGGTAGAGATAACGTCCTTCATGGGAGGCGCTCTTGAAAGTCTGGTTGACGAGGTAGTTAGAGTACCCACTACCATTCGTTGACAACAACAAACACCTCTCAAAATAATTTTACTCTTGTTTTTACGAATGAAAAGCTCTAGCACTTGTTAATCCCTGCTTCCCTCTGCGAAGGGTCAATCTTTTACTTTTACATTGAGTCTCCATCCTTTCTTTGAGCACTTTCTTGAGAGCACAACTGTCATTCTTAGTATGATATGCTTGTCCCAAAATCTGATTAATTGTGGTATAACTTTGATGCTTTTATCTTTGATAATCTCTACTTCCAGTCTTTCCATGAACTTCAAAGGTGCCCAAGCATTTATGTTTTGCTGTACAAATACGGGGAAGCGAGATACCACTTTATCATATCACTCTATGAACATTGCAATCCTGCTGATAGACATGATTCATGATGCTCATTATTAATTTGTTGGTACCTTTTCCATGATTGACATAGCTATTAGATGATTTTATTTGCATGTACCTTATTATGAATTGCTTAAGTAATTGCCATATCATGAGAATATTTACATCATATGAACAAATGTGTTCGTGAAAGTTCTTTTATCGCACTCAGTTGTTAACGGAATTGCTTGAGGACAAGCAATAAGCTAAGCTTGGGGGAGTTGATACGTCCAAAACGTATCTACTTTCCCGAACACTTTTGCTATTGTTTTGCCTCTAATTTGTGTATTTTGGATACAACTAACACGGACTAACGCTGTTTTCAGCAGAATTGCTCTCGTGTCTCGTTTTTGTGCAGAAATCCAACTTCCAGGAAAATCCTCGGAATTTATGTGAAAGGTCTTATTTTCCCGGGAGATTGACGGAGCCAGAAGGGAAAGCCAGGTGGAGGCCCGAGGGCCCCACACACCAGGCCGGTGCGGCCCAGGAGGGGGGCGCGCCGCCCTGTTGTGTGGCCCCCTCGGCTGGCCTCCGACGCCCCTCTCTGGACTACTTAACGCCTTAAAAACGCATGGGGGGTTAGAAGAAATCGCCAGAAGACATCCAGTACACCGCCACCATCGCGAAACTCCGTCTCGGGACCAGAAACTCCGTTCTGGCACTCCGCCGGGACGGGGAATTGGAGGAGATCATCGCCATCGTCACCACCGACGCCTCTCCATCAACCAGCCATGTTTCCCCCATCCATGTGTGAGTAATTCCCCCGCTGTAGGCTGAAGGGGATGGTAGGGATTGGATGAGATTGGTCATGTAATAGCATAAGATTGTTAGGGCATAGTGCCTAGTGTCCGTAATTGGTACTTTTATGATATTGTTGCAAATTGTTATGCTTAATGCTTGTCACTAGGGCCCGAGTGCCATGATCTCAGATCTGAACATGTTATCAATTCATTATGATATTCATTGCTTTATGATCTTACCTGCAAGTTGTATACACGTGTTGCTGTCCGGAACCCGAGGCCCCAAAGTGACAGAAATTGGGACAACCGAAGGGGATGGCGGTGATATGAGGATCACATGTGTTCACGGAGTGTTAATGCTTTGCTCCGGTGCTCTATTAAAAGGAGTGCATTAATTTCCAGTAGATTCCCTAGAGGCCCGGCGCCACCGGCTGGTAGGACAAAAGATGTTGTGCAAGTTTCTCATTGCGAGCACGTACGACTATATATGGAACACATGCCTATTGATTGATTAGTACTTGGACACCGTTTTATTATTATCTGCAAATGCCCTGCTTTGAATGTTACATGAGTTTCTCTCATCCATGCAACGCCCGTTCATCCATCCCTGTGCCTACAGTATTTTAATCCTGCTGTTTACTATAATCACTACTGCTGTCTTTGTTACTCGCCGTCGTTATTTCACTACTCCTACTGCTATAAAACTGTTACTACTGATAAACTCTTGCGAGCAAGTCTGTTTCCAGATGCAGCTGAATTGACAACTCCGCTGTTAAGGCTCTCAAGTATTCTTTGTCTCCCCTTGTGTCGAATCAATAAATTGGGTTTTACTTCCCGCGAAGACTGTTGCGATCCCCTATACTTGTGGGTCATCACGGCCCAATGTTCTTCTCTAACAATATGCATACTCAAACCATTTTATCATGATAAATCACCCTTACTTCAGACAAGACGAACATGCATAGCAACTCACATGATATTCAACAAAGGTGTAACAGTTGATGGCGTCCCCAGAAACATGGTTACCGCTCAACAAGCAACTTATAAGAAATAAGATACATAAGCGACACATTCATCACCACAATAGTTTTTTAGGCTACTTTCCCATGAGCTATGTATTGCAAAGACAAGGAATGTAATTTTTAAAGGTAGCACGCAAGCAATTTACTTTGGAATGGCAGAAAAATACCACATAGTAAGTAGTTATGGTGGACACAAACGCAAGCAATTTACTTTGGAATGGCAGAAAAATACCACATAGTAAGTAGTTATGGTGGACACAAATGGCATGGGTTTTGGCTCAAGGTTTTGGATGCACGAGAAGCATTCCCTCTCAGTACAAAGCTTTGGCTAGCAAGGTTGTTTGAAGCAAACACAAGTATGAACCGGTACAGCAAAACTTACATCAGAACATATTGCAAGCATTATAAGACTCTACACTATCTTTCTTGTTGTTCAAACACTTTTACCAGAAAATATCTAGACTTTAGAGAGACCAATCATGCAAACCAAATTTCAACAAGCTCTATGGTAGTTCTTCATTAATAGGTTTAAACTACATGATGCAAGAGCTTAAACATGATCTACTTGAGAACTCAAAACAATTGCCAAGTATCAAATTATTCAAGACAATATACCAACTACCACATGAAGCATTTTCTTTTCCAACCAAATAGCAATGAAGCAGCTTTCAACTTTAGCCATGAATATTAAAGTAAAACGAAGAACACAAGTGTTCATATGAAAAAGTGGAGCGTGTCTCTCTCCCACACATGGATTGCTAGGATCCGAATTTATTCAAACACAAACAAAAATAAAAGCACACAGACGCTCCAAGTAAAGCACATAAGATGTGACGGAATAAAAAATATAGTTTCACTAGAGGTGACCTGATAAGTTGTCAATGAAGAAGGGGATGCCTTGGGCATTCCCAAGCTTAGATGCTTGAGTCTTCTTGAAATATGGAGGGATGAACCACGGGGGCATCCCCAAGCTTAAACTTTTCACTCTTCTTGATCACATTATATCATCCTCCTCTCTTGATCCTTGAAAACTTCCTCCACACCAAACTCAAAACAATCTCATTAGAGGGTTAGTGCATAATCAAAAATTCACATGTTCAGCAAGGACACAATCATTCCCAACACTTCTGGACATTACCCAAGGCTACTGAAAGTTAATGGAGCAAAGAAATCCACTCAACACAGTAAAAGAGGCAATGTGAAATAAAAGGCAGAATCTGTCAAAACAGAATAGTCCGTAAAGACGAATTTTTTCGACGCACTTAACATGCTCATATGAAGAAGCTCAAATTGAATGAAAGTTGCGTACATATCTGAGGAACACGCATGAATTTTGGCAGAATTTTTAGAGTCTCCTACAGAGAGATCTACTCAAATTCGTGACAGCTAAAAATCTGTTTCTGCGCAGAAATCCAAATCTAGTATCAACTTTACTATCAAAGACTTTACTTGGCACAACAATGCAATAAAATAAAGATAAGGATAGGTTGCTACAGTAGTAACAACTTCCAAGACACAACAAAATAGTAGCAAAATAAAATCATGGGTTATCTCCCAAGAAGTGCTTTCTTTTATAGCCATTAAGATGGGCTCGGTAATTTTAATGATGCTCTCGCAAGAAATAAGAGTTGAAGCAAAAGAGAGCATCAAAAGTAAATAAGAAACACTTTTAAGTCTAACCCACTTCCTATGAAAAGGAATCTTGTAAATAAACAAGTCATGTAAGCATAATGCAATAAGCATAGAAAGGCAACACAAGCGCAACTTCAAAATTCTCAACATAAAGAGGGGAAACTTAATATTATTAAGATGCATATAACCATGTTTCCCTCTCTCATAATAACTTTCAGTAGCATCATGAACAAACTCAACAATATAACTATCACATAAAGCATTCTTATTAACATGCATAAAATTATCATTACTCTCCACATAAGCATAATCAATTTTATTAGTAATAGTGGGAGTAAAACTATCACGACCATCATTGTAATTATAATAAATTACAGGCATGGTATAATCATAATAAAATTTATCCTCCATAGTAGGTGGCACCAAAATACCACTATCATTATAATCATCATAAATGGGAGGCAAAGTATCATCAAAGAAAATTTTCTCCTCAAAACTTGGGGGACTAAAAATATCACAACCAGCTTCCCCAAGCTTAAATTCTTCCATAGCATTAGCAATAATAGTATTAAAAGAGTTCATGCTAATAACATTGCTACAACTATTTTGCAAACAAAGTTCCATGGGTTTTTAATTCTCTCTTCAAACACATCATGTCCTAATTCAATATAAAGTTCATAAAGATCTCTAATTTTGTTGTTGTTTTCCATTAAGCCTAACTAGTGAAAATAAAAACAAGAAACAAAAAGATATAATTGCAGGATCTGAAGGAAATAGCTTCGAGCACTCACACACCGGCAACAGTGCTAGGAAATAGCTTAGTAGTCGTAGGATGTGAATACCTTTTACCTTACCTCCCCGGCAACGGCGCCAGAAAATAGCTTGATGTCTACGCACGCTTCTATTCCTGTAGATAGTGTTGGGCCTCCAAGAGCAGAGGTTTGTAGAATAGCAGCAAGTTTCCCTTAAGTGAATCACCCAAGGTTTATCGAACTCAGGGAGGTAGAGGTCAAAGATATCCCTCTCAAGCAACCCTTCAATTAAGATACAAGAAGTCTCTTGTGTCCCCAACACACCTAATACACTTGTCAGATGTATAGGTGCACTAGTTCGGCGAATAGATAGTGAAATACAAGTAATATGGATGATTATAAGTAGTAATTGCAATCTGAAATAAAAATGGCAGCAAGCAAACATGTAGCAGAACTTGTTGGAAACGGTGTTTCAATGCTTAGAAACAAGGCCTAGGGATCATACTTTCACTAGTGGACACTCTCAGCAATGATCACATAATTGAATAAATAACTTCTCTTCACTTGTGCTACTCTGAATTACTCTCCTATTGGAATCACTAATCATCACGTAGCAGCTACAAAAGCTCCACTCAAAGTTCATCAAGTACTTGACAAACACCACTCATAGGGATATCCTCATCAAATCATAATCCAAGATACTACCATTGCAATTTAGACCGAGTACTAACATAGCATACACACACTGTCAACAATAGCTATGAAAGGGGGAATAGATCACATCAATACTATCATAGTAATAGTTAACTTCATAATCCACAAGAGATTACAAGCATAGCCTACGCCAAGTACTAGATGATGCACACACTGTCACCTTTACATCATGGAGGAGGAATAGACTACTTTAATAACATCACTAGAGTAGCACATAGATTAATAGTGATACAAAGCTCATGATCACATAAAGATCACACCATGGGAGAGAGAGATGAACCACATAGTTACCGGTAGAGCCCTCAGCCCAGGGGGAGAACTACTCCCTCCTCATCATGGGAGATAGCAACGGCGATGAAGATGGCGGTGGTGTTGATGGAGATGACTTCGGGGGCAATTCCCCGTCCCGGCGGCGTGCCGGAACAGAGATTCTGTCCCCCGAAACTTGTCGTCGATGGCGGCGGCGCTGCGGAACTCTTCGTGGAATATGACTGATATCTTTAGGGTTTTCGCATCTGGGAGAATATATAGGCGGAAGGGCGGCCTCGGAGGGGCCCCAGGGTGCCCTCCCCACCTGGTGGCGCGGCCAGGGGTGGGCCCGCGCCCCCCTATGGTGTGGAGGCCCCTTGGCCCCCCTCTGGCCCTTCTCTGGCTCCCTGGGTCCATCTCGGCAAAATATTGACTTCTGTCTTCGTGGGGTCCAATTCCGAGAATATTTCCAGTGTAGAATTTCTGAAACCAAAAACAGCAGAAAACGAGAGCTGGCGCTTCGGCATCTTGTTAATAGGTTAGTCCCGGAAAACGCATAAAAATGATATAAAGTATGAATAAAACATGTAGGTATTGTCATAAAACTAGCATGGAACATAAGAAATTATGGATACGTTGGAGACGTATCAGTAGGTATGATAGACATTTGGGCTAGAGTTGAATTTGGAAACAAGTCGATGCTTTTGTGAGAAATATTTTCTAGCAAGAGATCTAGAAGCATGCAATAGTATCCATAGTGCTACATTCATGATCAAACAATTATACTTAATGTTAAACATCTATGTATACTAGTAAGAAGCAACACTGAATAAGGCAAATAGAAAATCATCACTCAATAAAGTATTTGAAACTAGAAATACCATGCACAAGATAAATTTCAGTTTTTAGATACCATTCCTTTTTTTTCTTTTCATAACATGCAACCTTTTTTTAAAATCATTCAGAGATATGAGACTTTGGTATAGTAGATATCTAATAAGCATGATAAGTATTAAATATGATGTTCCTTTTTCATTTTAGAACAAAACAAGACACAAACAAAACAAAGACGCTGCAAGTTTATACGAAAACTCTATGTCGCTTAAAAAAAATAGAAGTGTGCAAAACGAGATATTTAATATGATTCCACTGGGGTACCTTGGGCATCCCCCAAGATTATAGTATTCAGTATTCACCATTCTCGTATTGCTCTTGGTGTGGTGTTCTTCCATTCTCTGTGAAAAAACTTCAACACAATTTTTTCTTCCCATTCTTTTCTATGGGGTGACATTAGTGGTATAAAAATAATATGCTTGCTGCCATTTTATTCGAAGATAAAATATTTAACTTATGTACCAAAGATCACATAAAGTTCTACACATTCTCATCACTTTAAAATATTCAAGAAAAATCATTTTGGAATCCAAAAGAAAGATGCAAACAAAAGAAGGCAGAATTTGTCAAGAAATTTTGCTGCGGCAAAACTCAATTTTTTCGATCACATATACATGTCAGAATTTTTTTCCAATTTTTTCTGAATATAGAGGGTGAAAATTTACATCTACTGTGAATTTATTGAGATTTTAGGATTTACCAAAAAAATCATAAAAAACATGCACTAAAAAGTGCAGCATAGAAATCACCAACTCTTATTTTGTTTTGCAACTTTATAACATCCAAATGGGTAAAATTTTGGTACTTTATTTAAAAACCAGAGAGTAAACAAATAGAAAACTAGCATTCTACAGGAAGAGTTCAAAAGAAAAACCAAATATAAGAAACATTGCGGGTTCCCTCCCGTAAAGCGCATTCTTTATAGCTATATAGCTAAACTTACTTACTTGGTTCAAGTGGTTTGGAAATCATGTGGGTGCTTGAATCTTGGTGCTACCTCTTTATTACTTTGAAAGTGATCCATACACTTCATATGTGGGAATTGAAATTTGATAGTCCCCTCTTTTAAATCAATAATAGCTCCTAGGTTCTCAAAAATGGCCTCCCAAGAATTATAGGATTACATGTATTGCTACCCATGTCCATGACAATAAAATCCACATGTGCATATGTCTAATGCAATTCAACCGTAACATTATTAAGTATTCCTAATGATTTTTGGTTGAATCATCAGCAAGTAAAATATTAATAGAGCATTTTCCATGTTTTTAGGATTAAACAAATCAAATAGCTTTTTAGATATAACTGAGACACTAGATCCTAAATCTAGAATAGCATGGTGTGTCTCTTTATCCATAGAAATTAAAATCTTAGGGGATCCAAACATACCGAAGCATAGGTGGTATCATAGCTTCATTGTTATATCTTTGTATCTTTTCTTCAATAACATAGTTAGCAATATAAGAACCAAAACCAGCTTGATTGACATTGACAGTAGGATCCTTAGAAATTTTTTCAAGAATAGAAAATCATCTAACAAAACATAAGCATGGCAGGCCGGCACTAAGAATTTTTCACTTCTTCTATTTTCTTGTCCCTATTATATAAATTAAAAATTTCATATCTATCATCGAAATTTTCTTCTAGGACTTCAGCTTTTTAAGCTTTTCATAATTTTAACTTCTCAGAAGCAAACCATCTAACAAAACATAAGCATGGAAGACCGGCACATTCATGAGGGTTCCCCCACACTCTTTATTTAAATATTCCTTAGATGTGTTAGTTAACCCAATGTAGAATATAAACATAAGCATCCAATCTCTCAAACCATGCTCAGTACCATAAGCAAGTCCTCGAAATCTTTCCCAAGCTGATACTAGTAATTCATTTTCGGTTTGCTTAAAGGAAATAATAATTGCTCTAAGGTGATTTACTATCTCGTATGAACCAAACCTCTCTACAAAAGCAGCTTTGAAATTGAACCAAGAGCTAAAGTTCCCAGGTGGCCATTTTAATACCTAATCCAAAGATTTACTAGCAAGTGAGTAAGGAAAAAGTTTAACCATGATGATATTATTATTAGTATTTCTTATCTTGAGAGCTTTGCATTTTTCATTGAATTTATTTAAGTGCACCATAGGACAATCATCTGGTTTCCTATAAAAGCGACATTCATAAATTTCTTTTACTATCTTAGGATCAATTTCGAATGGTTCTACGGGCATTTCATCATCCGTTGGAAGTTTCTTAACACTGAAAGGCCAATGATTCCTTTACTCCATTTTTTAATAGTAGAGAAAATTGTATGTATTTTATATTTTTTACAATTAACTAAAAAGTAAAGACTAAAAACAAGACAAATAAAATACTTTGCAAAATCTTAAAGAGAAAAGAGAGCTTATAGTTGTGCAACCTCCTCAAGCTTGGGTGTTTGCACTAAGTTGATGATGAAGATGGGCACTAGAAAATACCTTTGCAGTCACCTTGGAAAGTGTTGTGCTCCTAGCTTAATGAAGATGCACTTGTGAGAGGCTCTTCTCACTCGCTGACAACGGCGCCAGAAAATGTCTTGATGACGTTGGGACTCCAAGTGCAGAATGTTGTGTCAGCAAAGTATTTTGCCCACGAGGATGACTCGAAGGTTATATCGAACTCTTGGGGAATGGAGTAAAAAGTTGTCTCCGTCTCTCTTCTTCTAGCAATCCTGAAAAATCAAATAAAGCCTTGTATCCCCAACTCCACCATGTGGTTGTCAAGCACAAGATTTCGTGTAAGTAAAAGTAAAATAAAGTAGCAACAAAAGTAAAGTATACTAAAGAAGTACAATAAACTAAGTAAAAGCGGTAATGGTTTGTTTGTTTTGAGGTTTTGTGTGCAAATAAGAAAGAATTTTTTTATTTTCGGGTTAAAATATTCCTCCAAATAAAAAGCAAGATAAAAGCAATGGAAAGGTGTTTCTTATTATTAAAATTGGAGCGGGGTTCATGTGTTCACTTGACTATTCTCTATTTTAAGTTGTAGTCGACAATAACAATTTATCAATGAGATATAAAGAATATAACTTCAACATGTTTAAGATACGCATTCATATGGGCATCATGTCCTAACATAGAGATGATGCAACACATCTCTCTTATACTTCACAAGACAGGAAAAACTTCAAGCAATCTTGTATTAAGAATTAACAGAGTATAGCCATAAGGACTTTGACATGATGTTTGAATATCAAATATGCTACCTCGATCAAACAAGATCATCACTTTTGTCACGTGACAGAACATAGCACATGCATTCACTTTATCCCTAGTAAGATAGCAAAAGAAAAGGACAAGCCATAATAGATCCTGAATTTGTTGTCACTATTCGATAATTAAAACCATGCTATTCCATCTAGTACACACATCACCCCACACATATTCTCGCATATAAGTTGGATCAGAACCAACACTTAAGAATGGTGTACGTAATATACATCTATCAACACAAAGTATAGTCGAATATGATAGCATCATATCATAAAATATAGATCCACTGCATAGGTATTACATATATGACCATAATCATGTTGGGAAGCTCATATGGCTCTAAGAACTATGGAGAACATGATGGGGAAGACGTTGGAGAAGGTGGAGATCTCTCCGGCGGCCGCTCCGGCAGAGTTTCCCCCTCCAATTTTCTCAGCTGTAGCCTCCGTTTTCGTGTTTCTCATATATATAGTGGTTTTCATGTGAAAATATGTTGGTTCGCGATAGAATCAAGTGGTTTGGATGATCGACGGCCAAAAAAGTATGGGTGGTGCACCCTAGCAAGGTGGGCGCACCACCTGCGCTCTTTTGGGCCTTAGGCCCGTCCAGGTGTGCTTCAAGGGCCCATGTTACTTTCTCCCGATGAAAAACAATTTGACTCCGTATAGTTCTCTGAAAAGTGAAAAAAAATACACAAAACATGAAATTCCTGTTCTGCAGAGTTATAAACCAAATAAAGAGGATCATTGGTAAATTCCCATAAATCAATGTAAAACATGGTATTATCATCATATATGTTGCAAACATGTGGAAATTCATGCTAATAACGGATACAGTTCATGTATGCATTTTACATGCATCCCTAGCCTTTTTCTAGTAGTATCGCAATTAGCATAAATTAAGACATAATGAAATACTATGATGTTGAAGTGGATTGAGTGTGTGGTCTACTAATGTAGCACCTTCTGCTGGGGTGCATGCTCGCCCAAGAGGTGTGGGATCGCACTATGGCACACTAGATAATGTCATCATGGATGCCGGGCTGGACAAAGCGCAACTTGCATGGTGGTCCAAGCGGGCATCTCCGTCACGAAATAGGAGAGATCTATGGACAACAACTACACTGGCCTTGTGGTGCCTTTGATGTCATTGGAATGACGTGGTCTTCAATGGTGCGAATATTGTCTTCCAAAAGACGAGGGTGGAGTCAGAGGCTTGGGACGAACTTGTCTTCTAAAAGTGGATCTTGTATCTAACCTACAACTTAGGTCTAGTATTTAGATGCTAATAAACAAGAGAGAATTCCTTATTTGGCCTTAGTTGAAACTTCAGTTCCTTTATTGGCCCTTAAACTTTTGCTTCCCTTTTTGACACTGGATTTTCTTTTGGTTCCTTATATGACCTTCCATCCATTTTAGGTACTAACGGTGTTAAACTGATAGCTAAAAAGACCCTTCTGCCCCTGCTACCATGTGGGACCCGCATCATCCTCTCTCCTTATCTTCTTCTTCCTCTCCTCCCCAGTCCCCATCCTCTGCACTCCTTCATTGTTCGCTCACCCTGTGCCTGCTTTGGCCTCTCCTCCATCTCCCTCCCTTCTTCCTCCCCATTAAGGCAGGCCCACGCGCCCTTCAACCTGCTCCCACCGGACTCTGAGCCATTCATCCACTGGGACTCTCCATCCCAGCAGGAGACCACAGGTAGCTCGCCGCGCGGGGCCGCCCGCGACGAGGAGGAGGAGCCCGTGCTGGAGGTGCTGCTGCGGTTCGTGGTCCTCGTTCACGAGCTTGTGGGGCTCAACCTAGACACCATAGCTCGGGCCGCAAGCACCCTCTGCACTGTGCGAACCGACGTTGCCTCGCTCGTCCACCGCAGACTAGCACACCCCAGAGGTCCCTGCTGCTTGCGTGGCTCAAGTGCCAGCCCAGGGTTGTGCGACACCTCGGAGATCGGCATGCGTCCAGCTGGGCCTTTGCCTCCGCGCCGGAAAATCGTTGTCGTCCTCCACCATGGGACCCATGTCACTCCCAGCAGCCACGTGCGGGTCGGCGCCCATTTTTTCCTAGGGTCAGCTTCCTCTCCACGCAAAGTCGCCTAGGCTGGGGATGGCTGGTTGTTGTCCCCTTAGCCCCAGATGGTGGGGAGTAAAAGCTGCAACGGCGTCGGGATGGGCCGAGGTGTGCCTCTAGAGCAACAAATTTTGCACAACGAAGGGGTAATCTAGGGAACGAAGCAAAAGACTGACATGTTTAATTGGGGACTCAAACGGAACGGTCTAAGAGCATTTCCACTGGTGCCCCCCCCCCAAATAGGCGCTGGCAGGGGCGCCGGTACTGCTGTATGGGGGCGTCGGCACTTCATCTTCTATTTGGGGATGTTGTTCCCACACCGGCTGCCCCATACGGTAGCCCCCAAAACTTTTTTTACAATAGTTTGAAACAACATATCAATCACATTTTATTCATACTATATTTAATTATTCACACAATCACACAAATAGAAATTAAATTATTCATACAACCAAACAAATGGAAATTAAATTATTCATACAAACAAACAATTATAAATTAAATTATTCACACAATAAAACAAATAGAAATTAAATCATGCATCGTTGGCAGCTCCTCTCCTCACCCACAAATGCACAACTAGATCTGCCTAAAGTTGAGCATGAACACATGCATCTCGGATTTCATGATGCATCTGAAGGAAAGCGCCAAATTCTTGGGGTACATGCTCTACCTCAGCAAGAGGCCCTTGATAATCAAATGGTTGATCATCATGCACAGATTTGTCGCAATCGCTCTCAATGATCATGTTGTGCAGGATCACACATGCGTTCATCACCTTCCACATCTGAGACTCAGACCAAATGAGAGCAGGGTTCCTGACAATGGCGAAACGCTGCTGAAGCACCCCCAAAAGCACTCTCAACATCCTTGCGAGTTGCTTCCTGGCATGTTGCAAAATAAGCGTCCATCTAGGAAGCTGGAGACGGGATTGTCTTCACAAATGTAGCATACGTCGGGTAGATACCATCAGCTAGATAGTACCCCTTATTGTATGCGCGATCGTTTACCTCAAAGTTCACGGCAGGAGCTTGTCTCTCAGCTAGCCTGGAAAACACCGGAAAGCGCTGCAGCACATTGATATCATTGTTTGTTCCTACCATCTAAAAAAAACATGCCAAATCCAGAGGTCATGGTCTGCCACCGCCTCTAGAATTACACTGCACTCACCCGTATGCCCCTTGTAGATCCCCTGCCAAGAAAAAGGGCAATTCTTCCAGCCCAATGCATACAGTCAATGCTTCCGAGCATCACAGAAAATCCTCGTGCTGCATTATTTTTTAGGATTCGAGCTGTATCATCTGCCCTTGGTGCTCTCAAATAGTCTTTACCAAACACCACTATGGCGGCTTGGACAAACCTATAGAGAGTCTGTGAACATGTCGACTCTGCCATCCGCAGATAGTCATTGGTTGTATGTGGAGGGGCTCTGTATGTAAGACAGCGCATTGCAGCAGTGCACTTCTAGATTGAGGTGAAGCCTCACAAACCTGTGCAATCTTGTTTGGCCATGAAGTAATCGTCGTACTCCCTGATGTTGTAGACAATCTTCATGAACAGATCCTTGTTCATCCTATACCGGCACCAAAATTCCTTCGGCGAATGAGTCGCGTCGTCGGCGAAGTAGTCGGCGTCAAGCAGCATTGCGACGGCTTGACGATGCTGGTTGATGTTCCTCCTCTTGTCTGGCCTTGAGCCGCCGCGCCGAGGCACGACGAACAAAGGCTGGCGAACACGAAGCAAGCTCGTCAGAATCAGCTGTTGTTGTTGCCGTCGGACAGCATCAGCGTTCTGCTCCTCCGTGAACAGCTGCACCATCATATCGTTGTCGATGTCCATCACGACAATCCGACGAACACCTTGCGGGTGGGGCGGTTGTGCGGCGGTGGTGGCGATCTCTGTTCCGGGCGGCGGCCGCCGGTCGAGCGGATGGCGGTCGTGTCGATGGATGGCGGTTCCTGGACAGGCGGCGGTGTCTATTGCAAGCAGAGGGCGCGAGGGCGACGGCGATGGTGGCGATCTAGAGTGGTGGGAGTCGCCTCGGACGTGGGTGGGAGGTGGGGAAAGCGGTGCATCTGGCTGCTAGGCAGAGCCCACGCGCGGTTTCTGGCGTGCCGCGAGACGCCGGCTCGTCCGATCCGCGCCCTCTACGAAGGTTGCGGCACTTTTATTGGGCTCGAAAACTAGCCGGCGTCTTTTAAGGTGCACCGGTGCGAGCCAAAAACCACGTCAGCCCCCAAAACGATATCGAGACCGCTATGGACCGCGCTGGTGGAGATGCTCTAACCGAGTGGACGGAATGTCATATAACGATCCAAAATTTGGCTCAGTGCCAAAAACGGAACGCAAAGTTTTTGAGGGTCAAGAGAGGAATTGAAGTTTCAACTACGACCAAATAAAGAATTCTCTGAATAAACAAATGCAGATTAGTTTTAAAAAAATGCAGATTATAACACCGAAGCAACCGTCTAGTCAAATATTGTGTTTATGGCCGTCGTGCATAGTCCATGAATAGTCACCACGGCACCACCAAAGTTGGCACCACACGACCCGAGCCACACAACAAGTCAGCACTGAATAATTCATAAATATGCACAGCTCTTCTTCAGCACAAAGCCACGAACATAGACTACAATACTAGTTCAAGTTCTTCGACACGAAGTAACTAGCTAGAACTAGAAGATGGCCAGAGGCGGCGAAGAGCTCAAGCTGCTGGGCACGTGGGCGAGCCCGTTCGTCCTGCGAGCTCAGCTCGCGCTCAGCTTCAAGGGCCTGAGCTTCGAGAACGTTGAGGAGGATCTGCGCAACAAGAGCGACCTCCTGCTGAGCTCCAACCCCGTGCACAAGGCGGTGCCGGTGCTCCTCCAC
Source organism: Lolium rigidum (assembly GCF_022539505.1). Classification (NCBI taxonomy): domain Eukaryota; kingdom Viridiplantae; phylum Streptophyta; class Magnoliopsida; order Poales; family Poaceae; genus Lolium; species Lolium rigidum. Next base: position 156,132,764 of record NC_061511.1, read on the forward strand.
GGCGGCAGGTCCGTCTGCGAGTCGCTGGTCATCGTGCAGTACGTGGACGAGGCCTTTGCCGGCGCCGCCGGCCCGCCCCTCCTCCCAGCGGACCCCTACGAGCGCGCCGTTGATAGCATTAATCTTGATTTGTTTAGTTTGTTAGCTAGCTACATGCGTGAAGAGCTGCATGCACTAGGGGTCGTTGCTAGCTGTTGGAGGCAGCCGCGTCGTACGCGTTCGTGCGCGTGGTGCGTCCGGCCGGAGCGCACGGATCAAGATGCGTGCGTACGTGCGCGTGTAGAGCTCGGCAGTTGGTGTGCGTGCGCGCTGCTATAAGTCACCCTGTAATCGTTGATGTAATCAGAGTGGTACGAGCCAGCTGAATAAAAGAGAGTTGGGCGTTGGTGCGCCCGCGGCGGCGCTCCGTGCGCCGGCCAGTAAAATCTGTGTGTCTTCTTCTACCTCCGTCCGTGAGCTGAGCGTGGAGAGAGAGGGTGCAGCCTCGGGCTGCACCAACAGCCGTCGCTCGCTTCTGGGTAGCTTTCATCGAGGACAAGCTGCTCGCGGCATGGCAAAAGGTATTCACCGCCAAGACCGACGAGGAGAAGGCCGAGTGCATGAAGCAGACGCTGGCAGCGGTGGATGTTCTGGAGGGAGGCCTCAAGCAGTGCTCTAAGGGCGGGAGCTTCTTCGGCGGCGACCACGTCGGGTACGTCGACATCGTGCTGGGCGGCGCGGTGCCATGGGTGCACGCGACGGAGGTGCTCTCCGGCGCAAGGCTCTTCGACGCAGGCAAGGTCCCGCTCCTCGCGGCGTGGCTGGAGCGCTTCGGCGCGCTGAAGGAGGCCAAGGCGGTCATGTCGGACATTGAAAGGCTGGTCGAGCACGCCAAGATGAAGCAACCTGAGGCCGTGGCCGCAGGTGCGGCTGGCGGTAACTGATCCCGTAGCGCATCGTGGCTGTCTTTCGGGATTTTAGTACAGAGAAAATAAAGATATGTGCTCACGAAAATATATAAGGATAATGTCGTAGCAAATTACATTTTTTCAGTCTTGACTGTCGATAATATTTTCACTTTCGTATTCTTGGACCTTGTTGGTTCTTTATATTGCATAGTAATGAAATTTGGATCAGTTGGTAATTGATACTCCCTCGCAATGAATAAGAATTAGAGATCTTTTACGATGATTGGCATGAAAACTAGGTTTCGTCCGGTTCCCCCGAGTCTAAATTTTCGTGACTGATAACTATTGTTTAATGTATATGATGCTTTGATGATGACGAAACATACATGCGAGTGGTCGACCAACCTTCATCTCCCATATCAAAAGAGAGGGACGAGCGATGACACACCGCCACTGCCACCGTCAACCTTCCAACAGAGCACTACCACCACATGCCCCTCCCCTTTGAAGGCCCACCTCCCGAAGACCATACCTCGCCAGCCCAGCCATCCTCGTTCCCTATAAAGACCACGTCATGCCATTCCGTTGACACCCTCTCTCGTTCGTGTCCAGGGTTGGTGGACGGTGAGGAATCGCCCAAGAGAGGATTCCGTCGGAATGAGAGATGATCAACATGGAATGGCAACACTCTCCCCACTATTATTCGTGACGTCGGAGCCATCCCCTCCCGAGCCGCCTCCCTCCCTGGCGGCTCTGGAGATTCCCCCTGCCCCAACCCTAAGTACCCCCTCACACCACTCTCCTGCCGATGTTGCCACCGACGCTAGCGATGATGGCGGAGCCCATTCGACCGCGGTACATGGGGGATGGTGGGAGGCGGCGGAGGGTCATGGACGGCGCGGCTGTGCTTGGCCGGGGCCTGAGCGCCTCCATCGGAATGGCGGCGAGGAGGAGGTGCGTTGGGTGGTCCTCCACCGCGCAGTGGAGATCTTGGTCGGCTTGATCCGATATGGGCATTAAACAAGATCTGGGCCGGTTGAGCATAGGAAGATGTGTGTTCCTGGTGTTGGTTCTTGCCACGTCGACGGGCCATGCTTGGCTGCCCTCTCCATGTTTGCCGATCTGGTTGGTAGTTGACTGGTGGCGAGGGGGCTGCTGGTCTTGCTAATAATGGTGGCGGTTCTCGGATTTTTTCCACACCAAGGTGAAGATCTGTCGAATGCTTGTTCCCATCAGTCTGGATGGATTGTTGTGTTTCGGAAGGCCTTTCCAGTGAGATTCATTGTGCGAATCATGCCCGAAGATTGCTGGATTTGGTGGTTTCGGTCGTGCGCACCCATGATTTTTATCTGACCGTTTGGTTTCAGAGGGAGCGCTTTGAAGCTCTGCTGGCTGTTATTTTGTGGAGCTCGTTTTCTTTCCATGGTGCTAGCGGAAAAGATCATTAAAGCCGAGATTGATGGAATAGCAATGGTGGTCAGATCTTGGTGGTGATGTGATATTGGCTTGGTGCTTCGTGTCTTGAAAGAGCGACGTGTATGTGAGGGCAACTGCACAGGAGATGTTTAGAGTCTTATCTTTCAGGGTAAAAATTCAATGTCAGATCTTAATTGGTTGTGCCTGACAATGTTCTTATTGATGGCATTGTTTTGAGAGTGAGGACTTTCTTCATGGTGAAAACATAAGATCTATGATCGGGCGACGATACCGTTTGTGCACTGTTTCCTTCTTGGAGCCGTTGCTTATGGAGAAACTGATCTTCTGGTGTTTTTTTAGTGGTGTCAGTATTGCTGTTTCAAGAAATTGATCACTGTAGCGGAACTTTTCTTTTTTTGCAATCTTCTCTTTTTTTTTATGTGTGCATCCTTCATGCCATTAGGGCATGACATTGTTGTTGCTGAATGTAATTGGTATCTCCGCGATAATAATATATGCTCTTTATCGAAAAAAATTATTCGTGACGTCTAGAGTCAATGACTTGAAGATTTGTGTAAAGCATTGTTTGGCCGATCGAAACGGAGTTGTTTTTTACATTTTCCATAAAATATATTAGAGATACCGGTCCCATATTATTTTGCTTCCGATCTCATATTTTAATTTTATTAGTTTGGTTCCGTCTATTTATCACCATCAAATCGGGGTGGATGGACGGTTTCTAAAACTGCCAACCACTATAAAACTTGTCTCAGGCCAAAGAAAATTTAACCAAACATTTAGCAAAATCTATAGCAACTATTATCCTATAATATTATATAAAAATATATTCACTGTGTATCTAATAATGTTGATTTTGTATTTTTTTATGTTAGTACTTGGTCAAACTTTTAAATGGTTGATTTTTTGAAAAATAATACAAAGCCTTATTCAATTAAAGAAATAATATAAGCCATATTCAGTTGAAGGAGGTATTACGAAGTGCTAACCGACAAACACTAGTAGCTCTTGGTGCAAATTCGCAAAAAAAAAAAGTACCTCTTGGTGCCGTGTAAAATAGTTTACACTCTGTTTGTTCCTGGGGAGTGAGTGGGATCCTTCCTTCCGGAGATCTAGTCAACCTAAACCTTCTTTTTACGTGTAGTCAAACTAAACTTGTTTACCTGTTCACATCACACACAGATGGCAGATGTACTTCCAAGGCTTCTTCTCCAAGATATACGCATCTCGACAGCAGTGCTGTTTACAAAGTCCAAATGCTGATTTTGGAATCGACCAACGCGGTCAAACAATTGTTGCATTGGAATTACCAGAGGATTTCTTGCGCATGTAGCCAGCCAAACAATCCGTGGACTATATATTACACAGTGGTTCCCACTGCTCCGATCAAGAGCAGAATGGCCGGCAGAGGAGACGAGCTGAAGCTGCTCGGCACCTTCGCGAGCCCTTACGTTATTCGAGTGAAGCTGGCGCTCAGCTTCAAGGGACTGAGCTTCGAGGACGTGGAGGAAGACCTCGCCAACAAGAGCGAGCTTCTCCTGGCGTCCAACCCGGCGCAGAAGAAAGTGCCCGTGCTCATCCACAACGGCAAGCCCGTCTGCGACTCGCAGGTGATCGTGCAGTACATCGACGAGGTGTTCGGCGGCCCGTCCTTGCTCCCCGCCGACCCCTGCGAGCGCGCCGCCTCTCGCTTTTGGGCCGCGTACATCGACGACAAGGTAATATATCGCCTTAGCTGTCATTGCCAACGCCATGCCCTGTATGTGCATCAGAAGTTGGCTATCAGCTGACCCGATGTGTGTGCGCAGCTCCTGGCGTCGTGGCTGCAGGCGGCGAGGGGCAAGACGGAGGAGGAGAAGACGGAGGGGCTGAAGCAGACATTCGCGGCGGTCGAGACCATGGAGGCGGCCTTCAAGACATGCTCCAAGGGAAAGCCTTTCTTCGGCGGCGACCGCGTTGGGTACCTGGACGTGACGCTCGGGGCTCTGGTGGCGTGGGTGCACGCCGGCGCGGCGCTGTACGGCATGCGGCTCTTCGACGACGCCAAGAGCCCTCTCCTTGCGGCGTGGGTGGAGCGCTTCGGCGCGCTGGACGCCGTCAAGGCCGTCTTGCCCGACGTCGACAGGTTGGTCGAGTTCGCCAAAATGAAGCAGGCGCAGGCTGCAGCCGCGGCCACGGCCACGGCAAACTAGAGAACTGATTATGGCATGTGTGTAACATCAGGTCGGAGCTGGTATTGTCGCGTAGCTCTAGAATCAAGATACGTTGCTGATTGTTGTATATTTATCTTCCTGATTCAAATGAAAACACCAAGTTTGGTTTTTACTCTGGAATTAGGACACGAAGTTCTTTGTTGTATTTCTCTTCCTTCTCTCCATCTCCATCTCCATCTCCATCTCCACTACTAGAGCGGCAGATCCATACAATCCTGACCATCTAATCACCAAAACCATCGGTTTAGATTAGCTCTAAAACATTGTTAGAGGCCACCCCGCGCATCGCACTGCCCGCGACAATCAATTGCGCTACGCGAAGACCCGCCAACCGCACAGGCTATCTCGCCCCGCCTCAACTCCCCGCACGATCCCCTGCCGGTTTCCCCCAATCATCATGTGCGGAACGCCAACGCGAGGATGCCGCCGCCAACGGCACAAGCTGGCGCTGCCCCGCTCGCCACAGCTCCCTGCCCGACGCGAGGGCGTCGCCGTCGCACTGCCCGGCGCGAGGGCGCCGCGAGCGAGACACCGCTCTCATCACCTGCCGGTTCCCAGCGCAAGGACGCCGCCGACGCACTGCCCAGCGTGAGGACGCCGCGAGCGAGACGCCCCAGTCCGCACCTGCGCCGACACCTCGAGCGAGACGCTTCAGGTCATCCTGCACGGCTGCACCGACCCGTCCCTGCACCCAGCTCGACGGCCTGCTGCTCTATGGGTGTTAAAGAACAGGGTATCTCATATATTTTTGTTGGTCAATCATTATTTATTGGGCATTGGAATAGCCCTGCACGCCGACTGGTGCTGAAGCCTATTTGGGTGACGCGCTAGGCGCTACAGGCGTCGGTGGGAGTGTGCAGAGAGAAAGGAGAAGCAGAGAACTGCAGCCGCTTGAAGATGATAGAGCCGTTGGTATGTTCCCTTTCTTTCAGCTACTCGATAGCGTGTGTTCTATTCGTTCTACCGATTGCCTAGATTTCACTGAAAATTACAGTGCTGGAGAAATCGAAAAGGAAAGGTCACAGGAGAAACCAACTATAATACTTCGAAACATGCCGTCAGTTTGCTCATCTGCTTAAATTCTTTGGTAGTATCGTAACTGGTAACTGGAAAATAACATAGATGCCTCTGTATCTTGTCTACCGCAGTGTTATTATTCAGAGTTTTCAAGCTAATTTGGGTAGCCGACTTTTCTTGCTGTAGATAGTTTGTGAACCGAGAGACCATAACCGTGAGAGACAGTTTTATTTAGCTGAGCTCTACCGTAAGCATGCCATTACACATACTTTCAATAGCGATGGAAAGCAGCATGAAAACAGGAAACCGAAAAGCTATTTTTTTTGTTACATCTGCCCATCCCAGATACACAGCAGAATACACAGCAGATAATAGATATTCAGAGAAGTTAGTTCCTAGGCCAGTGCTTGGAAATGCGCAGAACACTAGACACTGGCTATGTGCATGTGAACCTAGAAGCTGATGAGCATTCAGTCAAACCTTACAGCCACCAAAAACCTGAACATAAGAATATGCATAAAGACAATAATTAGAAAAGGGCATCAATAAGCTGGGTTGAAAGCATACGCATATTAAACGGTGCAACAAAGCAAGCTTCCGAAGGTAAAAACACCATATGGTCATATGTAACACTACCGTGATTTTGGATTCATTTCTTTTACAGGTATGAAGAACACTACTTTCTACAGTATTGTGGCAAAGCACAAACCTTTCTACAGTATTGTGGCCACAATAGAGGTCTGGTTTAATGGTGGATTATTGAGCAATAATCTTCAAGGTAAGTATCATCCTGGCATGTAATAATTCATTTACATGATGTTTAGAGAAAATGGTCGTTAAAAATAGGATTAGTCCGGCCAGGTTGGATGGCCATATGCAGTTGCAGGTGTTGAAGAAAAATAATGGTTAATGTGTTTTCATAGTAGTACCTGAAGAACATATGACGGGATAATATGGTTGTTTTTCTAATTTGCATGCATAGTATTTATGTTTTTTTTAAGCAAACTGTTTCGCATGGGACCTAACATAGCTAATGTTTCTTATTCACAATACCATGTTAGGCTTGTGACTTTAGAAGGGGTCAAGATGTTAGGCTCGAACTTCACATTCTGCAGTACCACAACAACAAGGTACTCTATAATCAGCTTCCATGATTAACTATTTATTTCCTTTTAATAGAGATGAGGGAACCTTGCTTTTCCTCACTTTTTTTGGCTGCTATACCAATCAGATCTGGCTCAGATGCTTGTCATACCTATTTGGGGCTTCTTCTCATTGCCACCGCTATTTCTTGAAAAATTCAGATCTTCTTCGCTTTAACCAGGATATCCGTTGGAGTTTCGGAGTTGGGTTCACTTCTTCGGGATTTTAGCAAAGTGCAAGGAGTAGTCTCCATTTTTTCAGGACTATCGATAGGATACCCAAGATTGACATAAGTTCAAAGGTACGAAACGATACTAGATAGAGTTGAAGGGAATATAGAATTGAATCCTCCGAGTTTTTTGCTTGAGGATACCATTTGGCAAGGTGCATTTGATTAGTTGACTAATATATGAGTTGTAAGTGTTACTTTTACATGTGAGCTTAGTGTAATTGTTACTTGGCTAACTATTGTAGGGACACATTAATTTCGATAAGTTCATGAAAGAATACAAGCAAATCTGTTTTTATTTTACTGGTCCACTTGTGAATGTGTACTACCATTCACATAGTGAGGGAGGAATGTGATTTATGATTTTCCATGCCTGTAATGAATTTAGTAATCATCTTTTTGAATATATTACGTACTTTATGTTGATGATCATGCTGCAGAGCGTCGATTAATTTATTTTATGTATCAAATGTTCATAAATGTTTCAAAACTTCTCTGTACTCCACTGCACAATTAATGTTTAAGAATGGACTTATACTTTGCAAAATAGCACAAAGTTCAAGCAAGGACGAAGCATCCAAGTCTATGGCTAACTTAATTACCAGATCTATTTTCCATGAGAGGAAAGCAACTTGTCGGATTTAGAAAATCAACTTGACTGATTTGTCGATGAGTTGTTGTTCCACCTATAAGAAAAATAATAAAGACATTAACTATTGGTTTTTTTCGAAATGGATCTTTTTATTTTTTCAGAAGAGATAATGACTTAGACAATTATACATAACGTGCATGTGCATGTGCACGTGCTTGATAACTAGTCCAAATAAAAAAAACAACAACTCTAATAGGAAATGCCTACAGGTGAAAAATGCTAACTGCGCATCTAAAAACTTAACGTGGCCGGTATTTGGGAAAATACTTGTGGCGTACCTAATTATGGTACACTGCCGGTCTTCGATTACCGACCGTAGGTCGTCTAATGGTGGCTGCTACTTATTTTTAGGATAAAGAGATACTTCCTCCAGTTTATATTAATGTACTTCACTTCATCTACATAATGGACTTCACTTAGTCTAGATACACGGGTATAAATCTAGACAAAGTGAAATCCGTTAATATGGACTGGAGGGAGTAACATTTCCGAACAGACGGAATACAAAAAAATAGTTTTTGTCGAGGAAAGTTTCGAGTATAGGTGTAACCAATAGATATTCAGCAAAATTATAGGTGTAACCAATAGATATGCAGCAAAATTATGGAGAAAAAATGTATCTGGAGGCACTCCCTCCCGAGCGGCTGTGGAGGCGCCCTCCCAGCTCAAATCCCCCGTCGCCTCCACACCCCCTAGCCGCCGCTGCTCCCTCGCTGGCAGCGGTAGCGGCACCCTTCGGGTCAAAGACAGCGGCTGAGATGGCAAGGTGCGGCCCGTTGGGTTCCTCGAGAGATGGGGGAATTCCGATGGGAGCACAGAGATGGGGGAATTACGATGGGAGCACAGGGCGTTGCGGCTTTCCGGTCGGGGCCTGACTCCCGAGGCCCTCCATCGGTGCGGCAGCGATGAGGAGGCGGTGCGCCTCCAGCGAGTCTTCGCGAGCATGACGGCGTATTCGATCATCGGGCCGAGATCTAGGCTGAGATCGATCTGGCCAGATGGGTTCAGCCATGGCCGGGGCGGCGTGGTCTAGCAGCCCCTCGGATCGCCGGCACGTGCACCCTTGCGCCTGGACTGCATCTTTCCTCTCCGACCAATCCAACATGGAGGCAGCTAGCGGCGTGGGGACTGCCGATCTCGCGAATAATGGTGGCGGTCCTAGAGTTTCTCCTCCTGTCAAGATGAAGATGTATCGGTTGCCTAGCCCTCATTGATCTGACTGCAGTGGCGTGTTCCGGAAGGCTCCACCGGCGTACTCCACCGGGGATTACTGGATCGGGTGAGATTCGATCGTGCGCACCTCTGACCGTTTAGTTTCAGAGGGAGCGCTTCGAAACTCTATTGGCTACTAATATCATGGGGTATGTTCTCGTTCTATGCTGCTGGCGGGGAATGTCATCGAAGCCAAGATCTGAGCATTAGCGACGGTGGTTCGACTCCGGGCGGCGATGAGGAATTGGCTTCTGACTTGGAGCAACGGCATGCTAGTGGGAGCAACTACACATGAGAAGTTCATAGCCTTACCTTTCATGGTGAAAATCTAAGGTCTTGTCTTAATTGGTTGTGCCTGACAATGTCTTGTTGAAGGTACTATTTTGATAGTGAGGACTTTGCTGGACTTCTGTTGTTGTCTTGGTGGTGTCCGTTCTGCTACTCCAAGGAATAGATCACTACATCAAGACTTTTCTCATCTGTAATTTTTTATTATTATTGTCCGCGTTCAAGAAGATTCAAGTTATTAGAAGCTTCTGGAAGGTTTAGGAGTATCATATGAAGAAGAAAACATATGAGAGAAGATTCTAGAAGCTCAAGGAGTTATCAAGGTAGAATAGAATATATTTAGAAATCTCTAGAATCGAAAACAAAATGTTCTACAATGTGTAGTATATGATTAGTACTAAATATCTAGACTTCTAGAGTTATCTAAAGTTATGGTGCGGTGTTTGGATTGTCCAACATGGCAACATCATAACGGTCTTGTACATCAAGGATTTGGCTCCCGACAGGAAAAAAATCCCGGGGGTGCTCGGGATTCCCGGTTACCGCGGTAACCGGAAAATCCCGCCCGGTTACCGGACGAATTCAAAATCGAAAATTTAAATTCAAAGAGAATACTCGCTAAAATTATATAGAATATTCGCTAAAATTTAAATTTTTCGCAAAAAAACAAAAAAAATGGGGATTTTTTACCCGGTTAGACCAATTCCCGGGGGTGGTCGGGATATCCGGTTCCCGGCCGGGAACCAGATTTCCCGGGCGGTAACCAAATCCCTGTTGTACATGCCTAAATAGGGGTGGCACTCCTCCCATGTAACTAAGCTAGAAGGAAGAATGAAGAGAGTTGTAGGAGGAAGGGTTCATCATAAGAAGGCCATAGTGTAGAGAGGATAGACACTACGAATAATATCAATTTTGAAGTACTGAATAAAGGAGCGCGTACCCCCACATTATGAGAGTGTTATTTATTCTAGTACCGTGAAGATCCTTAAGTTGTGGGTTCATAGGTTCACTATGAAATTTCCTATAGCTTCCAGAACAAAACATATCGTATACATTTTCTCCATGATATTTTCACCTGACTTGTGGCTTAAATTCTTGTCTACTCGTGTGCCAAGTAACCCGTAAAGTAAATTTCATAGAAAGATGAGAGTTAGAGACTGCTTGAACTACCATTTTAGCTAAACTATAAACAAATAAATTGAGCCAAACAAAAACAGGAAGCTCCTTTAGAAAACTTGTTTGTTCCATTTTAGTAAAAAAATGATTCAAATTACTTTTTAAAATAACATGTGCGAACATTAGGGACAACTATCCATGATATTGTGTCATTAGTACATAGTGTTAAAATTTATCAGTTTTGTTTCTTCTCACAGAAAAGCAAAATAACCAATTAGAGTATCATCAGCATCATTGTAGTATTCTCGAAGTACCAATTGGTGGCATCACGATAAACCAACCGAACATCAGCAAAATGCATGAAGCAATCTCCAAAAGATTAATCATAAATTAAGATTCGAAATCACACTAGAGCAGTCTCAACATTACAAGAACTTCCATGCAAACATTGTGCATATCAGTTCATGTGTACATGTATAATCTTCATTAAGATTCAAAATCATACTAGAGCAATCGCAACATTACAAGAACTTCATGGATTTGAAATTGGTTGCCAAAATCCCCTTCTTTTCTCATTTCATCATTTTTTTTCCGAAAAGTCCACCGATCTATTCATAATCCTTATCAACAGTAGAAGGAATCCCAAAAGGAATAAATACAACATGTCCTTAGACCACTCGAGTGAGCCGAAGTTGTGCCGTCTTCCTCGCCCCTCTCTGACTAGATTCGGGAAAAACTTATCGTAATAGAGCTTGTTGTAGTAGACAGATGAAAAGTCGTCGTGATAATGCCTCAAAGGACCAGGGCACACGAGAAGCAATTGTCGCCGATGAAGTGAAGCATAGATAAAGAGGAACACCGACCAAATCTAGCGTGCTCCGCCAAAGACACACCTCCACACGCCCTCCAACGGTGCTAGACGCACCCCGAAACCGGGGCAAGACGGGGAGGAATTTTGCTCATCTTCAGGGAGCCGCCGCCATGTCTTCCTAAGTGGGACACAAATCCTAACCAAACTGAAAAACACACCATAAAATGGAGCCCTCCTGCCGACAAGGACTAGGATCCACCCCGTCTCTATGGCCCTAAAACCATAGAAAAGCATGTCAGATCATCGGCTGTGCCGATGGAAGGCATGAAACCCTATCTCTAGTCTCCCTATGACAGCTCTCTTTCTCGATCTCTCTCGTGGATGCAAAGGAAGAGAATGCGATGAACACAGGAGGTTTTTTTTGTGCCGCGTACTACATACGGCTTTTCTGTTTCTCTTCACCTTTTATTCTCAACTGAAAGGTAAAACGTGACCTGGTAGTGCTCCTACCCCTACGCCACGATCCGGGCATCTCGTGCCATCCCACGAAATCGATCGTGATCGATCACGATGCTACAAATGCGTAAAGACCGAGTCCTGATGCAACAGGCTCATGTCCGTCTAATAACTGAAAAACAAATTCAGATAAGCAAACTATCCTAACACCCGACGACGGACGGGGTTTATTCAGCTAACAATCACCCCCTTAAATCATGTCGTCGTCAGGCCTGTCGCAGCAACGCCAATTCTGCTCCTCAGCTCCTGGAAACGGATGCGCCCAAGTGCTTTCGTCAGAACATCCGCGAGCTGATCCTCCGTCCTGACGTAGTCGACCTCAAGGACTCCCTTCTCCACATAATCCCGGATCAGATGGTAGCGGGTGTCGATGTGCTTGCTACGGTCGTGGAACACAGGATTCTTGACAAGTTGGATCGCCGATTTGTTGTCAACCAACAGCTTCGGCGGCCTTGGTTCTTCATTCAGCAGCTCCCCAATGAGCCTGCTTAGCCGGACGCCACTGGCAGGATGTGGTGGCAGCTGCGATGTACTCCGATTCGCATGACGATATTGCCACCACGCGTTGCTTCTGCGAGTGCCGGCTGATCGGACTCCGTCCAAGGAAGAAGACCATGCCTGTCGTGCTCTTCCGATCGTCGACGTCCCCGGCCAGATCGGCGTCGCTGTACCCCAGCAGCTCCTGCCTTCCCTGTCCACGCCTGTAGGTGACGCCGTAGGACAGAGTTCCAGCGATGTATCGCAGCGAGGTGCTTCACCGCTGCGAGGTGCTCGGAGGTGGGCGCCTCCATGAATCGACCGACGTAGCCGACGGCGTAGGAGATGTCGGGCCTCGTGTGTACGAGGTACCCGAGCCCACCCACAATGCTGCGGTAGTGGGTGGCATCCACCGGCTTTCCAGCGACCGTCCCTGCTCGGCTTCGAGGCGAGCTTCCATTGGCGTGGCACATGGATTGCGGTCGTCCATGCCCGCGCGCTGCAGCAGCTTCTTGGCGTAAGCTGCTTGTTGGAGCGTGATCGTGCCGCTCCCCTGCTGCACCGTGATGCCGAGGTAGAAGCTGAGCTCGCCCAGGTCGCTCATGCGGAAGAGAGTGGTCATCTCCGCCTTGAACTTTGTCACCTCCTCGATCGACGTACCGGTGATGACGAGGTCGTCGACGTACACGCCCACGAGTAGCAGCTCCTTGCTGCCTCCGCGGCGGTAGACAAGCATGCTCCGTCCGGCTGCGCACAAACCCGAGAGAGTGGAGGCTAGCGTCAAGCTTCGCATTCCATGCCCTCGGTGCCCGACGGAGCCCGTAGAGCGCCTTGTCCGGTTTCAGCACCTTGTGCTCTTCTCCGTCGACGGCGAAGCCGGGAGGGTGCTCGACGTACACCTCCTCCAGCAGCTCACCGTTCAAGAACGCCGTCTTCACGTCCATGTGATGGATGGGCCAGCCATGGTGAGCAGCGAAAGCAATCAACAGCCGCACGCTCTCCATCCGGGCGACAGGAGCGAACACCTCGCGGAAATCCACCCCCTGTCGCTGGACATACCCTTTGGCCACCAATCGCGCCTTGCGCTTCACCACATCGCCATTGGAGTCTCTTTTGAGCTTGAACACCCATTTGAGACCAATGGCGCGGTGCCCCGGCGGCAGTCGCGTTAGCCGCCAGGTCTGATTGGCTTCGATGCTCGCCATCTCCTCCACCATTGCCGCACGCCACTCCTTGTCCTTCTCGGCTTCGGAGAAGTTTGCCGGTTCGTCCGCAGCCGAGCGAGCACAGCTCGCTGCCGGGTGCCTCCGTCTCCTCGGTGACGTCGTACAGCTCCTCCAACAAGCGGTAGCGTCGAGGAGCCTCTTCATCCGGGGAGGGCTGCGATGCGTTCGACGGTGGACCGGCGAACTCCACCGTGCGCGACGGTGGTGTCGCGGGGGTCGCCGGTGGAGCGGGCGAAGGTGCGTTGCCCGTTCCGGCAGGTGGCGTGGTCGTCGACGTCGTGGGCGCGCTCCGTGCGCGTCCCGTTCTCGCATGGCATGTCCGGTGCGCGCCCGGAGCGCGTCGTGTTCCAGCCTCCGTCGGCACCTGAAATGGGAATGACAAGATGCTCGACGGTGAACGTGTCGGCTGCATCGCCTTGCTGCTTCTCCGTGCTGGTCCGGTTCCACGCTGCGTCTTCGTCGAACACGACGTCGCGAGACACGTGCACCTTGCCCGCAGCGGGGTCGTACACCCGATATGCGGCGGAGCCGGGCTCATAGCCAAGCAGCACCATGGGGATGCTCCTGTCCTCCAACTTCTTCAGGTTCGGGCGTGTGACCTTGACGTGGGTCACGCAGCCGAAAACGCGCAAGTGCTGCACGCTCGGACGTCGGCCATGCCATGCCTCGAATGGCGTCTTGCCCGCGACGCTCTTCGTCGTGCCGCGGTTCAGGAGGTACACCGCCGTCGTGACGGCCTCGCCCCAGAAGCGAGCAGGGACATTCCTGGTCTTGAGCAAGCACCTCGCCATGCCGACGACAGCTTGATTTCGTCGCTCGACCACCCCATTTTGCTGTGGGGAGTACGCCGCCGTCGGCTGTCTCTGCACACCAAGGTCGAGAAGTACTCCCCGAGCTCGTTTGAGTTGAACTCACCACCCCTGTCAGTGCGCAGCAACTTCAGCTTCTGCCCGCTCTCGAGCTCGGCCGCAGCCTGGAACTTCTTGATCGCCGCGGACGCCTGATCTTTCGTTGCCAGGAGGTGCAGCCACATGTAGCGACTGCTGTCGTCCACCAAGAGGAGGAAGTAGCGTTTCCCTCCGGGCGTTGGCGGATCGATGGGGCCGCACGGATCCGCATGGACTAGTCCAAGCCTCTTGTCCGCGCGGTTGATGGCCTGGCGGGGAAACGGATTGCGTTTCTGTTTCCCGGCGAGGCAGGCGTCGCAGAGGCGATCGAGCTCGTCGAGGAGGGGCAGTCCGTGCACCATGTCGCCGCGTGCGAGGCGGCGGAGCGCATCAAAATGCATGTGTCCGTACCTCGCGTGCCAGCGCCATGCGTCCTCGCCGCCGTGAGCAGCAAGGCACACCGGCCGTGCCAGCTCGAGGTGAAGGATGTAGAGCCTCCCGCGACTCCGTGGCACTCGTGCCAGCAGCCGTTCGTCCGGGTCCCGTAGCTGTAGCCAGCCGTGGCGGATGCGGGTCTCGTACCCCGGTTCGTCGAGCTGGCCCGGGGAGACGATGCTCGCTGCAGAGCTTGGGGATGAAGTAGACCTCGGACAGGGTCAGGTGCTCCCCCTTCTTGCACGTGAAGAGGATCGTTCCGCGCCCTTCGATCTCCACGGAGGTGTCGTCGCCGAGCTTGACGAAGCCGTGCACGCTTGTGTCGAGCTCGGAGAAGAGTTCGCGACGGCCGCACATGTGGTTGCTGGCACCGGAGTCCAGGAACCACGTTGTGTCACAGCGGGCCGCGCCGTTCGTGGCCGTAGCCTTGGAGCGCTTCTCGTTGAGGAGAACCATCTCCCCGCCGCGCTCGTTCGGCGTGGCCAGCAGGACCTCCCCGACACGCGCCATGAGGAGAGCTTCTTCCTCCTTCTCCTCCTCGGGCAAGGTTCGCCCTGCCCTTTCGCTCGCGTTGAGGCTCGGACACTGCTTGGAGAAGTGACCCTTGTTATTACAATTGTAACACTTTACCGTGCTCATGTCGCGCTCGCCGCCACGATCGTTGCCGTTCTTGGTCTTGGCCTTGCCTTTCTTGCCGCCGTTGCCGTTGCGGTTGGCTTGCCCTTGACCTTGATCACGTTGGCGACGCCGTTTCTCCCACTCCTCCTCAGTGAGGAGCAGGCTGCCGCCGCTGTTCGTTGTCGACGAGGATCCGCCGCCTCGCCCCTCGCTGGAGCGCAGACGCCCGAGCAGCTCCTCGACGGAGAGCGTGTTCAGATCGAGCAACGTCTCGATAGAACACGCCATTGGCGCGTACTCCTTGGGCACCTCACGTAGGATCTTCTCGACGACCCTCACCTCCTCCATCTGATCGCCGAGGGAGCGGAGGTTGTTCACGATCCCCGTGATCCGCAACACGAACGAGTCCAAGGACTCGCCGTCGCGGAACGTGAGGGCCTCGAACTCCTTTCGGAGCCGTTGCGCCGTTGCCTGCCTGACGCGGTCGACGCCGACCCGCATCATCTTCACGGCGTCCCAGGCCTCCTTCGCCGTGCGCTTCACCAGAAGCGCGGCCTGCATGTCCGCTGGAACGGAGCGCAGGATCGCCGCGAGGGCGGCCTTGTCGACGGGCACGCTTGGCGCGTTTCCCTCCACCGCGTCCCACAGCACGCAGGCCTCCATGTTGATCTGCATCAGGAGCGCCCACTCGATGTAGTTGGTGGAGGTTAGCGTGGGCCACACGAGCACCCCGGCCTGCACCGCCGGTCGCTCATGGTACGTCGTCTCGCGCACGACGATCTCCTTGCCGTTCTGCCGTGAACGGCTTCGCCCGCGGCTCTGGTTCCGTGTCCGTGGGGGAGTCTCCGATCGTCGCGGCGGAGGCGATCTGCCCGCCGCTGGTGCAGTAGCGCCTGGAGCCGTCGCTCCGGCGGCTGCCTGGGCCGCCGCGGCGCCTGCCGCCGCGGTTCCTGCTCCGTCGTCCACCATGGCCCCTCAAAGCTCTAACGTGGCTCTGATACCAATTGACAGCTCTCTTTCTCGATCTCTCTCGTGGATGCAAAGGAAGAGAATGCGATGAACACAGGAGGTTTTTTTTGTGCCGCGTACTACATACGGCTTTTCTGTTTCTCTTCACCTTTTATTCTCAACTGAAAGGTAAAACGTGACCTGGTAGTGCTCCTACCCCTACGCCACGATCCGGGCATCTCGTGCCATCCCACGAAATCGATCGTGATCGATCACGATGCTACAAATGCGTAAAGACCGAGTCCTGATGCAACAGGCTCATGTCTGTCTAATAACTGAAAAACAAATTCAGATAAGCAAACTATCCTAACACCTGACGACAGACAGGGTTTATTCAGCTAACACCCTAGAGTTGGAGTGAAAGGGCATCGTGGTTCTTTCTTGTCATTTCACCATTGCCCATTGACAAACTATAAGTCTTCTCGTTTGAAGCTAGCTAGGCAGGGGAAAAGGAAACTTGAATCATATGCGCACTAGTTCGATGCTAGTGAAATGAGAAGTTGGCAACATAAGAGCATCTCCACCGGCGCACCCCGTAGCGGCCTTGATAGCGTTTTTGGGGCCGGCAGCGAAAATAGGCTCACAAAGCCGGACCCCAAATAGCGGCGACGCTTTTTCGAGCCCAATAGAAGCGCCGACAACCCCGTGTCGGCCCCTTCGCGAAGGGCATGAATCGGGCGCGCCGGCGCCTCGCGAGGCGAATTTTTTTGGGTATCGGAGCCAGCCACACATCCCAAAAGTCGACGCCAGCGGGGAGTGGTGGGACCGACGCGTCAGCGGTATATTCAAGTTTAACCTAACCGTCGCCTACCTCGCGACGGAAATTATTGGCGCGCAGCGGCGGTGCAGTTTCCGCAGAGGCGCAGCTCTCCGTCTCGCCGCGCCTAGCTCTCCGTGCCGGCGTTAATGAGCGCCACTGCTCCCCCACCTCTCTTCGGCCTATAAAAAGGGCGCTCTCGCATTGTCCCTCACACACAAACCCTAGCGCCTCTCTCCCCAACCCTAGCCGCCACCATCTCAAGAGATGACGCCATGGCTGGTAGAGGCAGAGGCCGAGGCCGAGGTCGCGGCCGTGGTCGTGGTCGCGGCAGAGCTGCACGATCGCCGTCGCCTGCGACGCTGTCGTCTTCATCGTTGGACCTTCAGGAAGAGCGGGAAGTGTTGTTCGAGTTCATCGTTGTCCTCAAGGGTGACCCACTCGGCATCTAGAGGCTACCGCACAAGTTCGCCGACTTCTTCGCCGGCAACAAGCCGTCCGCACTGCATTTGCGGGAGGCTGGCTGCGACATCTGCCGGTGGACGTGTTCTTCGACGGGCGCTGCAAGATGTACCTCCACACTGGCTGGGAGAAGTTCGTGCGCTACCACGACCTCGAAGCCGGTTGCGCGCTCACATTCTCCTACCTTGGCGACGCCGATATGAGCATCAAGGTGTTCGATGAGACGCGTTGCCGCCGGCACTACCACGGCGACACCGATGAGGAGGACGATTGAACACGCCGAGTGTTGTTTCTTCGCAGCGAAAATAGGCACGGAGGTTTCTGGATATTCTTCCTCAAAGGGACCAACAGAGCTATCATCACCAGCTAGATTTTCCAATTTGCGTGACTGGGAATGCCTCGAAGTGTTCTTTCTTGGCAGGAAACACACGAAATCTGCGATGCCAACACCAGTTAGGTTTTCTCATTTTCCAACATTTTATTTTGTGTCAACCATGGTTCAAACTATGTACTCCCTCCGTCCCAAAATGTAAGGCATCTAAGGACTGGTCAAAAGTCAAACTTTACTAACTTTGACCAAATATTTAGAAAATATATTTACATCTATAATATCGAATGGACATATCAAGAAAATATATTTTATGCTGAATCTATTCATGTTGATTCAGTACTGTAAATATTTATATTTTTGTGTATAAATTTGGTCAAATTTAAAAAAAAACATTAACTTTTGACTAATCTTTAGACGCCTTACATTTTGGGATGGAAGGAGTATTAGTTTCTGGAAACCATGTTCCAAACTATATCTTTGTGTAAAATTATGTTCCCAATTATGTATTAGTTTGTGGAATGTTCCTCCTCTTTATTTGAATTTCTATGATTTTATTTGAGATTGTAATTCAAATCATCTATCGGGGTCGACGGTTTGGGAGCGCCGGTGTGGAACAACACCCCAAATAGAAGATGCAATGATGGCGCCCTCATACGGCAGTGTCAGCGTCTCTACCAGCGACTATTTGAAGCGCGCCGGTGGAGATGCTCTAAGCGTGCTGAACTAAAAGGACCAACAAAGAGATGCTTGAAAAAGATGGGTTAAGTCACAAAGTATGGTTGCTAAGTACTTTTTTTTTGTTTTTAATGGTGGCTGCTGCTTTTTTTAGGACAAAAATATATACAAATTTGTCGCCTTATGGACTTTACCATCAGACTAGTACGTCAATGCTGACGATATCAAGTCACCAACCTAGCATAGGAAGTTAGCAACGCACCTGCGTGTCCCTCAAAGACGTCCAGGTACATAAGTCAAACAACTACTAGTATGCAACACGCATGTGACAATATACAAGCGAAAAGTGACTTTGGCATATAAGCGTTCTATATATAGAAGTTCCTATATATAACAGACCACAAACCGAGCGTTCTACAAACATCTTCGTCCGCTCCACAACAAGAGCATCGATCGATCTCTTTGTCCCAGCTCAAGAAAGACTTGCTTGGCCATGGCAGAAGGCGGCGATCTGAAGGTGTTGGGCGTGTGGACGAGCCCGTACGTGATCAGGGTGCGGGTGGCGCTCAACCTCAAGTCGCTGCCGTACGAGTACGTGGAGGAGAACCTGGGCAGCAAGAGCGTGCTGCTGCTGGCCTCCAACCCGGTCCACAAGACCGTGCCGGTCCTTCTCCACGGCGGGCGCCCCGTGAACGAGTCCCAGGTGATCCTGCAGTACATCGACGAGGTCTACGCCGGCACCGGCATCCCGTCCTTGCTCCCCGCCGACCCCTACGACCGCGCCGTGGCCCGGTTCTGGGCGACCTACGTCGACGACAAGGTCGGGGCGGCATGGCAGGGGATGCTGTTCACGTGCAGGACGGAGGAGGATCGGGCGGCGGCGGTGGCCCGCGCCATGGCGGCGCTGGAGACGCTGGAGGGCTCGTTCGAGGAGTGTTCCAAGGGGAAGGCCTTCTTCGGCGGCGACGCCATTGGGTTCGTGGACGTCGTGCTCGGCGGCTACCTTGGGTGGTTCGGGGCCGTCGACAAGATGATCGGGTGCCGGCTGATCGACCCGGCGAGGACGCCGCTGCTGGCGAGGTGGGAGGAGCGGTTCCGCGCGGCGGAGGCGGCGCAGGGCGTGGTGCCGGACGACGCCGACAAGATGCTCGAGTTCCTGCCCACCATTCTCGCCTGGATCAACGCCCCCAAGTCCAAGTGAACTGTGGCATCGTCCGTTCCTACATTTGTGTGTGTCCGAGTCCGTCAAGTGTGTACGTGCTTAATAACAACTGTAACACATGTCCTGTGTGTTGTTCGGAGTGCAAGTGAAGCTGAATAAATTTACTGTTGGTGTGCCTTTTTTTACGATGTATACCTATTAGTTGTGTTCTATACGTGACGATACAGAGTTGGTACATATATGAGCAACAAAACACAAAAAGGATACAAATGGTTGTATTTTTACAAACTGCCATGGTTGCAACTACAAAGCAGACACGTCCCTTCATCGTCGCCGGAGAAAAAAAAAAGTGCTAGTAGTTGGTCCGCTCTATGGCGCCGAAGAAACTCTGAGCTAGGAGCACCAGTCCCGTAAGACTAGATCTAGCATTTGCACTCTAAGAACATACCATCCGTATCACCATGCCTCGACGCATCGCCCAACAGCTTGGACTCCATAAACTTCTCACTGACTTCAGCAACACCTCCGAGTCTCCGACGAGCAGGGACATGAACCACGATACCATTATTCTTAGAAGCACCATCAACATCTGCCACACAATGACGCTAATAGGAGACCTCCAAAACCTAGAAACCCTAAAATTAAAAGTTTAAAACACACGAATGCGAACCAAACTTTCCCTCTCCTCTGATGATACGGCATAGATCAGAGGGAAGAGGAGTGGCAGACTCACCGGCGAGAGACTGAAACCGCACGGTGCGGTGGTTTCTGGTAAGAGTGGGAGAGCAGTATTGGTGTGCTTTGATAAGGGCATCTCCAAGAGAGAATTCCTTATTTGACACTGCTAAAAATATGATTCCCTATTTGACACTGAAAAAGTTTCTCTTCCTTATTTGACACTTGTGCAAAAAATTATGCCTTATATAACATTGCCGTCCATTCCGTTACACTCTTCTGTCCGGTTTTTGTTTCGTGGACCATAATACCCCTCCGTTAGTTGTATGCAACGCTGTTAAAATGGGCCTAGCCAAATGACCATCGTCTCCGTCTCCGACTAGACCCGATAAGGACCATAGCGGCGGCGGCGCATAGCAGCGGCGGCGGCGCATAGCAGCGACGGCGAGGGCTATGCCACGGGAGACTAGGGGTGCTGCGGAAGCCGGCTAGGTCGGGATCGAAGCTCCGGATGGCAACCTCGGCACGGCGGCAAAGGTCGGGCAAGGGGCGGCGATGAGGAGTTCGGCTATTGCATCCTCGATCGCGCACACCAGCACTGCCTCCTCCTTCAACGTCATCACGGAAGCCTTCTGTGGAGCAGCCGGTCGGAGCGGCCGCCAGCCTCACGTCGGTGGCGTAGACCTGCACGACGTACTTCCGCCTCACCCCCGACCATCTCCACGAGCGTGAGGGCCTGCAGCGAGCGGGCCTGGTCCTCAAGTTCTGTCCACGACCAGATTTGCTTGTGTGATTTTCTTCTCGATCTGGATTCAAAAAAACTGTATAAATACCGACCGAATCTGGTAACTATCAATCTTGAAACTGAACCGAATGGACCCTATACGAAATGGATCTAGCTATGGATCTGGGACGGTAAGGGAATCGGAAAAGAAATTGTCGATACAACTTTATAAATGTCCTATGGTGAATTTTTGGTTTATAAAACTGTGTGGAACTTATACATCTACGAAACTGAGCTGATTGTGCACTTCCCATAAAAAAATATGTCCTATCACGTTGCTTTTGTTTTGGACAAATAAATATCTCATCTGGCGTTTATTAACCATGAACAAATACGTCACAATACTATTGTGTTTTGTCATGTACAATTTTTTGTTTTTTTTGTAGCATAATGCACCAAGGGCAAAAGCGTCTTTACATGTCCCTATTTATTCATATAAGGAAAGAAATTTTGAGGAAGTGTCAACTAAGAAGAAAAACTTTTCTAGTGTCAAATAAGGAATCACAATTTTAGGTAGTATCAAATAAGGAAAATTCTCTCTATCTCCAACGGGGCGATGGAAATGGACGCGAACCGACCGTTTGCGACTGTAGAGTCGAAAAATACGTATGCACCCAGGCCCAACGGCTCGACGCATAGTGAACAGGCTATCCACGGAGACGCAAATGCGTCCAGAATATGCGCCTCGGCTGTGTCTCCGTGGTCGCGCCGCGTGACCGCTCGCTTCTCATACGGGCCCGCTTGGCAGCGATCTATGTCGATGCGTCTTCTTAGGTGCGCCAGTACTAGCGACGAGGCGTCGCTTCGGCAGTCTGCGCCACGTTCATGGCGATGCCCGCCGAGCGGCCGCCACCCACTGCTAACGAACTTAATGGTGATGACACGAGTGCCGCGCCCCTCGGCTGCCTCCAGCATATATAAAGAGGGGGGGCGCGCTCGGTTGCCCCATCTCATCCCCTGCACACAAACCCTAGCCGCCGCATAACATCCATCTTTGCCATGAGCAGCACCAGACACGGCCAGACTACTACGCCTCGACCTCCCTCTCCACCTCCGACTCCACAACCCCCAGCCGACAGCTCCGACGAGGAGAACGAAGATAGCGCGGACAACGTCATCGACGCGGCTATGGACGCGAAGTTCATGGATGACGTGGAGCAGAAACGGAGGAGGAGCGGCCGTTCGATGCGGCGTTCGACGCGGAGAAAGAACGCTACATGGGAAGTGGCGTCCGCAGAGGATGACGACGTCGAGTGGGACTGGAATGGGCCTGACCCGGAGGAGAAGGCGGCGAAGCAGAGGGTTTTAGTCGAGTCCTTCGAGACGCTCAAAAGGCCGAGAATGCCGCTAACGAGACGTTGCGGCAGCGGCTACTGAAGGATGCGGCGGCACCGAGCTCTAGCGATCGCATGGTGCATGGAGCGGCGGACGATCGCACGGTGGATGGAGCTCTGGCGATCGCACGGTATGCAACACACACACACTACAATTTCCCTTCGCCTGCTCCTATATATAATCCCCTACAAAGCCTGAGTCGTAACATCAGGCCACAACCCGAGCGTTCTACAAACACTTTCATCCACGCCATTAGAGGAGCATCTAGAGCAAGGAAGACGTGGCCATGGCAGGAGTCGGCGATCTGAAGCTGCTGGGCGCGTGGTCGAGCCCGTACGTGATCAGGGTGCGGGTGGCGCTCAACCTCAAGTCTCTGCCGTACGAGTACGTGGAGGAGAACCTGGGCAGCAAGAGCGCGCTCCTCCTGGCCTCCAACCCGGTGCACAAGGCGGTGCCCGTCCTCCTCCACGGCGGCCGCCCCGTGAACGAGTCCCAGGTGATACTGCAGTACATCGACGAAGTCTGGGCCGGCACCGGCGCCCCGTCCTTGCTCCCCGCCGACCCCCACGAGCGCGCCGCGGCCCGGTTCTGGGCAGCCTACGTCGACGACAAGATCCGGGCGGCGTGGCAGGGGATGCTGTTCACGTGCACGACGGAGAAGGAGCGGGCGGCGGCGGTGGCCCGCGCCGTGGCGGCGCTGGAAACGCTGGAGGGCGCGTTCGAGGAGTGCTCCAAGGGGAAGGCCTTCTTCGGCGGCGACGCCATCGGGTTCGTGGACGTCGTTCTCGGCGGCTACCTCGGGTGGTTCCGGGCGGTCGACAAGATGATTGGGCGCCGCCTGATCGACCCTGCGAGGACGCCGCTGCTGGCAAGGTGGGAGGAGCGGTTCCGCGCGGCGGAGGCGTCCCGGGGCGTGGTGCCGGACGACGCCGACAAGATGCTCGAGTTCCTGCCCACTGTGCTCGGCTGGATCAACGCCTCCAAATCCAAGTGAACTGTGACATCGTCCGTTCCCGACATTTGTGTGTGTGTCCGAATCCGTCAAGGCGTCAAGTGTGTTCGTGCTTAATAACAACTGTACCACATGTCCTGTGTGCTGTACGGAGGGAAAGTGAAGCTGAATAAATTTAATGTTGGTGTGCTTTCTTTACGAGGTATGCCTATTACTTGTATCCATACAGAGTCGCTACGCATACGAACAACAAAATATAGAGGATACAAATGGTTGTGCTATTGCAAACAACCATCGCCGTAACTATCAAGCAGACACATTCTTTGCTATCGCCGGAGAGAAAAAGCATTCAGTTCTCTCCTCTTTGCTCATGTTCTATCTTTGCTCACTCAAACTTTACCCGTGGATGTTAGCTGAAGTGGACAAATACAGGAGACATTGTTTATGAAGAGATAAGGATCTGCAAAAAAAACCCTCCTCTGGCGCCCTCCTCTGGCTGCTTGGGACCTTGTTTCTAAGCCCAAAAAGCACGGGGGATCTTGGGCTCCTCAACTTGATAGTTCAAAATGACTGTTTACATATGAAGCATGTCCACAAATTCTACAATCATGCTGATCTGCCTTGGGTTAATCTTACTTGGGAGCTTTACTACACCTCTGCCTTGCCCCCAGCTAGATTCAGGGATATTTCTTTCTGGTGGATAGATTGTCTGAAAACCTTGCCCACATATAAGAACCTGGTTGTATGTACCTTTGTGCAGGGGAACTCAATTCTCTTATGGCAGTATACCTGGTCAGATATTCCTTTGAAACTTAAATTTCTTAAGAATGAGTCTATCTCCATCAAAGAAGCACTTGCTTCTCCACATATTCCAGATTTATTTCATCTGTCTATATCTAAGGAAGCATTGGTACAGTTGAACTTGTACCAAGCACTGTTGCAAGATTTAATACCACATGCAGAGAATGACTCATGGGGACTATGTTGGGCAATTCTTCATTGCAAGTTTCCAAAGTTTATAAGAGACTCATGGGAGATGGGAGAGCAGTGCCTGCTTTAGATTGGATGTGGAAAGGATGTTGTCAGCAGATACATAAGGTTTTCTTCTGGCTTCTTATACACAATAGGCTGAATACTAGAGCCCTGCTGCAGCGCAAGAACTTTCTGATGGCAGACTAGTCATGTATAATGTGCAACCAACAACATCTGGAGACAAGGGATCATCTATTCTTTCAGTGCCCTTTTGCAGTTCTACGTTGCCAATATATTTGTCCTCTCTAGATCCCGCCTCCTCCTGGTCAGATGGATCTCCAGGAAGTGGTGTCTAGTCTGAAAGCGGCCATATCCAAACCATTCTTCATGGAAATTATCATGCTTGTTGCATGGTCTATTTGAATCACACGCAATGGATTTATATTCAAGGCTGCTCCTCCGAGCGTTTACAGATGTCGGAAGATATTCAAGGATGAGCTTGCCCTTCTAGTGCACAAGGCCAAAAGGAAATGTTATCATGGCATAGTTTCTTGGGTGGAGAACTTTAGATAGTTTTTTTTACTTTAGGCCTGGTGCCCCCTTGCTTTTTAGTTGCTTCTCTCAAGCAACTGCTTATTTGTATTATTTGTTCATAACTTTAATAAAATAAAAAAAATATACAGTGGGGACCCACTGTTCACCCTCAAAAAAAAGCACTAGCAGTTGATCCACTCTTTAGCGCTGAAGAAACCTCTAGCTAGGAGGCGTTAACGAGCCCGATAAATACCAGCAACGTAAAGCTGAATATAGCCTAATAAGGAACACCGGTCGAAGCATATAGCTCGATTGAACTGGATCTTCAGTATCGGGTCTAGGGCCAAGCGGCTAGCACCACCCCACCATTCATGCGGCCGGATTCCCACTGTCATCCGTAAACATGGAGCAGTTAGGACCGCTGCACTCTAAGGGCAGTCCATTTGTGTCGTAACGCCATGCCGCAAAGTCAGATCAAGCCATTTCAATAGGTTGGACTCCACAAACATCTCAACGGCGTCAACAACACCTCCGATGAGTAGGGACATAGACTATGAAACTATTACTCTAGAAGCACCATCAATATCTGTCCCACAATTACGCTGACTGCTAATAAAACTAAAACACACGAACGAGAACAAGATCTCCCCTCACTCCCTAATGCTAGGACGAAGATCTGAGCGGAAGGAGAGTGACAGACTCGCCGGCGAGAGACTGTAACTGCACGGTGCGGTGGTTTCTGGTAAGACTGGGATAGCACACTGTTGGTGTGCTTTGATAAGCACGAAATCGACCACATATCCAGCTACAGAATCCATTATGAGCTTGGACAAAATGCGTGACGAACGTGCTGGCGCACTTTTTTTTGGACTGAAATGTCTGCCGCTTTGCAGTGCCGAGACACCGAAATGCGTACGCTTCAGGAGAAAGTTCCAACTTCCAAGTTCTGACTTCTGACGATTTTCTCAATCCCGGCTTGACCATTTTCTCAATCCCGGCTGCTACTCATCACTGCCAACGACCCACCGCAATCATTCTCGGTGACTCAAGTACGTCACAGTAAAACCAACCTCCAGCGATAGCCATATCACATGTTGCTTTGCCGACTATTGGAGATCTACCCATAAGAAATAGGACAGTAAGCGTACAGTACCCGAAAATGCTGGAATAGCTCAGTTGGCTAGAGCGTATGGCTGTTAACCATAAGGTCGGAGGTTCGAGCCCTCCTTCTAGCGTCATTTTTGCTGCGGCTGTCCTATTCGATGTTCTTCACGTCTAAAAGAAGGGCTAAGAATTTCTGGAACAGATTAGTTTTGCATCAATATGTACTGAATCTTATTCACTCCAGTTCATTCAGGCTTGTGCTGAAGTACTTTGTGCTGTGGAGCCCTTATTCTCAAGTCAAGAACAATGACTAAGGTGTGCGAAACTGCGAACAAAGATACACGCTTAGCTTAGCACTTCTAAAAGAAAGACTGAGGTGTCGTTAGTATGAAACTGCGAACAAATTATTATGAAACTGATTCTGCGAACAAATTGGTTGTGCATCCGTATGTACTGATTCTGATTCACTGAGAATTGATTCAGGCTTTGTACTGATTCTGCGATCCTTGCTGAATATTTTCTTCTGAAGACAAGCACAACGACTGAGGTGGTGTTTCAACATTGTTCGAGGATGCAAATATGGTAGCGCATAACTAGCAAAGTTTGCTTATGAATCAAAAGATAGATTCGTATGGGATGGTGATCCTCAGGCTTATTTTACCATGTTGCACTTGCTTCAACATTTACATGTATTGGAGAAAATTCTAAGCACCTCGCACTCGAAAAACATGATTTACTTTGGCAAGCCTCCATTACCATAGCGGACATCCACCAAATTAACAAGAAATACTTTCCCAACTCACCTCCACCACAATCTCAAATGAAAATAATGGATGTAGTTTTGGGGTGTAGTAGTTCAATTTACAAAACTGAAGTAATCAGTAGAGTACATACAGGGTACATACATCCTTTTTATAGATGGAGGGAGGTTTGTACCCTAAATAACAATAGGAAAGAGAAACAAAGATCTGAGCTAGCTAATTCGAAGGATAAAGCAACATTTGAGAGTGGTTTGTAGCCCGACCAACATGTAGCTCTTTTATTTTCAAAATCAAGAACAGTATTTTAAAGTTTCAGAAATATATGAAAAATATATATGTATGCAATGTTGTGTTCTGCCAACGTGCAAAATTTTAAATTGAGATACCTTATATTCAGGGCTGTACAAAAATGGATCTATCAACCGTTTAGTTTTTGATTGTTCCTTCGCTTAACTTATTTAGAGAACTATTTATTATATTTTAATATTTTCTGACCATCTAATATTACAAATGTGTTTGAAAATTGGCTAAATGGGATAGAGAAAGCATCCAAAGAGCAGATCT
This sequence comes from Lolium rigidum, assembly GCF_022539505.1. Taxonomy (NCBI): domain Eukaryota; kingdom Viridiplantae; phylum Streptophyta; class Magnoliopsida; order Poales; family Poaceae; genus Lolium; species Lolium rigidum. The sequence goes on from NC_061511.1 coordinate 156,160,001, forward strand.
TAACGGCTATTTGTGCTTTGATGTGGGCTATCTAGAATTGTTATAATGACATTATTTTTAACAAAAGTCTGAATGCTTATTTTCTACTGGTTATCCGTACGTTATACAGTGGATCCACGAGTGGTATTATCTTCTATTCGAGACACAGCATGCACATATGGATATGGGATGCATCTAGCTGAAAACGTTGCTTGAGCTATCTACAACGAGGGTGATTAGCGGTTTTCTAAAAATATACAAGATGCTTAGGCTATTCATAATTATATTTTTTCCCGCTGGTTGATAACTATGTACACCGTGTGTGATCCACGAGATGTAGAACTCTTGAACTTTGAAACTGTGTAACAAAAGTATAAAACGCTACATGCATCTAGTAATGTATAGGTCATGGCCTCCCCATTTCAAAGAAAAAAAAAGACCAATTACTCGCTAGTGGTGAAATAAATAATTATAAAATACACTTGCCTAACCTCCTTACATGCACTATTGGTTATCTCCTTCTCCCATTTAGCTTATACACGATATGGGGCTCTAGCCATCGCCTTCAACGGGTCGATTGGTTGCCCGGTCCATGCACAAGTCGTGGCCAGCTCGCATCAAAGCAGTCCCTAGCCACGCCCAGGTTTGCATAATTTTTGCATCGATGTGCCCACCTGTTGCAAACTTGGAGAAGCCTGGGAGACGCGGCTTAACCCGGCCCTTCCCTACTAATCTCACCATGTCACCACTCCACTTCCACACTCTTCTTTCCCCCTCACATCCCATCAGCCACACCATGGATCAATCTCCGCCTCCTCCCTGACTGTTCCGACGACCAGGATTGATCCCTAGCGGGCCACGATGAGCGCCCGCATCGTGCGGGACTACGAGGCTCGCACCCATCTGATTTCGACGGCAACGATTGACCTGAAAATGATTTCATCTCTCATACGACCCTCGCTGTTTTCTAATATGTGGCTGCGCGCGCCAATGAGGGTGGAAATGGCAGCCATGGATGTTGCGGGGTTTCCATTTGCGAGCCTGCAGATTAGTAAATTTGAACCATCGACATGCATCTATTCTCGGCGTTTGGCAGAGATCAATGTTGGGTTGGCCGGTGGCAACCAGGGGATGGCTCATCCATCAGGGTTCAACCCCTGATACGTCTCAAACGTATATATAATTTTTGATGCTTCATGCTTGTTTTACATCAATTTATATATGTTTTTCTCACACTTCGTTGCAATTTTGTACATTTTCCGGCACTAACCTATTGACAAAATTGCAACAGTGCCAGTTCCTGTTTTCTGCTGTTTTGTATTTCAGAAAAGTTGTACAGGAAATATTCTCATAATTGGACAAAACAAAAGCCAAATATATTATATTTCCGTAACAAAGACAAAGTCTGGAGGAGAGACGAAGGGGGCCACGGGGTGGCCAGACCATGCCTAGGGGCAGCCTGGACCTGGCCCGCGCCTAGGGGTGGTCTGGGGCCATCTGGCCTCCACCGACATCGCCCTTCCGCCTATAAGAAGCCTTCCGACATGTGAATCCTAAATCAATAAGCCTCCATCCACGAAAAGTTTCGTAGCTCCGCCGCCGCCGAAGACAAGATTCCGGGGGACATAATTCTCTGTTCTGGCACCCTACCGGGACGGGGAATTGCCCCCGGAGCCATCTCCATCGACTCCACCGCCATCTTCATCGCCGTTGATGACTCCCATGATGAGGAGTGAGTAGTTCTCCCCCGAGGCTGAGGGCTTTACCGGTAGCTATGTGGTCTATCTATCTCTCATTGTATTATCTTTATGTGATCATGAGCTTTGTAATCTAGTTAAATAATTAGATGTTATTCTTCAACTATTGTGCTACTCGAGTGGTTTTATTATGTGATCTCCGGGGACACCTTGTCCAAAGGTGTGAAGGTGACAGTGTGCACACCATGTTTGTTTCTAATGCTTAATTTATAGAAATACGTATGAATTGTGGTGAATAGTTAGTACCATCTTTGTATGCTCAAAGTGACAGCGTGGGGTGTCCATAGATTGGGAATGCGAACTTTAAGGAATGCTTATGCAGACCTACGCAATGAATTTGTGTTTATTATCAAACCGGAGAGTGGTTCAAAGTAGCATAGTGAAGTGATAATATCTATGTATTCAATTATGGCATCATTGTTGAGAGTGTCCACTAGTGAAAGTATGATCCCTAGGCCTTGTTCCTAAGAATCGAAACACCGTTTACAACCAGTTCTGCTACATGTTTGCTTGCTGCCATTTTTATTGCAGATTGTAATTACCACTCATAACGACCCATATTACTTGTATTTCACTATCTCTTCACCGAACTAGTGCACCTATACACCTGACAAGTGTATTGGGTGTGTTGGGGACACAAGAGACTTCTTGTATCGTAATTGCTGGGTTGCTTGAGAGGGATATATTTGGCCTCTACCTCCCTGAGTTCGATAAACCTTGGGTGATCTACTTAAGGGAAACTTGCTACTGTTCTACAAACCTCTGCACTTGGAGGCCCAACACTGTCTACAAGAATAGAAGCGTGCGTAGACATCAAGCTCTTTTCTGGCGCCGTTGCCGGGGAGGTAAGGTAAAAGGTACTCACATCCTTTGGCTACTAAGTTGTTTAGTTGGTGGTGAGTGCTCGAAGTTATTTTCTTTAGATTCTGAAATTACATCTTTTTGTTTCTTGTTTTTATTTTCGCTAGTTAGTCTTAATGGAAAACAACAACAAAATTAGAGAGCTTTATAGTATTTAACTTGAGTTAGGACATGAGGTGTTTGAAGAGAAAATTTAAAAACCTATGGAACTTTACTTGCATGCTAGTAGCAAGGTTATTAGTGTGAATTCTTTGAACACCATTATAGCTAATGCTATGAAAAATTCTAAGCTTGGACAAGCTGGTTTTGATGAGCATGATATTTTTAGTCCCCCAAGCACGGAGGAGGAAATTTACTTTGATGATACTATACCTCCAATATATGATGATTACAATGATGATTATGTTATTTTCAGTCCACTTACTATTGAGCAGAAAAGTAATTATGATTACAATATGCCTCCTATATTTGATGATTATGGTGATGAGAATAATAATGATAGCTATTTTATTGAATTTGCTCTCGCTGCAATTAATAAGAATGACTATGCTTATGTGCGGAGTAATAATTTTATGCATGTCGCTCATGATAAGAATGTTTATGTGATAGTTATATTGTTGAGTTTATTCATGATGCTACTGAAAGTTATTATGAGAGAGAAAAATATGGTTGTAGAAGTTTTCATGTTACTAAAACACCTCTCTATATGCTAACTTTTTTGAAGTTGCACTTGTTTTGCTTTCCTATGCTTGTTACTATGTGCCTCTTTGATTTATTTTCTTACAAGATTCTTATGCATAAGAAGTGGGTTAGACTTAAATGTGTTTCACGTTTGCTCCTTGATGCTATCTTTTAGTTCCATTCATATTTCGTATGTGAGCATCTTCTCAAACTACTGCGTCTAGCTGAAAGGCGTTAAAGAAAAACACTCTTGGAAGATAACCCATATTTTATTTCTGTAATTTTTCTTTTATTGAGTCTTCAAAGTTATTGCCTCTGTAATAAAATATCCTTATAATTTTTGTTTCATTTTTGCGCCAAGAATAGCCTCTAATAGGAATACAGTAAGATTTGGGGAAGTTGCTGTCCAGAAAAAGATTCTGTGTTGTCACCGTAAAAATTCGTATAAACAGTCAGAGCGGAATTTTGAGCTGCCAATATTTAAGCGTATGCTCAGGGTTATTATCTAACTTTCGTTAGTTGACTACTTTTCTATCTGAGCAACAGAAGATTTTCTAAAAAAAAAATCGATCTTTACCTGCTGTTATATTTTCACAGATTTCTACCACTATTTGCATTTGACTCTTAATCTCTTTCTTTTTGAGTTCTTTTCATCAAAGAGCTTTTTGAAAAGGTTGCTACAGTAGATAATTTTTTAATAAGTGTTTGATACATGTTAGAACTGAACCCAAATGGATTTGCTATTTTGATTGTACTAATGCTGCTAATAAAGAATTGTGTGAAGTTTTGTATGAAGGAAGTTTTCAAGTGTAGGGAGAGAAGACTGATGTAATGAGATGAAGTATGGATAAAATCTCAAGCTTGGGGATTCCCATGGGGCCATTTCACCCCAAGAAATATCCAAGAGGTACAAGCATCAAAGTTTGGGGATCTCCAAGGCATCCCCTCTTCATCAACAAAGCAACAGGTTATCTCTCTATGCGCTATATTTTTATTACTTCATACGCTATATGTTATTCTTGGAGCATCTTTATTTTTGTTTTTAGTTTAGTTTTGTTTTGTTTACTGTAGCACATGGTTGGATCCTAGCATTCTTATGTGGGAGAGAGACACGCTCCGTTTTCATTACATAGAACACTCTAGTTTTCACTCTTATTGTTCTGTGAGTGTTCTCTTTTACTAGTACATCGTTTAGCTCTGGTTTTTTCACTCTTATTTTGTTCAGATCTGGTTATTTTTTCTTTATTTAGGTATGATTATCACTCTGGTCCATATTAATTTTCATCTCTGAGAGCTATTTCAAATAAGTTGATTGTTGTTGGAGACGAGTAAAATATTTAATAGTTATAGTGATGCAAAAGAAATCTTGTCTAGACTGTGGCATATACTTTGGCATGTCATGTTGGATGCTATTCTTGTCATATGGTTAGTATTTATTGTTGTAGCATGACTTGTCTCAAATAGCTGAGAGTGCATAATGTGCTATTGAAAGAATCATGTGTTGTTTCCATCATAAAAGCATAATATTGTGATATTCTCCTTTGATGCTTTATAGGGTTGACTTGGCACATGCCTATACCAGATCATTTAGTTTTTTAACTTGTAATATCACTCTATGCTTTGATTGATAATATTTTGTCGCTATGCATGATTATGGCCATTGTTGTTCTCTTAGTTGGTCGTTCCCAGTCTTTTGCTAGCTTTCGCATGTACTGAGTATGAACTCTACTCGTGCATCCAACCACCATAAACCAAAGTTTGCCAATTGTGTCCACCATATCTACCTACTAGCATTATTGCTATTCACAGTATATTCATCATGTTTTTATTTATCTTTCAAATTAAATTTTAGCATGAGAAAATTAGTTAGTAAAGCTCTCACGCTTGATGGCACATTTACTTTCTTGTACTTAATAAACTTGATCATTGTGAATATCTTATGAAGTTTCTATGTTTGCAAATTGCGAGTTGGGAGTTAGCACAACCATGCTTTCATGGGGAACACTTTCAACATTGCACTTATTCATATTTAGTTGATGTCATGTTCTTTTGTTTATGGATGTCTAGCGGTGCGAAATAAAATGGAAACTTGTAAGTCCATGGAGTTTGTATATGAGTTAGAGAAACGCCTGGGCCGCTAATCTAAGCCATGCATCATTCATGGTGGAAATTTACAGCGAACCATAGTGAGCAATCTATGACACATATTCAATAAAAAGCTATACCCATAGTAAATAAAAAAATGCCGAGATGTTCATTGTCTGTTTGTCTTGTCAATTTGGCATGGGATTGCTCTTACAAGAGTACTTCCATATCATCGGGCAAGAGGTACCCCGTTGGCGGTTCTCGATGATACATGTATATTTACAATGACAAGAACTTATTTGGGACCTAAGTTGAGTAGCATGAGGTTTAGGTACTCGCATTCAAGGGGCATGAGATTTTCAACTTGTGATTTGCAAGCATATAGCTCATTTTTTACTCACATTAACTTTAACCATTCAAGATGCTTATGATAGGGGCAATGAGAGCTCAAAGCTAATAAGTACCATACTTTTGGAAGGTTTATAAAAATTGTTTATCTTGCTTACTCTGCAAAGAGTCTTTCTTTTACTTTTATGTTGAGTCTTCATCTTCTACTTTATGCACCGATTAAGAGAGCATAGTTTTCATTCTTAGTGCAATATGCATAGTCCCAAAATTATTATTGATTCATGATTATGCTATTGCTTGTTCTCAAATTACTTGTATCTAGTCACCCTTTGAACTTTAAAGGTGTCCTGGCATTTATCATTTGCTACTTCATAAAGTACATGTTGAGAACCACTTTGCTATGTTTTCTCTACGCTCATAAACAAACAATTGCTTTCAATGCACAATTATTCATGATCCTTTGTTTGAGTTACTTCTCCTGTTATAACATAGTTGCTAAGTTCTATTGTTAGAATTATATCTATCATGCCTATGTTTAGAGTACTTTGATCCCAACTCACAATGCTTTTACAATAACTTGATCAAGATTGTGTTGGCTTCATGTCACGTCAAAAATTATTTTGTTATCACTTACCTACTCGAGGACGAGCAGGAGTTAAGCTTGGGGATGCTTGATACGTCTCAAACACGTATCTATAATTTTTTATGCTCCATGCTTGTTTTACACCAATTCCTATATGTTTTGCTCATACTCCGTTGCACTTTCCGGCACTAACCTATTAACAAGATGCTACAGTGCCAGTTCTCTGTTTTCTGCTGTTTTGTATTTCAGAAAAGTTGTACAAGAAATATTCTCGGAATTGGACGAAACAAAATCCTAAGATCTTTTTTTCCGTAACAAAGACAAAGTCCGGAGGAGAGACGGAGGGGGGGCATGGGGTGGCCAGACCCTGCCTAGGCGCGGCCTGGCCCTGGCCCACGCCTAGGGGTGGTCTGGGGCCACCTGGCCTCCACCAACCTTGCCCTTCTGCCTATAAGAAGCCTCCCGACGCTTGAACCCTAAATAAATATGCCTCCGTCCATGAAAAGTTTCGTAGCTCCGCCGCCGCCGAAGACAAGATTCAGGAGACATAAGTCTCTGTTCCGGCACCCTGCCGGGATGGGGAATTGCCGCCGGAGCCATCTCCATCGACTCCACCTACATCTTCATCGCCATTGCTGACTCCCATGATGAGGAGTGAGTAGTTATCCCCCGAGGCTGAGGGCTTTACCGGTAGCTATGTGGTCTATCTATCTCTCCTTGTATGATCTTTATGTGATCATGAGCTTTGTAATCTAGTTGAATAAGTAGATGTTATTCTTCAACTATTGTGTTACTCTAGTGGTTTTATTATGTGATCTCCGGGGACACCTTGTCCAACGGTGTGAAGGTGTGCACACCGTGTTTGTTTCTTATGCTTAATTTATAGAAATACATATGAATTGTGGTGACTAGTTAGTACCATCTTTGTATGCTCAAAGTGACAGCGTGGGGGTGTCCCTAGATTGGGAATGCGAACTTTAAGGAATGCTTATGCAGACCTACGCAATGAATTTGTGTTTATTATCAAACCGGAGAGTGGTTCAGAGTAGCATAGTGTGTCATCATTGTTGAGAGTGTCTACTAGTGAAAGTATGATCTCTAGGCCTTGTTTCTAAGCATCGAAACACCGTTTACAACCAGTTCTGCTACATGTTTGCTTGCTGCCATTTTTATTTCATATTGCAATTACCATCATATATAACCATCCATATTACTTGTATTTCACTATCTCTTCGCCGAACTAGTGCACCTATACACATGACAAGTGTATTGGGTGTGTTGGGGACACAAGAGACATCTTATATCGTAATTGCAGGGTTGCTTGAGGGATATCTTTGACCTCTACCTCCCTGAGTTCGATAAACCTTGGGTGATCCACTTAAGGGAAACTTGCTGCTGTTCTACAAACCTCTGCACTTGGAGGCACAACACTGTCTACAAGAATAGAAGCGTGCGTAGACATCAACCCCATGCCAAGATTTCCACACCGCCGTGTTACTCCTTATCACCTTCCCTCGTTTGTTGCTCCTCCCACATCCTACATGGCGTCCCTATGGCCCGCTTCTCCCACACCTCACCCTCCTACAACAGGAACTCCACGTCGGTGATACCTACACCACCGCCCCCTGATCTAGCTCCCCGTTCCATTGTAGTTGCACGTCATTGCTAGTGATCAATGTGTCCTCCAAGTATGTCATTTGTGTGTTGTCAACTTGAACATGACTGAGACACGATTGTAAAGAACTATTTCCCTGCTCCCCTAGAGCATGGGGAATACAAATTCAACAACTACAACAACCAAAGGGACGTTGTAACTGGGGTCGGTGTGTATCTGACGGCATGTGGAGGATAGATAAAACATGGGGCGTCGTGAACGCTTGGATCATGAAGATTCCACTGTGGTACCTCCCTGGTTCTACCTACACCTCACTGTGAGCGACCTTGCAACTCTCTGCTTGCCCACCAGGATTGTGCATCACGTGGCTAAGCAACTCAAGATCACTCCGCATGCGCTTGTGAGTGTGCCAGTAAGGACTGGTAAGTTCTGTGAGTTTGGCATACAAATGGAGTAGTACGGTGGAAGGTTGTACTTCATGAGTGGGTGGAACAAATTAGTCGAGACGACAACCCTGCATGAAAAAGATATTGATGCAGCCCTTCCCATGGACGATACTCCATCAAGACCGCCAAGTACACCAAGTGGACCTATGACTCGAGCACGAGCCAAAGCTCTTCACCAAGAGATTAAGTAACTCCTACCATGTGTGATTTGAACACTCATTTGGATGGTATACTACTCAAAGCCAATACTTTGTGTGTTACCAGGTACACCCCATCCATGGAGAGGAAACGAGGATAAGAAGATGAAGAATAAGAAGTTGTTGTCGAACTAGGACCGAAATATTCGTCCCTCTACACCGTAGTTTCCGGCCTCCCATGTGAAAGATCGAGATGTCGCCTAGAGGGGGGTGAATAGGCAATTACAAACTCTTGCGGATTTGTTTTGTAATAATGCGGAATTAAACTATCGTTTAGTTTACAAGCACAAACCCTAAATATGCTAAGCTCAACTAAGTGTAACAATAGCAACTAGAGCTAAGCAAGATAGGCACAAGATATATGTAGCACAAGTGATAGCAAGATATATGTACTTCAAGCACGATGGCTATCACAAGGAAAGAGAGCTCGGGTATAGAAATAACCGAGGCACGCGGAGACGAGGATGTATTCCCGTGTTCCCTTCCTTTGCAAGAAGGTACGTCACGTTTGGAGGAGTGGAGGTCCCACGAAGGATTCCCCGCGCCACAAAGGCTCGCCCTATTCTCCGAACCACACCCACGAAGGATAATGGCCCTTTCCTTATGGTTAGCTTTTCCTCCGCTCCGGAGATGGCAAGCTCCACAACCACTTCACAAGCTCCACGAAGGAGAAGCCCGGGCCTCTTCACAATCTTCTTGAAGAGATCACCGGAGCACCAACCGCCAAGCCAACTAGGAGGTCTCCCTCCAAGAGTAACAAGCTCACGGTCTCTCACTCGAACTAATCATGGTGGAGAGATCAACACTATGCAATGATGCAAAGCAAGAACACTAGAGGTGTTCAAATCCTTCACTCTCAAATCCCACCCAAACAACAAATGCTAGCATGAGATTGGAGAGGAATAACAATGGGGAAATTCAACAAAAGACTCCAAGATCTAGATCCCAAGAGTTCCCCTCACTTAGAGGAGAAATGGATTGGTGGAAGTGTAGATCTAGATCTCCTCTCTTAGATCCCTCAAGAATGAGCAAGAATCATGGGGGGAGACAAGAGAGAGAGCAAGTTCTTCAAAGGCAACAATGGAGGAGATGGAATGGGAAGAACTAACTCAACTCAAGGTGGGAGAAGGCTATTTATAGTTAGAAGGAAGAAATAATCGTTGGGGAGAAAAAGACAAAGAAAATCGCAGAAAATCGGGCCAGAATAGTGCCCAGCCGGCTGACCGGAGCTGAGGCCGGACAGGCCGGTCTGGGATCCGGCCCAGCCGGACCTGCAGCCGGGCGGAGCTGCGAGCTGCACAGGCGGCAGATAGGCGTGGGGGCGCGCGGGGACGGAGAAGGCCCAGCCCGGCCAGGAGGCCGGTCAGGCCGAGGCGGGTGCCGGGTGGGCCGGCGGCTGCCGGGCCCGTGGCCGGACCGGACCGGGGCCGCCTCAGTAAGGGGCCCGGCCGGCGTCAGCGCCCGGGCCGGTTTCGGCCGGGTGGGCCGGCGTGTGGGCCTGTCAGGCCGGTCGGCCGGCCGGCTGCCCCGCCCTCTTTTTCTTTTTCTTTTCTTTTTATTCTTTTCTCCTTTTTCCCTTTTCTTTAATAGCAAATGCTCCCGAACTCCGATTCGAGTGAAACCAGTTTTGTTTGAAAGATAACAACAAATGCTATCCTATAGAAAGTGAAAACACAAGAATCTGTAGGAGGGGATTTTATCATGAATATAAAAGGTAGAACCTTATATCATGAATAACCTGTAAAATCACCCAGCCTCGAAAACGCAATAGAAGATGCATGCGAACTCCGTTTTCGATGAACTTGGGCTTGTTGTAAAGCTAGCAACAAGCACAAGAACCTCAAACCAAGAAACACCAAGAAGCAATAAGGATATGCAAAGTATGCAAAGGATTGAGCTCCCTAAGACGATGTGATCAAGTTACTCAACCGAAAGCCCCTCTTAATAGTGCGGCTATCTATCCTATAATCCGGTCTCCCAAAAACCACCTTGAGACCGGTAAAAGGAAAACCTATCAAGGTCATACCTTTGCCTTGCGCATCCCGCTTGATCTTGATGATAACAGTTCAAGCTCTACACAAGCCGGAATGCCTCACTTGATCAATGTTGCTTCGTGAAGACTCACAAATGCTCCCCCATACACTATGATGGGAAAGATCCATTGATGCACATCTTCACCTGTCCATTATCACCAAATGGACGGCAAGCTTCAAGCATGTGATCCACTCAAGATGCTCATCTTGAACTTGCCCAACTCAACCTTGTATCTTCTCATACTCACTTAAGATAGAGCATGGCTAATATTGAGTTCCACATAAGAACTCCATCTTCATTTCATCTTCTTGATCATATCACATATATATCTTCAAACCGATGATCTTGATGCCAGTACACAAGGTATATCTTTACATTCATGGCATCCATACTTGAATCCAACATATGGAGTACAAGTAGTACCTATGGAATATTCCTTCATATAAACTCAATGAAAACATTAGTCCATAGGGGTTGTCATTAATTACCAAAACCACACATAGGGGCAATATACACTTACAATCTCCCCCATTTTGGTAATTGATGACAACCACAATAAGAGGGTTTATATAATGAATATTAGAGACAAGTACGCAATTTATCCGAGAATAAGTTGTATACAAGAGGTTGTATTTGATATGGTCAAGTAACACAAAGTTACTATCCCATATAAAAATCAACTCTACTCACACAACTACAACTAATGCAAGGGATGTGAGTAGAACCAATATATATAGAGCAAACTCCCCCACAATGTATGCACGTGTGATGACATGAATTCATTGCATATATTGTCAAGATTAACCTTTGGGACAATTTCCACTATATATATACAACCATGCAAGACATATAAATATGGAATGCATGAGAGGCAAAACACTTAAGCACAAACCAAACTTAAGTATAAAACCATTCCCTTAAACCCTCTAAACTTCTCCCCCATTGGCATCGATTGTCAAAATGGGTGAAAATTTTAGAAAGCCAATATAATGTGAGTTCCTCCCCAAGGTGTGCACTTCTCATAATTTGAGTGGAATCAAATGCACATATCCAATGATGAATATTTCAAGGAAGTCAAACTATATTGAGGATCAAAGATTGCACAAGGATAACATGGTGAAGGAAGCTTTAACAAATAAAGCATGCAATCAAAGATCCAATTGGACAAACAAAGATATCATGATAAGAGAGATATAGTGCTTTGAATAAAATAAGGAAGCTCCCCAAGGTTCGTGCATAATTTATAGTGTTTGCATTTGAATACCATATGCACAAACATGGAATCCTTACTCCCTCTATATCATTTAGAACACAACCAAGATAAAGATAATATGCTTGTCAAGAATAACTTGAGTCCAACAATTACGAGATATGAGTGCATGAAGGAAAACAAGTAAACCAAGCACTCATAAATCTTCTTTACCAACACCATAAAAAAGGGTAAAATATGATTGGCAAAGAACAAGGATATCAAGATGATGGATTAACGCTCCTATGTATATAAGTTTCTAAAGTGGACAAAGTGATCCATAAAGAAACATGCACACACAAGAGGTTAACAAAATAAGCAAGACAAGATATCCAAGATGAAGTCATAAAATATACCAAAGGATGTTTGCTTAAGAAGCATATATAGCCTATGGCTCCAATTTTCACTTATGGTATATGAATGAGCTTCAACCAAGAAAATCTCAAAAACATCACAATTAACAATAAGGGAAGTAAGGCTAGTTGGAATGTTTTGAGAGAGGTGATACGTCTCCGACGTATCGATAATTTCTTATGTTCCATGCCACATTATTGATGATATCTACATGTTTTATACACATTATATGTCGTATTTATGCATTTTCCGGCACTAACCTATTAACGAGATGCCGAAGAGCCAGTTGCTATTTTCTGCTGTTTTTGGTTTCAGAAATCCTAGTAAGGAAATATTCTCGGAATTGGACGAAATCAACGCCCAGGGTCCTATTTTTGCATGAAGCTTCCAGAAGACCGAGGGATAGACGAAGTGGGGCCACGAGGTGGCCAGACACCAGGGCGGCGCGGCCCAGGCCCTGGCCGCGCCGGCCTGTGGTGTGGGCCCCTCGTGACGCCCCTTTACCTACCCTTCCGCCTACAAATAGCCTCCGTCGCGAAACCCCCAGTACCGAGAGCCACGATACGGAAAACCTTACTGAGACGCCGCCGCCGCCAATCCCATCTCGGGGGATTCGGGAGATCGCCTCCGGCACCCTGCCGGAGAGGGGAATCATCTCCCGGAGGACTCTTCACCGCCATGGTCGCCTCCGGAGTGATGAGTGAGTAGTTCACCCCTGGACTATGGGTCCATAGCAGTAGCTAGATGGTTGTCTTAACCTCATGTGCTTCATTGTCGGATCTTGTGAGCTGCCTAACATGATCAAGATCATCTATCTGTAATGCTATATGTTGTGTTTGTCGGGATCCGATGGATAGAGAATACTATGTTATGTTGATTATCAATCTATTACCTATGTGTTGTTTATGATCTTGCATGCTCTCCGTTATTAGTAGAGGCTGCGGCCAAGTTTTTGCTCTTAACTCCAAGAGGGAGTATTTATGCTCGATAGTGGGTTCATGCCTCCATTAAATGCAGGACGAGTGACGGAAAGTTCTAAGGTTGTGGATGTGATGTTGCCACTAGGGAAAAAACATTGATGCTATGTCTAAGGATGTAGTTATTGATTACATTACGCACCATACTTAATGCAATTGTCTGTTGTTTACAACTTAATACTGGAAGGGGTTCGGATGATAACTCTGAAGGTGGACTTTTTAGGCATAGATGCATGCTTGGATAGCGGTCTATGTACTTTGTCGTAATGCCCAATTAAATCTCACAATACTCATCATATCATGTATGTGCATGGTCATGCCCTCTCTATTTGTCAATTGCCCGACTGTAATTTGTTCACCCAACATGCTATTTATCTTATGGGAGAGACACCTCTAGTGAATCTGTGGACCCCGGTCCATTCTTTTACATTGAATACAATCTCATTGCAATACTTGTTTTACTTGTTCTCTACAAACAATCATCATCCACACTATACATCTAATCCTTTGTTACAGCAAGCCGGTGAGATTGACAACCTCACTCGTTTCGTTGGGGCAAAGTACTTTGGTTGTGTTGTGCGGGTTCCACGTTGGCGCCGGAATCCCGGTGTTGCGCCGCACTACATCCCGCTGCCATCAACCTTCAACGTGCTTCTTGACTCCTACTGGTTCGATTAAACCTTGGTTTCTTACTGAGGGAAACTCGCTACTGTGCGCATCACACCTTCCTCTTGGGGTTCCCAACGGACGTGTCAACTACACGCATCAAACAAATTTCTGGCGCCGTTGCCGGGGAGATCAAGACACGCTGCAAGGGGAGTCTCCACAATCCAATCTCTTTACTTTGTTTTTGTCTTGCTTTATTTTATTTACTACTTTGTTTGCTGCATTATATCAAAATACAAAAAAAATTAGTTGCTAGTTTTACTTTATTTATTATCTTGTTTGCATTATCATTATTAAAAAAAACACAAAAAAAAATTAGTTGCTAGTTTTACTTTATTTACTATCTTGCACTCTATATCAAAAACACAAAAAAAATTAGTTACTTGCATTTGCTTTACTCATTCCAACATGTTTCCTTTTAATTTTACTGCAAAGATATACCTGTGGGACAAGGGTCTATAATTGGAAGAGATAATATAGAAGAATTTTTCACCCATGTTAGTATGCATGAAGATCTTAAAGATATACCCCTTCCAAAAGCTGTTCCTACTTATGAAGATGCCTCTGTTTGTTTGGTACGCATGATGGAAGCTAGATTTATTAGTCTCAACCCCATGATACAACACATGTTTCTTACACTTTCTGATATGGAGCGGGGAGAGAAGAGAGATTTTGTTCTAAAAGTCTTAGTGCGAGGATTTGAAGATATAGCTAAAGAAGCTAGAAAAGTTTTTATTAAGCATAAGAGGCTTGGTTTTTATACCGACTTTAAAAGAACACTTGAAAAAATGGATATGGATAGAATTAAGTACACTAATAATGTTAATGATGGTGGGGAGATTAAAGCACCAATACCATGTAAGCTCCTAGCGATGCATGAAGCTCTAGATGATAATTATGCTTGGCTTGTTCCTGAAAATTTGTTTGATGAGAGTAGCAAGCCCAAGACTAATGAAAAGGGAGCCGCTGAAACTTATGTATCCAACATACTATGCATGGTTGAGAAAACTCCCAACACCCCTGGTTATGATGTTGATGCTTCATCTCTTGATAATACTTGATACACACTTTCTGCGCCTAGCTGAAAGGCGTTAAAGAAAAGCGCCTTATGGGAGACAACCCATGTTTTTACTACAGTATTTTTATTTTATATTTGAGTCTTGGAAGTTGTTTACTACTGTAGCAACCTCTCCTTATCTTAGTTTTATGCATTGTTGTGCCAAGTAAAGTCTTTGATAGTAAGGTTCATACTAGATTTGGATTACTGCGCAGAAACAGATTTCTTTGCTGTCACGAATTTCGACCTGCCTCTCTGTAGGTAGCTCAGAAAAATATGCCAATTTACGTGCGTGATCCTCAGATATGTACGCAACTTTCATTTAATTTGGGCATTTTCATTTGAGCAAGTCTGGTGCCATTTTAAAATTCGTCTTTACGAACTGTTGCTGTTTTGACAGATTCTGCCTTTTATTTCGCATTGCCTCTTTTGCTATGTTGGATGAATTTCTTTGATCCATTAATGTCCAGTAGCTTTATGCAATGTCCAGAAGTGTTAAAAATGATTATGTCACCTCTGAACATATAAATTTTTATTGTGCACTAACCCTCTAATGAGTTGTTTCGAGTTTGGTGTGGAGGAAGTTTTCAAGGATCAAGAGAGGGAAATGATGCAATATGATCAAGGAGAGTGAAAGCTCTAAGCTTGGGGATGCCCCGGTGGTTCACCCCTGCATATATTAAGAAGACTCAAGCGTCTAAGCTTGGGGATGCCCAAGGCATCCCCTTCTTCATCGACAACATTATCAGGTTCCTCCCATGAAACTATATTTTTATTCCATCACATCTTTATGTACTTTGCTTGGAGCGTCGGTTTGTTTTTGTTTTTGTTTTTTTTTGAATAAAATGGATCCTAGCATTCATTGTGTGGGAGAGAGACACGCTCCGCTGTTGCATATGGACAAATATGTCCTTAGGCTTTACTCATAGTATTCATGGCGAAGGTTGAATCTTCTTCGTTAAATTGTTATATGGTTGGAATCGGGAAATGCTACATGTAGTAATTCTAAAATGTCTTGAATAATTTGATACTTGGCAATTGTTGTGCTCATGTTTAAGCTCTTGCATCATATACTTTGCACCTATTAATGAAGAAATACATAGAGCTTGCTAAAATTTGGTTTGCATATTTGGTCTCTCTAAAGTCTAGATAATTTCTAGTATTGAGTTTGAACAACAAGGAAGACGGTGTAGAGTCTTATAATGTTTACAATATGTCTTTTATGTGAGTTTTGCTGCACCGTTCATCCTTGTGTTTGTTTCAAATAACCTTGCTAGCCTAAACCTTGTATCGAGAGGGAATACTTCTCATGCATCCAAAATCCTTGAGCCAACCACTATGCCATTTGTGTCCACCATACCTACCTACTACATGGTATTTCTCCGCCATTCCAAAGTAAATTACATGCGGCATAGAGGTACCCCATACCGGGACAACATAGACAACAGATAATGGACTCCTCTTTTATGCATAAGCATGTAGCAACAATTAATGTTCTCATATGAGATTGAGGATATATGTCCAAAAATTTTAAAGATAGCACTCAAGCAATTTACTTTGGAATGGCGGAGAAATACCATGTAGTAGGTAGGTATGATGGACACAAATGGCATAGTGGTTGGCTCAAGGATTTTGGATGCATGAAGTATTCCCTCTCGATACAAGGTTTAGGCTAGCAAGGTTATTTGAAACAAACACAAGGATGAACGGTGCAGCAAAACTCACATAAAAGACATATTGTAAACATTATAAGACTCTACACCGTCTTCCTTGTTGTTCAAAACTCAATACTAGATGTTATCTAGACTCTAGAGAAACCAAATATGCAAACCAAATTAGCAAGCTCTAAGTGTTTCTTCATTAATGGGTGCAAAGTATATGATGCAAGAGCTTAAACATGAGCACAACAATTGCCAAGTATCAAATTATCCAAGACATTTTACCAATTACTACATGTAGTATTTTCCAATTCCAACCATATAACAATTTAACGAAGAAGAAACTTCGCCATGAATACTATGAGTAAAGCCTAAGGACATACTTGTCCATATGCTACAGCGGAGCGTGTCTCTCTCCCACAAAGTGAATGCTAGGATCCATTTTATTCAAACAAAACAAAAACAAAAACAAACCGACGCTCCAAGCAAAGTGCATAAGATGTGACGGAATAAAAATATAGTTTCAGGGGAGGAACCTGATAATGTTGTCGATGAAGAAGGGGATGCCTTGGGCATCCCCAAACTTAGACGCTTGAGTCTTCTTATAATATGCAGGGGTGAACCACCGTGGCATCCCCCAGCTTAGAGCTTTCACTCTCCTTGATCATATTGCATCATACTCCTCTCTTGATCCTTGAAAACTTCCTCCACACCAAACTCGAAACAACTCATTAGAGGGTTAGTGCACAATAAAAATTAACATGTTCAGAGGTGACACAATCATTTTTAACACTTCTGGACATTGCATAAAGCTACTGGACATTAATGGATCAAAGAAATTCATCCAATATAGCAAAAGAGGCAATGCGAAATAAAAGGCAGAATCTGTCAAAACAGAACAGTCCGTAAAGATGGATTTTATTAGGCCACCAGACTTGCTCAAATGAAAATGCCCAAATTTAATGAAAGTTGCGTACATATCTGGGGATCATGCACGTAAATTGGCTTAATTTTCTGAGCTACCTACAGGGAGGTAGACCCAGATTCGTGACAGCAAAGAAATCTGGAACTGCGCAGTAATCCAAATCTAGTACTTACTTTACTATCAAAGACTTTACTTGGCACAACAAAACTCAAAACTAAGATAAGGAGAGGTTGCTACAGTAGTAAACAACTTCCAAGACTCAAATATAAAACAAAAATACTGTAGTAAAAACATGGGTTGTCTCCCATAAGCGCTTTTCTTTAACGCCTTTCTGCTAGGCGCAGAAAGTGTATATCAAGTAACATCAAGAGATGAAGCATCAACATCATAATTTGTTCTAATAATAGAATCATAAGGTAACTTCATTATCTTTCTAGGGAAGTGTTCCATACCTTTCTTGAGAGGAAATTGATATTTAATATTACCTTCCTTCATATCAATAGTAGCACCAACGGTTCGAACAAAAGGTCTTCCCAATATAATGGGGCACGATGCATTGCATTCAATATCCAAGACAACAAAATCAACGGGGACAAGGTTATTGTTAACCATAATATGAACATTATCAACTTTCCCAAAAGGTTTCTTTTTAGCATTATCAGCGAGATTAACATCCAAATAACAATTCTTCAATGGTGGCAAGTCAAGCATATCATAGACTTTTTAGGCATAACAGAAATACTTGCACCAAGATCACATAAAGCATTACAATCAAAATCTTTGACTCTCATTTTAATGATGGGCTCCCAACCATCCTCTAGCTTTCTAGGAATATAAGTTTCAAGTTTTAGTTTCTCTTCTCTAGCTTTTATGAGAGCATTTGTAATATGTTTTGTGAAAGCCAAGTTTACGAGCGCTAGCATTGGGACTCTTAGCAAGTTTTTGTAAGAACTTTATAACTTCAGAGATGTGGCAATCATCAAAATCTAAATCATTACAATCTAAAGCAATGGGATTATCATCCCCAAGGTTGGAAAAAATTTCAGCGGTTTTATCACGAGCGGTTTCGAATGGTTTTAGCAGGTTTCGAGGTAATTTTGCGCGCTTTGCACTAGGAGTAGAAGCATTGCCAACACCAATTATTTTACCATTGATAGTAGTTGGTGCAGCAACATGTGAATCATTAGCATTGCTAGTGGTGGTAATAGTCCAAACTTTAGCTACATTTTTCTCTTTAGCTAGTTTTTCATTTTCTTCTCTATCCCACCTAGCACGCAGTTCAGCCATTAATCTTATATTCTCATTAATTCTAACTTGGATGGCATTTGCTGTAGTAACAATTTTATTTTCAATATCCCTATTAGGCATAACTTTCGATTTCAAAAGATCAACATCGGAGGCAAGACTATCAACCTTAGAAGCAAGAATATCAATTTTATTGAGCTTTTCCTCAACAGATTTGTTAAAGGCAGTTTGTGTACTAATAAATTCTTTAAGCATAGCTTCAAGTCCAGGGGTGTATTCCTATTATTGTTGTAAGAATTCCCATAAGAATTAGCATAACCGTTACCATTATTATAAGGGTATGGCCTATAGTTATTACTAGAATTGTTCAGATAAGCATTGTTGTTGAAATTATTATTTTTAATGAAGTTTACATCAACATGTTCTTCTTGGGCAACCAATGAAGCTAACGGAACATTATTAGGATCAACATTAGTCCTATCATTCGCAAGCATAGACATAATAGCATCAACCTTATCATTCAAGGAAGAGGATTCTTCAACGGAATTTACCTTCTTACCTTGTGGAGCTCTTTCAGTGTGCCATTCAGAGTAATTAACCATCATATTATCAAGGAGCTTTGTTGCTTCACCAAGAGTGATGGACATAAAGGTACCTCCAGCAGCTGAATCCAATAAATTCCGCGAAGAAAAATTTAGTCCTGCATAGAAGGTTTGGATGATCATCCAAATAGTCAGTCCATGGGTTGGGCAATTTTTAACCAAAGATTTCATTCTTTCCCAAGCTTGAGCAACATGTTCATTATCCAATTGTTTAAAATTCATTATGCTACTCCTCAAAGATATAATTTTAGCAGGGGGATAATATCTACCAATAAAAGCATCCTTGCATTTAGTCCATGAATCAATACTATTCTTAGGCGAGAGATAGCAACCAATCTTTAGCTCTTCCTCTTAATGAGAAAGGAAACAATTTTAATTTTATAATGTCACCATCTACATCTTTATATTTTTGCATTTCACATAATTCAACAAAATTATTGAGATGGGCAGCAGCATCTTCGGAACTAACACCGAGAAAATTGCTCTCTCATGACAAGATTCAAGTAAAGCAAGTTTAATTTCAAAGAATTCCGCTGTAGTAGCAGGTGGAGCAATAGGTGTGCATAGGAAATCATTATTATTTGTGCTAGTGAAGTCACACAACTTAGTATTTTCAGGGGTAGCCATTTTAGCAGTAGTAAATAAAGCAAACTAGATAGAGTAAATGCAAGTAAACTAATTTTTTTGTGTTTTCGATATAGCAAACAAGACAAGTAAATAAAGTAAAGCTAGCAACTAATTTTTTTGTGTTTTGATATAATGCAGCAAACAAAGTAGTAAATAAAATAAAGCAAGACAAAAACAAAGTAAAGAGATTGGGAAGTGGAGACTCCCCTTGCGGCGTGTCTTGATCTCCCCGGCAACGGCGCCGGAAAAAGAGCTTGATGGCGTGTAACTCACACGTTCGTTGGGAACCCCAAGAGGAAGGTATGATGCGCACAGCAGCAAGTTTTCCCTCAGAAAGAAACCAAGGTTTATCGAACCAGGAGGAGCCAAGAAGCACATTGAAGGTTGATGGCGGCGGGATGTAGTGCGGCGCAACACCAGGGATCCTGGCGCCAACGTGGAACCTGCACAACACAACCAAAGTACTTTGCCCCAACGAAACAGTGAGGTTGTCAATCTCACCGGCTTGCTGTAACAAAGGATTAACCGTATTGTGTGGAAGATGATTGTTTGCAGAGAAAACAAGTAAAACAAGTATTGCAGCAGATTTGTATTTCGAGTATTAAAGAATGGACCGGGGTCCACCAGTTCACTAGAGGTGTCTCTCCCATAAGATAAAAGCATGTTGGGTGAACAAATTACAGTCGGGCAATTGACAAATAGAGAGAGCATAACAATGCACATACATGTCATGATAAGTATAGTGAGATTTAATTGGGCATTACGAAAAAGTACATAGACCGCCATCCAACTGCATCTATGCCTAAAAGTCCACCTTCGGGTTATCGTCCGAACCCCCTCCGGTATTAAGTTGCAAAGCAACGAGACAATTGCATTAAGTATGGTGCGTAATGTAATCAACAACTACATCCTCGGACATAGCGCCAATGTTTTATCCCTAGTGGCAACAGACACAACACAACCTTAGAACTTTCATCGTCACTGTCCCGGTGTCAATGCAGGCATGAACCCACTATCGAGCATAAATACTCCCTCTTGGAGTTAAGAGAAAAAACTTGGCCGAGCCTCTACTAATAACGGAGAGCATGCAAGATCATAAACAACACATATGCAATAACTTGATAATTAACATAACATGGTATTCTCTATCCATCGGATCCCGACAAACACAACATAGAGTATTACGGATAGATGATCTTGATCATGTTAGGCAGCTCACAAGATCCAACAATGAAGCACAATGAGGAGAAGACAACCATCTAGCTACTGCTATGGACCCATAGTCCAGGGGTGAACTACTCACTCATCACTCCGGAGGCGACCATGGCGGTGTAGAGTCCTCCGGGAGATGAATCCCCCTCTCCACGTGACCGAGTCTGCGGAGGATCGAAGTCCGGGGGGGGGGGGGGGGGGGGGGGGGGGGGGGGGCTGT